>NC_045431.1:204431518-204766058 GCF_902635505.1 Sarcophilus harrisii
ACTTTCAGAGATCTTTTGTGCGTTTACTTTTCAACCTATCTTGTCTAGGAGGCCAGGACTTCTATCTCTTTCCCAGTACAGGTCTTAGTACTTTTTATGGCTTTGTAGAACTGAAATTAAATTGAGCTTTGAATAGTAGGGAGACATAATGAATCTAGTCAACTAGAATGTAAATAAATACATGCCAAATGCCTAAGAGGAGTGTGCCCAAGGCACTATGAGAGCTCAGGGCCAACAGGAACCACAAAAGGTTTCCTGGAGGAGGCAGCATTGGGGGCAGACCTTCAATGATAGGGCGAAATTCAGTAGTATGAGGGGCCGGCATTTCAAGCAGGTGAAATAGTGTGAACAAAGGCACTGAGAAAGCACAGCATGGAAAGGCTGAAGAGAGATGGGATTTGGCTAGAATGTAGACTATGTAGAGAGAAATAAATAATGCAGGATAAAGCTGAAACAGAAATATCCAAATACCCCACTTCTAAGTGTGACCCAATTCAGAGTAAAATAATAAAATATACATGGGAACTGTTTAACAGAATAAAAATAAAACATAGATAAAATTACTTTGATTTTTTTTTGTTTTTTTTTGTTTGTTTTTTTTTTTTTTTTTTTTGCTGAGACAATTGGGGTTAAATGACTTGCCCAGAATCACAAAGCTAGAAAGTGTTAAGTGTCTGAGCCAGATTTGGACTCAGATCCTCCTGATTTCAGGGCTGCTGTTCTATCCACTGTACCACTTAGCTGCCCCCCATAATATTACATTTTAAAATTAAATCAATATGTATTTTGCAGGAATCCTTAGTATGTATTAGTGGCTCTACTTATTTGTTTTTTATTTTATTTATTTATTTTTATTATACCACTGATTTGGAATACTTGAGTGATATCAGCTTGGAAGGGTCTTCAATGCCTGAGATCATTTCCAGCAAATGTTCTCATGCTCTACCCTCAAAAAAGGGCTCTGCTGCTGAATCCTCCCCAAATTTGTTGACATCGTTTGGTTTGTCATCCCTTTGCCTTGTTTTAGTATTTTAATTATTTATTCCTTTTTCTTTCTTTAATCTATCTACTTAATTCTTCCTCTATTTCTTTCCCTCTCAGTTAAGTAGGCAAGGAAAATCCCTTTGCTTCTCCTTCCTTTTTAACTTACTGGTTTTTTAAAAATTTCATTTGTCTAAAACTTTTCCTTAAAAAAAAAAAAAAAAAGCATTTCTCATCCTCATTCTCTTAGTAATTTACCTTTTTTTTTCAAACTTTTATTCCTTAATTCATGACTATTATACTTAGTTGGTCTTTTAATCTCTATATTCTTCATGGAATTAAAACATCTAAGATACCTATTTTTAAGTTCCCTATTCTAAATAACCGCTGACTTACAAATATTGCTCCCAGACCCTGTTTTTTTTTTCCTGTGGTGTCACTTACTCTTGGAAATACCAGTTTGTGCAGATGATGGAGGGGATATTGCCTCCTATAGGAATTTCCCATGTCTCTCAGTATACAGTTCATTATAAATCTTTGCCCTCCTTTTAGTAGTTTTTTCCCCCATTTGCCATGAACTCTTATCCCTGGGACCATGCCTTCCCACACTTCTGGATGTAAGTTGTCCCCAGGAGCCCCGATTCTTCTTACCCTAAGGTAGGATAGATGGTATCTCTAAGCACCAAATCCCTGAGATTATTCCCACTTCTAGATCTCCATCTCTCTTTATAGATCATGTCTCTTCCCCCATCAATCAATAGTACTCCATCCCTCCATTGACATAAGATTTCCCTCTTTCTTTCTCCCTTTTTCAATCCCTCCTTTCACACACTCTCCTGTAGGCTCTTTTTTTCCTGTGAGACTACAGGAATTATTTCCCTTTTTAAAAAAAAATTATTTAAAACTTAAATACAAAATAGAAAGAAAAAACAGAAAAGGAAAAAAAGATCATTGTCATGTGTGCAGCAGAATTTAAGAGAGCATTCAAAATGAGACAATAAATTTCCATTTCAAGAAAGGCTGTACATATTAGGTTCAGTTGTTCATCTTTTTTTTCATTTCCCTGTAGGTTTTCTTTTGTTTTCTGCTGTGCAATTTTTGCTTTATTTTTTTCCCCTTTCTTCCTCCCACCTCCATATGTACAAATACATATGCATAGATATCTATAATCATATACATATATACATTCATATACATCTATGCAAGACTGTACTATACTTGTTTGTCCTCTGTTTTTCTGAAGATGGATAACATCAGCCTTCATAAGTTTGAGTATTTCCTTTATTAATTATTCTAAATAGTCTAAATATTAAATATCAAATGACATTGTAGTTTCCCTATTTTTTCTCTTTTGATTAAATCTATTTTAGATTTAAATTTTTCTAAGATAAAAGATTACTACCTCTGCTTTTCATTTTCCTAATAAATTTTACTCCCTTTTATTGTTAATCTTTGATTTTATTAGAGTTCAAATATATATTCTGTTTTATCTTCCTCCTTTCTCCTCTTTTGGGTATAATTTAGTCTGACAAAAATATTGATTCATCTCTAGGCAGGATATTCAAGATATTTCAGACTTCTTTCTCTACCAACACTTTTATTTGCCTTCTGTTTTCACTCTTGTCTCCTTATATAATTTTAGAAAGAAATCTCTTAATAGTCTCTCTGTTATTATTTTGTTGTATTTGTTTACCTTTCTTGTATTGCTGTTAACTGGGGTGTTTGAGAAGCAAATAATTTGTTCAGATCTGATTTTCTTTCTAGAGAGAAAACTTTATTTTCCCCCATTGCTCACTTCTGACTCCTTTCCTTTTGGTGACAGTTTTCTTGGTGGGGAACCCATTTGCTCCTATGTTGGGCAATTCAGGTTTCATGCCCCAAATGATTTGAGAGAGAACAGAACTGGCCCCAACTGGAAGCCAGACTCTTTTCCTCAGCCTTGGTGGAGTACCAATCACTCACATATATGTTCTGCCTCAGTTTCCTCAATTGTCAGCTACAGCACAGAGTACTGCCCCAGGGGAAAAAAAAGCTTCTACCTTTTTATTTTCCATGGCACTAGGAAAAGAGTTGTAACCTGCTGCAAGCCTATAGGTCAGTTTATGCATCCCTGTCCTTGTGGTGGGTGACAATGAAGGGGTGCTGAGTGAGCTTCCTAGGAGTTTGGGGATTAGCCTTCTCTGCTATTAGTTAATTGGGCTTTTACCTCATTTAGGCTGTTGGTGACCTAGACTGTAGAAGAAGCTAAACTTGCTTTATCCCTTGAGCATAATTTCTATTTTGGAATGGTGTAAGAAGTCATGAGGATAGGGGAAAATGTTTAGTCTTCCATTTCATGCATCCCATCAGATAACATAATTTGGTAGACCAGGGGACACCATTAAAAGATTTTGAGCAAAGGAGTGACATGTCCCTTCTCTGTATAAACAAACAAACAAATTATACCCTGTTGTGTGTTTAAAGGATGTGTTTAGTCTAGAAAGAGAAGAAGAAGGAAATAAAGGTAAGGTAAAGAGGCAAATGATATTTTTTAGGCAAATGATATTCTGAAAATGGAATCCACAGGAAATTGTAATTGATAATGTGAGCAGAGGGAATAAAAAAGGGAACAGAAATAATGCTAGTAATTCATGAAATAAAGAATTGTTCATTCTGGGAAGTGGGAGATAATGTTTCACCCCCACTTCATCAAAAGCACCCAATATCATGGCTAGCATGTGATCAGTCTTTCCTGGAGGTCCCCAAAAGCTTCATTCAGGGACCAACTTGCACCATCAGGATCTAGCAAATTACTTTCCAAGGCGTCTGATCTTAAAGGCCCAATTAGTATTTTCTCAAGTGTTCCTCCCTAACAGCATCCAAACAACAGAAAACCCAGAACACTGGAGCCAAAGATTCTCATATAGGGGCTCATGATTTTCACACTATATTTAATCCCTCTCCAAAGCTATTCTTCAACCACAAGGAGACATCTAGTTGGAAACATTTAGTCTGATTCTATCATATTACAGATAAAGAAACATAAGTCCCTCAAGGAGAACTGACCTACTTAAGGTCACATAGAAAATTAATGGTAAATACGGGCTCACTAATGCATTATTGGTGTTGTGAATTAATCCAATCATTCTGAAAAGCAACGTGGAACCATGCTCAAAGGCCTTTAAAAATGTATATTCTTTAATCCAGCAATCCAGATCTATATCCCAAAGACATCTGAAAAAGGGAAAAAGACCCATTTGTACAAAAATATTTATGGCAGCTCTTTTTGTACAGCAAAGAATTGGAAATCAAAGGGATGCCCATCAATTGGGGAATGGCTGGATAAGCTGTGGTGTACGTTTGTGATGGAATATTATTGTGCTATAAAAATCAAGATGATTTCAGAAAAAACTTGCATGAACTGATGCAAAGTGAAATGAGCAGAACCAAGAGAATATTTTACACAGTAATAGTAATATTGTAAGATAAAGAACTGTGAATGACTTAGCTGTTCTCAGCAATACAATGATCCAAGACAATCCCAAAGGACTAATGATGAAACATGCTATCTGCCTCCAGAGAAAGACCTGATATTTTCTCAATACAGACTGAAGCATGATATCTTCTTTCTTTCTTTCTTCTTTTTTTCTTTCTTTCTTTCTTTCTTTCATGCTTTTTTTCTTTCTAAGTCTTCTTGTACAAAATGACTAATTCAGAAGTGTTTTTACATGATTATACATATAAAACCTATATCAGATGGCTTACTGTCTCAGGGAGTGGGAAAGGGAGCAAGAAAGGGAGTGAAACATTTTAGAATTCAGAACCTTAACAATATATCAAAATTGCTTTAAAATGAGAGAAAGGAGAAAAATAAAAGATTATTTAAAAAGAAGGAGGGGAGGAAGAGGAGGAAGAATACTAAGAGAAGGAGGTTTTTTTAAGTCTGCCCAATGTTTGTTTGTTTTTTTTTTTCCCACTACAACACCTGCCTCCTACTCTCCCACCCCTACAAAGTCAAAAGCTTATGTGCTGTGTCCTTTACTTGCACACACCCTAAAAGCATAACAGATACTCTAAGGATTGTTTTAATACACTGAGCAGATGGATTTAATTTATAAGCTAATTAGTTCCAGACCTTACAGTGAGGACACAGGAAGAGTTAGTCTGACTTACATAAAGGCTGGAGAGAAAGGAGAGAGAGAGTCAATATTGGGGAGAAAGGAGAAGAAGGTGGGGTAAAGAGTAAACAGGACAAGGGAGGAGGAGAGAGGAAGGCGAAGGGAGGGAGACGAGATAGAGGCAACCAAACAGCCTTTCTGAGTCCCTGAACCAGGAAGAGACCTTAGGCTTTTGTCATATAAGAAACAACCTTATGGGAAGGACAGAAAGATGAGCCTTGTCCCCTTAGCTCTGACCTGGGCAGGGACTACTTGAGCAGTCTTTGTATTGTGTCCACCCCCAATTCCCAGACTTAAGGAATATTAATAAATCTCCAAGCCCTGGCCTCCAGGGGCTTCTCAGCCTTTCTGGCTGACAGGATTGGGGCTCCCTGAGCATTTACATCTGCAAATGAAGAAGGTGAGCCAGAAGGGTTTATTGGTGAAAAGTTGACAGAAGCTTTTCCCAGAAATTGCATGTCAATGAGTTTTTTTATGTTATTATTACTAGTACAACAAGTTTATGGGGCTCTGGTTGAAATCTACTGCTTGATGGCTGCAGCAGGGAGTTAGTGCTGGGGGTAAGGGGTGGGCAGAGAAGGAAAAGATGGTGCTTTGGGCAGAGAGTGGGGGGAAGTATCTCCTCAGAGTAGCCAGGTGGCTCAGTGGATAGAGCACCAGCCCTGACCTGAGTTCAAATCTGACTCATATATTTAATACTTCCTAGTTGTGTGACCCCGGGCAAGTCATTTAATCCCAGTTGCCTCAGGGAAAAAAAAAACCATCACCTATTACACTCACTGTGTCCCCCAAGTTAGCACCAAATGGCAGCTGAGGATCTTTCCCCCTTAATCACATAGTGACATGGCTGAACAGATGAAGGACAAGTGGCTGTTCCCAGGCTTCTGGCAGCCAGGAGAAGAGCCAAGCCAGGTAGAGCTGGAGTATTTGGCAGTAGAACCACTATAGAGACCAACTCAATGGATCAGCCATATGGAACAGTGAGAGGCAAGAAGGGACAAATGCTTTTTAGTGTTAAGTTACAGGACTGAGTCCCCGGCATTCTTTCAGCAAGTCTTCCCTTCTCCCAGCCCCCATCCCAGTAAAATAAGGTTTTCTTTAGCCCCGACTTTCTAAGTCCAAGTTATTCAAACGTGTCTACAGGGCAATGAGCCAAAACAGTCAAATAACTACCCTGGCTGTGAGAAGCAGTTAAAGAGCATGTGTTGAAACATGGTGAAACTCCCCCTTGTACCCCATTAAGTACACAGTCACAAGACTGTGAGATTTGAAGTCTGGAAAGGATTTTAGGGATCATATAGAAGGATTTTGTGATGAAGTCAGGAAAGTGACTGGCTAGGGTCATACAGAACCAAAATTTGAACTCAGGTCCCCTCCCTCCAAATCTAGTGCTTTTTAAACTATACCACATACTTACAAGTTTAATACAAGGAAGGGGGGTAAGAGGGAAAGACAGGAGAAAAGCATAAGCAGGGGTTAATAAGATGGCAAGTAATACAGAATTAGTAATTTTAACCATAAATGTGAATGGGGTAAACGCCCCCATAAAGCGGAGGCAGATAGCAGACTGGACTAAAAGCCAGAATCCTACAATATGTTGTTTACAGGAAACACATTTAAAGCAGGGAGATACATACAGAGTAAAAGTAAAAGGATGGAGCAGAATTTATATGCTTCAGGTGAAATCAAAAAAGCAGGGGTAGCCATCCTGATCTCATGAAGCAAAAGCAAAAAAATTGATCTAATTAAAAGAGATAAGGAAGGAAACTATATCTTAAACTTTACCACAAGGGGAGAGACTGACTGGAAACCCAGGTTTTAAGAATCTCTCTCTCTCTCTCTCTCTCTCTCTCTCTCTCTCTCTCACACACACACACACACACACACACACACAAAATCAGGGTCTAGAAGGTCCAGGAAGATGGTATTCTCCTGTTTAATCCACCCACCAGCAATCATATATTAGGTGCTTGGTGTGTGCCAAGCACTGTCCTTGGTACTAGGAACATAGAGACAAATAATGAACGATTTCTGCCCTCAAAGGGTTTCCTATCTATATACCCATACATTGCTCAGCAAGGCTCCATCACTAATCTTCGTCCATTCAGCTCCAGGGTTGCCCTCTGCTGACTTGGCACAGCTGGCATAGCTAATCCCCAAGACAGATGAGTCTGCATGAACTCTTCCTCCTGATTTCAAACTGGGTCTCTGACATTTACTAACTGTGACTCTGGGCACTCTGCCTCAGTTTACTCAACTGTAAAACTGGAACATAGCACCTACCTCACAATATTATTAGGAGGATGGTAAGAGCTATATAAATGCTCAGTTGTGTCTGGCTCTTTATGATCCCACTGGAGTTTTCTTGGCAGAGATACTGTAATAATTTGCTATTTCTTTCTTCATCCCATTTGACAGATGAGGAAACTAAAGCAATCAGTCAAATGACCTGGTCAGGATCACACAACTTGTGAGTATCTGAGGCTAGAACATAGGAAGATGAGTCCTTCTGACTCCAAAAACTGGTACTCTAAGCACTATGGCACCATCTGCCTGCCCTAGAGATGGTGTGACCCAGATAGGACTCGAACCCAGAATCCCCCGCTCTGGACATCCGTTAGGCTATTAGGTTATTATTATCAGTGGGAAGAATGGTGGATTAGGAAGCAGAGAAGCTGCATCTAAATCCCAGATTCCTTTTAATTACAGTTTTAATTGTGAGGATCCAATGAGAAAATTTTGCAAAGTGCTTTGAATAGTATCTAGCACACAGGAGGCATCATATAAATGCCGGCTTTGCAACAAATGTTTTGTAAATACTAAAGACTAGTGCCACATTGGGGGAGAGGGCTGTACCCTTGGACCCTGGAGGTGTCCTACACACAGTAGGTAATTTCCTCACTATCAGTTCCTTATATCCATGAAACCATGTCAGCAGTCAAAAATAAAATTAGTTTTGAATAATGGAGAAGTACCTGAACTCCAGACTATCCGTTTGAGAAGACATCTTGAGGATCCCTGCAGGATTTCCATCCTTTGCTCCATCACTTCAAATCAAGGGCCCATCCCTGAGTTGTCACTGAATTCTCTCCAAGATATCTGATGCTCACAGATGTCCAATGTTGCAAGGAGTAATAGGAGTGAGTCCCTCCAACTTGCTTCTGTCCAGGTAACTTTACCCTAGTTTTAATATGTCCCATTTAGGGACCTACATCCCATAGCCAATAGGCAAGGAAAGTCACTCTATATACCAGCAGTTAGGGTGCTATTGGCTACTGCCACAGTTACTGAATTTGAGTCCTTCTCAGCCATGCTCATACAAGAACAGAACAAACAGTAAATTTCCAAAATTTTTTTTAACTACAGGAAACAAAACTGACCTTTGGTAGCTTGGGTCAGGCATAAGGTACCTTCAAAATTCTTAAATGAGCTCATTGTCCTGATGATGGCTTGCTGACGGTAGTTCATTTCTCAAACCCTCAATATTTCCTTTATCACATCCCAATAGAACATAAATTTCGTGCAGGCAGGCAGGAAGATAGATAGATAGACAGACTGAGAGACGGAGAGAGAGAGTTGGATAAGTGGGTGGGTAGATGAATGGATCGATAGGTAGATAAATAGATAGGTAGATAGATAAATGGATGATGGATGGATAGGTAGACAGATGAAGAGAAAGAGACAGAGAGAGATGAGTGGGTAGGTGGATGAATGGGATGGATAGATAGGTTGATAGATAGATGATGGATGGATGAGTGGGTAGATCAATAAGTAGACAGATATAGATACAGATATAGATAGATAGATAGACAGATAGATAAATGAGTGGATGGATGGATAGGTAGGCAGAGAAAAAGAGACAAAAAGAAAGAAAGAGAGATGAGTGGATAAGTGGATGAATGGGATGGAGAGATGAGTAGATAGACAGTGAGACAGATAGACAGATAGATGAATGGATAGGTAGGCAGATGGAGAGAAAGAGAGAGATGAGTGGGTAAGTGCATGAATAGGATGGAAAGATGGGTAGATAGACAGCAAAACAGACAGATTAGATAGAGAGATGGATGGATGGTGGATGGATGGATGGGTGGGTGGGTGGATGGATAGGTAGGCAGATGGAGAGAAAGAGAGAGATGAGTGGGTAAGTGCATGAATAGGATGGAAAGATGGGTAGATAGACAGCAAAACAGATATATTAGATAGAGAGATGGATGGATGGATGGATAGGTGGGTAGGTGGAAGGATAGGTAGGCAGATGGAGAAAAAAAAGAGAGAGATGAGTGGGTAAGTGGATGAATGGGATGGAGAGATGGTTAGATAGTGAGACAGACAGACAAATAGATAGATAAATGATAGATCCATACTTTAAAACATTTAATGTTTACTATGTGCCAAGCACTGTCTAAGATCTGGTGATATAATTATAAGGTAAAAAAGATATTTACTCTCAAGGAGATTACTTTCTAATGAGGGAAGACAAAAAAAGGGAGCCTTGGGAATGGGAGGGGGTTAAGGGAAGATGAAGGGATAGAAAAGTCCAGAGAGGAAGGTCTTTATGACCAAAGCAGAACTAGAGATCATTACTGATCACAAAATAGAAAATTTTGATTATACCAAACTGAAAAGTTTTTGTACAAACAAAACTAATGCAGACAAGATTAGAAGGGAAGCAATAAACTGGGAAAATATTTTTACAGTCAAAGGTTCTGATAAAGGCCTCATTTCCAAAATATATAGAGAATTAACTCTAATTTATAAAAAATCAAGCCATTCTCCAATTGAAAAATGGTCAAAGGATATGAACAGACAATTCTCAGATGAAGAAATTGAAACTATTTCGAGTCATATGAAAAGATGCTCCAAGTCATTATTAATCAGAGAAATGCAAATTAAGACAACTCTAAGATACCACTACACACCTGTCAGATTGGCTAAGATGACAGGAAAAAATAATGATGATTGTTGGAGGGGATGTGGGAAAACTGGGACATTGATTCATTGTTGGTGGAGTTGTGAACGAATCCAACCATTTTGGAGAGTAGTTTGGAACTATGCTCAAAAAGTTATCAAACTGTGCATACCCTTTTGATCCAGCAGTGTTACTACTGGGATTATATCCCAAAGAGATTATAAAGAAGGGAAAGGGACCTGTATGTGCACGAATGTTTGTGGCAGCCCTTTTTGTAGTGGCTAGAAACTGGAAACTGAATGGATGTCCATCAGTTGGAGAATGGCTGAATAAATTGTGGTATATGAAAATTATGGAATATTACTGTTCTGTAAGAAATGACCAACAGGATGATTTCAGAAAGGCCTGGAGAGACTTACACGAACTGATGCTGAGTGAAATGAGCAGGACCAGGAGATCATTATATACTTCAACAACAATACTATATGATGACCAGTTCTGATGGACCAGGCCATCCTCAGCAACGAGATCAACCAAATCATTTCTAATGGAGCAGTAATGAACTGAACTAGCTATACCCAGAAAAAGAACTCTGGGAGATGACTAAAAACCATTACATTGAATTCCCAATCCCTATATTTATGCACACCTGCATTTTTGATTTCCTTCACAAGCTAATTGTACAATATTTCAGAGTCTGATTCTTTTTGTACAGCAAAATAACGTTTTGGTCATGTATACTTATTGTGTATCTAATTTATATTTTAATATATTTAACATCTACTGGTCATCCTGCCATTTAGGGGAGGGGGTGGGGGGGTAAGAGGTGAAAAATTGGAACAAGAGGTTTGGCAATTGTTAATGCTGTAAAGTTACCCATGTATATATCCTGTAAATAAAAGGCTATTAAATTAAAAAAAAAAAAATAAAAAAAAAAAAGAAAAGTCCAGAGAGTAAGAAATGAGCACTTATGAAATAATAGTCTACACCAAGGACTTATCAATCAGGCAAACAAGGGAATAAGTAAGTTAGAAGGGTAAGAAGTAGAGCTAAGAGTAACGATGAACATTTCCAGCTCCCCTCCTCCTATTTTTTGTAACATGATACCTACCACATAGTAGATACTTAATAAGTTGATTGAATTGAACTGCTACCAAGCAGTCAAGAAAGAGAAACTGATTCTTCAGCTATCCTCTCTTTCCCTCCACTCCCACAAGAAATAGCCCAGAGATAACCAAAGTCATATAGATTATTGCTTTCTTGTCAGGAAAACAAGCTATATATTTAGAAAACTCCAGCTCTCAATTCTCCGCCACACTCTGGGCCCATGCTTATATTCCATTGTGGAAGAAGGAGAGAGGATAGTTGGGGCAAAAGGAATAGTTTCGGCTTAGATACTTTGCCAGGAAAATTTTTTTGGTCTCACACACTGTCATGAAATAATGGAAAAACAGCAAGAAACAAAATTGTTCTAAATCTCCCATTTTCTAGTTAGAGCGAACAGAAGGATTTTGATAAACAAGAAGTCAAATACCTAGTGTAAAGTAAATGAAGGGTTTGGATCACTTAACATTCCCAGAAGCCAGTTTAGTCGCTAGGAATGGTAACAATGTCATTTAAGCTTGAACCTCCCGGCTGGACTTGTCACTAAGCCCAGTCATCTTGGAGAGTTCCTCCAGCCCTGTGTAATGGGTCATCTCCTCAGGGCAGTATCATTGACTGTCTTAAAAACCCACCAAGGACGCCAAGCCAATTTTCTAGTTAATCACGCCAGAGGCTGGGATTCCATGATTCATCTGTGACCCAGGCCAATTTAGAGAAAGTTCTAAATGGGGAGAATTCAGGATGGTTGGACCCCAAAGGGGAGGAAGAGAAAAACTGATTATTTAGAACCCACTTAGTATTCGACTAACTGGGATTTTTGTTCTTTCTGTTTTCAGGAGAATGAATTATTAAGTAAACAGAGAGCAGGGTTACATGACAAAGTAAGCAAGCTTCACATACATGCTCCCGCTCCCCCTTCTATGTTCCACCCCGCCCCCCATCTCCCCAGAGACGCAGCAGGAGCTTCCACCACTAGGAAAATATTCCGTGATGGTCAAGACTAGGGTGGGAAAGTAAACAGAAAGGCGTTTTGGAAAGATTTCTAACTTCAAGGGCTGAAATGAAAAAAGGTTTTCTGGTGACCCCTCAGTGAACCAAGATATCACATTAGCTGGTATCCTGCTCTGTCAAGCCCTCCACTGTCTGAGCTTTGACTAAAGCAGAAAATATGTTGATGTTTTTCCTGTCAGGGAATTCAGTCCTGATGGATTAACTGAAAGAAATCGTTCTGTAATTTCCTATTCCCCCAGAAAGATATGGCTTAGATCACTGCTTTGCCCTGAAGTGGGGGAGGAGTCTTAGCTTCCTGAAAATCATAAGTAGCTGGTGGTCCAGTGGACAGAGTTCTGGACCAGGAGCCAAGAAGAACTGAGTTTAAATTCAGCCTCAGGCAGGTACTATCTGTGTGACTCTGGACAAGTCATTTAACCTGTTTTACTTTATCTATGAAATGAGCTAGAGAAAGAAATGGCAAACTGCTTCACTATCTTTGCCAAGAAAATTCCAAAAGAGATTGTGAAGAATCAGACACAAATTAAAATTTCTTAGCTACAAAATGGGGAATAACAGCCAATACCTTCCAAGGATCAAATGAGATCATATATACAGAAATTCTTGGCTCCGTACCTGGTATATAACAGGTACTATATAAATGCTTATTCTTTTCCCCTTAGAAGATACTAGCCTGTAGAGTAGAAGAGTTGCTGAAGTACAAACATAATTAACAAAGTTGGATTTAGAATCAGGAAGGCTTGAATTCAAATCTTACCTTTGAGACTTATTAGCTGTTTGACTGTAGAAAGCTGATTAACCTCCTCAACCTCATTTTCCTCATCTGTAAATTGGAAATTATATTGCCTACCTCATTGAACTGTTGAGAGGTTTGAATATTATATAAGTTAAGTACCTTGCAAATCTTAAAGAAATAAGAATTAAGTGAGGAGGGGGAGGAGAAGGAGGAGGAGGAGGAAGAAAAGGAGGAGGAGGAAGAAAAGGAAGAGGAGGAAAAAGAGCAAGAGAAGAGGGAAGAAGAAGAGGAGGAGGAGAATATGGAATAAGAGTCAGTCTCAAAGTTGCAAAGAGCCGAGTTCAAGTCTTGCCTCTGAATTCATGATGACTAGCAATTTTGACTGTCACTCAATCTATCAATGAACCAGGTAACTCCTTGAATTGTAGAGTTAAAGAGGGAAGGAAACTCAAAAGTGATCTTATCTAACCCCTTAATTTTATAGATGAGGGAACTGAGATAGAGGAAAGCTGTCACTTGCCCAACCAAGATCACAGGTTTTAATTAGCCCATCAGAGGTAGCATTTGAACCCAGGTCCTATTGTAGAACAATTGCTGATCGGCCCTGAGAGAAGAAGTCACCTCACCAGGAGTCCCCAAAGCAATGAAATTATGGGCCCCAAATCAATATAACTGAGTCTGGCCCTTCTCCCCTTTTGCAGATGATGGAACTGAGATCCTGAGGGGGAAATATCTCCCTCAAAATCATAAAGATAGCAAGTAAACAGGCAGGATCCAAACCCAAAACTTAGTACTCCAAATCCCAGGTTCTTTCTACCATCCCCTTATATAACCCTAGCTGTGGAGGCCGAGTGCTCCTGACTACCTGAGAGGTCTGGTCACAATCCCAGCAAATCCAGAGAGGGAACAACGGGAGGAGACATAACTAGACACAGGGAGGTTCTCGGCTGAAACTCCCTACCAGAAGGGCTTGGTGAGCATCACACCTGGAAGAGGGAGGCAAGGTAGCACAAAAATGAATGGGTACCATCCCACTTCCTTTATGAAAGCATCAATGATACCACAACCCTCTGAATCCTTTCTCAAGGTGCTCATGAAAAAGTGGTCCCCCATTCCTTGCCCTGTTACCAGCTCGGAAGACACCAAATAATCCCTATGTTCTTCACATACAACCTGGGAGGGACAAATCTCTCATATTCAACAACCAACCCAACACCAGAAATTAATTTATCTGGCCCTGTGGGATGGGATGCTTAGGGAAGGAAAGAAGTCCCTATGAATTCCTAAACAGGAAATGACTAATCTTCAATTCCAAAGTAATAATAGTTAGCATTTAAGTCTGCAAAATCCTTTACAAACATCATTTCAGTTTATTTTCACAACAAACCTGGGAGATGGATACTAATACTCCCATTTTGCAGATGAGGACATTGAGGTAGACAGATATTAAATGATTTGTCCAGGATCACACAATTAGCAAGTGTTTGAAGCAGGTTTTGAATACTGGTCTTCTGATTTTTATGTCCAATGCTCTATTCATTCTTCAACCTAGCTGATTTTTTTAATTGAAGCTTTTTTATTTTCAAAACATATGTAAGGATAATTTTTCACCAAACCTAGCTGAGTTTTAAAAGACAAACAATTCTGGGGCAGCTCATTGGTGTAGTGGATAGAGCCATGAAGTCAGGAGGATCTGAGAAGAAAAAGAAAGAAAGAAAAGAAAAAGAAAAGAAAGAAAGAAAGAAAGAAAGAAAGAAAGAAAGAAAGAAAGAAAGAAAGAAAGATGGAGGGAGGGAGAAAGAGAGAGAGAGAGAGAAAGAAAGAGAAAGGAAGGGAGAGAGAAAGAGAAAGGAAGGAAGAGAGAGAGAAAGAAAGAAAGAGAGAGAGAAAGAGAAAGGAAGGAAGGAAGAGAAATGAAGAGAAAAGAAAAAGGGAGGGAGGAAGGGAGGAAGAAAAAGACAAAATTCATAAAATAGAAAAATCACTCAGGGTGAACTTGATCTCATCTCTTTCCAATGATCCCTTTGGACTAGCACTATCTACATCCCATTCACTTTGGAATCTCTAGGATAGCAGCTGCATGTTGATTGTTTAATCCATTCAACTCCAATATTTACTGAATGCTTATTTTGAGCTGGGAGATGTGAAAGCAAAAGAATTAGTCCAGAGAACATCTCCTAAACCAAGCATGTACACTAGAAACAAAAGCACAAATTTCAGATTTCCTACCCCTCACTGACCAAAAAAAGGGGGGAGGAGGCACTCCCCTAATCCCCGGCCATCTGCTCTGGGAAAAACAGCTCATCCAGTGCTTTTGCATCCTCAGCCCCTGAGTCAGCTCAGGTATGGAAGCTAAGGCTGAAAATCCCAATGGAAGGAAGGAAGGCCGCCAGCTCTGTGGGGAAGAATCGCCTTTGCATAGTTGTCTGCAATCAATAATTCTCCCACCTAGTCAATATAAAGCGTTTCAAGAGGGACCCGGCCCCTGTAAATGTGGTAGAGCAGCAGTTACTGAGAAAATGAAGTAGAAGAGGGCTCAGGAGAGAGAAGACAGAGCATGGAATAAATCCAAATTCTGTGCAAAGGGCAGAAGGAAGAATTACATGGTAGAGAGTAAGGGTGAAGAGAAGAAAAAGAACCCAAATTCAAGCCCTCAGAGCTAGCTCTGTGTCTACAGATTGAGAGAGAACAAGGGTATCCAAGCGTAGGTAAGTGAAATGTATTTCCATTTGGGGGTGGGATGGGAATGTTCCACAGTCACGTTGTCCCCAACAACATATCCTTCTGCAGAGGGTGTGTGAACTCTGACTCACTATTGGTTGGAAGTTTTATCATCATTTGAGCAACTATGATAACCAAGTCCTGGCCAGTATAAATATTTGGCTGGCACGGTGCTGAGCTCCCAGTCATTTTTCAGTAGGGAAAAAGAAATTTAGGGGAGAGGAAATGAATATTGAGTCTGGAGGTGAATTTAATTAAGCAAGTACTGATATGCTTGTGGGAGTAGCTCATAACATCAGGCAGCAGCTAAATGGAGATACCCAAGGAAGCCCTTGTTTTCTGCATTTTTGTAGGAGTCCAGCTAAGCAGGAAGGGTCTGGTGGATATCACAAATCAAGTTAAATCCACTAAGGTCAGAGACAGAGAGGAGGTGGTCACCAAGGGATATGGGAAATGAGTCGCAAGCTGGGCAGGGACAGGGAAGGAAGGGGTCTTTGAGAAGGCAGGTACAGTGTTGGTAGCTTGGATTCTAGTCCTCAGTCTCTCCTCCTCTAGCTTATTCTTTAGAGGTTTAAGTGACTGGTGGTGGGCTCCAGCAGGTTAACTATAATCATGATTTACTTTTTTGCCTCGGCTGCAAATGCCTAGAAAATGTCACTATATATAAAAGGCATCAAACTTTCACATGGAACATCAAAGCCAAACAGCTGAAAGAGAAGAAAAGAATATTCTACAGTTTTTGCCAAGCAAAAGCACCCAAAATTCTACAGGAAATGGGGGAGAATTAAATGGAACGTGTGTAGGATTGAACACAGGTGGAGCTGGGTGTAAGCAAGACGATGCTGGAAAACTTCCTAGTGTCTGCAATTCCTGGACATGGCTTCATTCCCAGTCTGAAGGCTAGTATGTGGCTGAGGAGAAACTACCCACGCTGCTAGTGGAGAGTGAGCCATGAGCCCTCTGAAGTCTCCAGAACTAGCTTTGTCCCCCATCCCATCGGAATAAGTTTGTGGAAGGTCCCCTGCAGGAAATCGTCTTTGTTCCTGGTGCTAGGATATGAATACCAAGACAAAAAAGGAATAGGAAACAAGCAAAACAAGATGGCAGGAAGGTCTTTTGGGTCTTGATTCCTTTTGGTGAACTGGGGGAGCCTGTGCCTTTTTACCAGCAGTTGAGTGATTTCTGAGCTCAGAAATGATACTCCGACTAAACCTTTTAGTGCTGTTCCCAAAGTGTGGTCCGTGGATTCTTGGGGGGAGATCAAACTTATTTTCATAATAAAACTAAGATGTTACTTGCCTATTCAAATATTCCTCCCTTTTTTAACTGGCTGAAGCCAAATTTTTCTATACTTCAACCAAAACAACATATTGCAACAGTCTGAAATGCAGAAGCAAATACCAGAATGCAGCTGTCTTCTATTAAAGCAGACATTAAAGAGATTAGCGAAATATGGAAAACAATGCTATTCTTTTCACTAAATGTTTTAGTTTTAGAAATGTCATTTATGCAAATGTAGTATTGTAATTTTAATGAATTAATATATATTTTAGAAATGCATCCATTTTAACTTCCAGTATCACAAATGTAGATATTGCCCACATAAATAAAAGTGTTTTGGGGCCTTAATTAAGATCTAGAGGATTAAAAAAAGTGGGAATGAGGAGGGAGAGAACTTTAGGAATGGGGAATAGCCTTCACAAGGAGGCAGAAGAGAAGTTGCTGAAAGAGTTTTTAGGTTGGCTATGCTTTCCTTCTGAAAGAATCCCTTCATTCTGCTGCTATGTCAAAAAGCAACCACGCTGAGCTGTTCTATTATACACATGCTCAATGGTCCAGGAAAGTACCCCAGGGTTAGTACTAATGCTATCTGCCAAATGCTCACCAATTTCACTTCATGCTTCCTAAGAATACAAGTATGGCACCTTCTCTGCACTTACTGCCCCCATCCAGACTAACACTCGTGGGTTGGTACCCAGAGGGCCAGTTACTCCTACTTTTAAAGTCATTTATACTTCTAGAACTGCAAGGTCTTTCTTTCTCTGGAGGTTGAAGAACCCTTTGAGATTTAAGTTGGCCATGGGTTGTGCCAGATGAATTGCTTTCATGATCACCTCAGCTGGCTCTTCTTGAAGCATGGTATCTCAATTATGTGGAACAACCCACTCCTAGACTGGTCAAACAGGTCACTCTGGTCCCAAAACTCATTGCAAATCGGACTCAGCTGCTCATTGACTAGACCCTAAGTTGCCCAGTTGTTTGGCCACTGGGCTCCTGTCATCTTAGGCTGGATAGGTTCCTCAGGCACCATTTTTCATGGGTCACAGCATCTCTTTTGGATGAATCAATCAACTGGTTTTACTCTTCTCTGGACAATGATGGTCTTCACTACCTTCATTCCCTGGCTTGGCAGAATGTTTCTGTGTTCTCTTGAGCTTCAGTATTGTCCCATTTTAGCAAGGACAACAACTTTTCTGGGATTGGCAGAAAGCGTTAAAGGCTTCAGCCACTTCCAGAAAGGAGGCAGAAGAGGTTCAATTCTTCTTGGTTCAGTAAAGACTGCTTTTATTCCCAATGAAGACCCAAGTTATACTTCCCAGATTCTTATTGGGGTCTTATTCAGATTATCAACTGGGGTCAAATATATTAAAGCCTTCTCTGCCCCGAGGCAAGATTATTTTCTGGATAGCCTCTTCCTAAGTGGTTGAGCTACTCAACCTCAGACCCTTCTGAAGTGTGAAATATTGCCCTTAAATCTCAAAGGGTTCTTCCTTTACATGGCAATATCTCCGCTTTGCTCAATCAAAAAAGGGCAGACTGATACAACAAACAGGCCCTTTCCCGAATAAATCTCACCACCGATGTCACAAGAGGTGGAACTCGGGGAGTGATCTTCCCAATTCCCAGAAAGTCAAAGCAGTGATTGGAATTATCAAAGAATTTCTTCATTTCCTCAGATTCCCCCAGGAAACCTCTCTTTGGCAATCTCAAGTTTCTGAAAGGACAGCCATTGAAGGCACTGTGACTGCAGCATCATCAGTGCAGAAATACACTAGCTCTATTTCTTACTAGGAAATATGGTGAACTTAATAAATTGTGTTTTATGTCATTGGAAATAAGATTTTTTTACTGTTTTTTTTCCCCTTAACAAAATTGTGCAACAAAGAAAAAAGGCCTGTTTAATGAACTACTATCCCCTTTTAATAATTTTACCTTGTATTTTTCTATGTAAGCACTTCCAATTTTTCTATTTTACACTTATCTCTGCTTCTCCTTCCTAACCCCCCTATCCCAAACTTCTACTAACATATTGAAATCATTTGCTTTTAAAGATAGGTAAAGGTTTGCTCATTATACACAAACTCGCAATTATAAGAGTAGGGAATAAGCATTTTTATTGCACTATGCTAAATGCTTTTCCCCAAAATACTGTCATTTGATCTTCATAACTATCCTAAAAGGGAGGTCTTAATATTATCCCTATTTTACAGTTGAGGAAACTGAGATAAATAGGGATTAACTGATTTGCTCAGAATCACACAGCTAATAAGTATCTGGGGCTGGATTTGAAGTCATATCATTCTGACTCCAAGCCCAGTATTCTAACCACTATAATAGGTCTTCATCTCTTATTTCTCTATTATCCTTTTTATAAACTTTTTGTAGCATCCCAGAAAACTTTGCTGGCTTTCTTTCTGATCTTAGGTTTTTAAGGAACAAGCTGCTTTACTATGGTTTCTCCTCATGTCTTTAACCCTATATATGAGATTTTTTTCCATATTAGTCGTGCTGTAAAAGAAAAATCAAAACAAAATGGAAAAATCATAAGGGAGAAGGTAAATAAACAAAAAAGATAAAAATAGCATGCCTTTATCTGCATTCAGTCTTCATAAATCTCTCTGCATGTGGTTGGCATTTTCTATTTATGGAAGCTTTTTTTTTCTTGCTGAAAAATTCAAGATTTCTTGGCAGCTCCTTGCCTGTACTATCATAAGTAAGGATCAATCAGGCAGCACTGCCACCCCTTCCCATAAATCCCTCAGATTTTTCCCCCTTCTATTTCCTAAACTATATTGATGCCTGGGACAACATAGGACAATCTTATCCATCAAAGTAAGAACATTGAGAGGATTGAACAATGATGGACCACAACCAAGGGGTGGTTTCTTAAAAGACTATCACATAAATCACCAAAGAATTATCTTATAGAGCTAGGAAAAAATAACAAAATTCATCTGGAAGGGCAAAAAATCATAGAATCCTCTCTTGAGGAGTCCCATCTCTTGTGGCATTCATGACCAAATTTACTTGGGAAAGGGTCTGAAGTTTGTGTATTAGTCTGCCCCTTTTGACTAAACAAAATTGAGACATTGACTAAAAGATGAGATAGAATTTGGAAGATCAAAAGATGGAAGAATAAAAGGAAATCAATAAAAAAAAATACAAAGAAAGGTAACCTCACAGTACCAGACTTCAAACTTTATTACAAAATAATAATCATCAGATCACTCTGGTACTGACTAAGAAAAAGAGGGGTGTATCAGTGGAATAGATTAGGGATACAATGCATAGAAATAAATGTCTCTGGCAAGTTAGTGTCTGATAAACCCAAAGGTCCAAGCTGTGGGTCAAAAACTCAATATTAGATGAAACTGCTAGGAAAATGGGAAGCATTTTGGCAGAAATAAGATATATAACAATATTTCATGCCACATACCAAGAAAAGGTCATTTTTATACTTAATGATTTATATTTAAAGAATATCATAAATTAGGGAAGTATGGGAAAAAATTTACTTATGAGATCTATGATTAAGGGACAGTATTATGACCAAAGAAGAGAGAGAGAATTAGGTGGTGCTGATGATGAAATGGAAAATTTTGATTATGTGAAATTCAAAAAGTTTTACACAAATAAAATCAATGCAGCCAAAATTAAAAGAAAAACAGAAATGAGGTTTTGGGGAGGAAGGAAAATATTATAGCGAATTTCTCTAATAAAGGTCTCATTTCTCAAATATATGGAAAACTGAACGAAATTTATAAAAAATAAAAGCCATTCCCCAGTTGACAAATGGTCAAAGGATACGAACAGGCCAGTTTTTAGAAGAAGAAATCAAAACTCTCAATGGTCATGAAAAAATGCTTTAAGTAATAAGTAGAGAAATGCAAATTAAAACAAATGTAAAGAACACCTCAAATCTATCAAATAGGCTAATGTAATAGGAGAGCAAAATGACAACTGCTGGAGGAGATGTAGAAATGTAAGTATATTAATATATCATTAGTAAAAGTTGTGTATTCCCATTTTGGAGAACAATGTGGAGCTTTGCCCTTGGCTATAAAATTATACATATCCTTTGATGCTGAGATACCATTACTAGATCTAGATCTCAAAGAGATCCAAGAAAAAGGAAAAGGAGGCTTTATGGATAAAAATTTTTAAACGGCTTTTTTTTTTTTTTTTTTTTTTTTTTTTTTTGTGGTGGCAAAGAACTAGAAATTGAAGGGATGGTTACCAATTGGGGAATGACTAATCTAGTTGTGGTATGTGATTTGATGGAATACTATTGTGCTATAAGAAATAACAAGGTAAATAGTTTCAGAAGAACCTGGGAAGATCTTTATGATCCAGTGCAAAGTGAAATGAACAGAACCATGAGAATACTGCATATAGTAATAATAATCAGCTATAAAATTCTTACCTATTCTGATCAATACAAATGATCCAAGACAATTTGAAAGGACACATAATAAAAAAATGCTACGCAACTCCAAAGAAAGATCTGAAACTCTGAGTATAGATTGAAACTTTTTTCCCCACTTTATTTTTCTAGTTTTTTTTTTTTTAATAACACAACTTATATGGTAATTTTGTGCATGACTTCGCAATACAATCAATAATCACCTACCTGGCAAAACTGAGCATAATCCTTTAAGGGAAAAAAGGAGTATTCAATCAAATGGAGGACTTTCAAGCTTTCTTGAGGAAAAGACCAGAACGGAGTAGAAAATTTGGGTTCCAAATACAAGACTTAAGAGAAGCATAAAAAGATGAACAAGAAAGGGAAATTATAAGGGATTTAATAAAGCTAAACTATTTACATTCCTTTAAGGAAGATGATACTTGTAACTCATAAAAACCTTCTCATTATTAGAGCAGTTAGAAATACATATAGATAAAAGGCATAGGTGTACATTGAATATGAAGGGATGATATCTTTTAAAAAATAACATTAAAGAATAAGAAAGAGAAATAGACTGGGAGAAAGAAAAAGGGAGGAGTAGTAGAATGGGGGAAATTCTCACATTTTTAAAAAAGGCAAGAAATTTTTTTACAAAGGAGGGGAAGAAGGGGAAGAATAGGAGTGGTAAGTGAACTTTACTCTCATCAGAATTGACTCAAAGAGGAAATAACAAACTCATTTAAATGGATAAAGAAAGCTATCTTAACCTGCAGGAAAGTAGGAGGGGAGAAAGGATAAGAGAAAGAGTGCAGTAATAGAAAGGAGGACAGACTGAGGGAGATAGCGGCAGTGGTGGTAATGTGAAGCAAAACATTTTTGGTAGGGCCAGAGGGAAGAGAAAGAGACAATAGAATAAATGGGGATGGGGTAAATAGGATGAAAGGAAATATATTTAGCAGTCCTAACTATGAAAAAAATTGAATCAAGTTTCTCTGCTGAAGGCCTCATTTCTCAAATATATAGAGAACTGAATCAAATTTACAAAAATAGAAGTCATTCCACAATTGATCGAGATATGAACAAATTTCAGATGAAGTAATCCAAGCTGTCTATAGCCATATAAGAAGTTGTTTTAAGTCTATTGATCTAAATTTTAAATTTAATTTTAAAATACTCATTTTAAATTTGTAGTATTTAAAATGCTACATTTTAGATTAAATTTAATTTAAATTTATAGTACTTAAAATACTACTCATACCTATTAGATTGGCTAATAGGACAGAAAAGGAGAATGAGAAATGTGGGATGGGATGTGGGGGAAATGGGACATTAATGCACTATTGGTGAAATTGTGAATTGATTCAACTACTCTTCAGAACCATTTGGAACTATGCCCAAAGAGTTATAAAACAGTGCACACCCTTTAATGAATGCACTACTACTCTTGAGGTTGAGAAAGAGGACCCTAAAAGCCCCAGACCAGTGTCGTGAGATATCTCAAAAGAATTTGTAGTCTTGAACCCATCTCCTAGTCAAGGGGCAAAGTTTTATTGAAAGTAATGTGACGCCATTACAAAGCCATTACAAATTCTAAGGGAATCCAGTAAAGAAATCGAAGCGAGGAGATACATTTATATAATTTTCAGTCACAGATATGCTAATTCTATGGCTCATAGTAGGAATAAGTGGTCTCCTGAAGGGGTGATTCTCAGCTGATCAGATTATTACTGACAAAATTACCAGTCAGCAATGACTTGAGAAATGGTCTCATTCACTATTGTCTCAGGAGTTTGATCTGTGGGAGTTTCCTGAGGCCAGAAGCTATCTGGCTAAGAAGTGGTCAGAATCAGATAGATTACTGTGCCAGTTTCCTGAGGCAGATTCCAAAGCCAGAAGACCTAGGACTACTGACCCATTAGAACAGAAGCCCCCCAAAGTCAGGGGATCACAAAATCACATTATATCCCTACTACTAGTACTGCCTACTTTTTCTTTTTCAAATTTGGAACTCAAAGTTCTAAAAACAAATGTTTAAAATTATTTTTATGTGTAATTGGGGAAAATGAAATACCAATTTTTTTTTATTTTTAAGTATCAATAAAATATGGTTAAAAATAATTCCCACAATGAGAAGACAGAAAGAGCCCAGAAACTGCCTTAGCCAACAAATAAATACTTGATCTCTTTGCCAAAGAGATGTGGAAGCCAAGGGCAACATTGGTTACAAGCTCATTTGCAAAACACTAAGGACCAAGATGATGGAAGAATTTGGGCAGTGCTGCCTCATAAAAAGAGAAAAAGGCACCAGGGATGGGGGAGAGAACCAGTTTGAAGAAAGGCTGGCCTGAAATCTGGCTAAACCAGATCGGCCCAAGGACATTGTAAATGAAACCAGAGAGAAAGCAATAGATGAAATGAAACAGTTCTGCCAGCATTTCCACAAACTTTGCCTTGGCCCCTATGGCATTACTTCAGGACCCAAAGTACTATGGGAAGAAGTAGCAGCAGGTCTTAGGAAGAAGGTACCTTTCATTAAATTGGACCTAATGAAATGCTTCTTGAAAAAATCAGTGCTAGAAAAAATGTAATTTTAAAGCATCCAGGTGGGATTCTCAAGATCCCTTAAAGAGAGTAAGATTCCAAAGGAATTAAAAAAAAATCCAATAGTACTTTTATTCCTCCTTCCACAAAAGGTGATAAGTAATAATAATTATTAATAATAACAATTTATATAATGCTCACTCTGTGCCAAGTACTGTGGTAAGCACTTTATAAATATTATAAACTTCTGTGGAAAGTGGATGCTATTATTATCCCCATTTTAAAAGATAAGGAAATGAGGTAAACAGAGGCAGATTGACTTTTCAAGAGTTACAGCTAGTGACTATTTGAGGTCAGATTTGAACTCGTGAGAATTAGATGAAAGTTTAGTTCCTACAGAATTCCATTTTAAAAAGTCAAAGCCACTGAAATGAAATTGAAACCTAAGAAATAAAGCCTAAAAGTTGGGCTGATGTGGAACAAAGGAAACAAACTTAGAATAAAAAACATGTTATTTATAGATACAGAAAGGGTGTGTATACATACCCACATATGAGTAAAATAAGGGCTAGGATCCTCAAATAGTTGTAATTAGAGAAAAGACTGGCAATATCGTCATAGGGCACTATGACCAAATAAAGTGATTGCCAATGGGAGATGTAGTCAGGGTTGGGGGCTTAAGTTCATGTGGGGGAATTAGGTGCTTTGGATAGGCTATAATCTCTATAGTACCCAGACATTGGGGAAACCGAGGGAGGGAGAGGAATAAAAGATCGTGCTTTTGCACAGTGCATGCTTCCTAGCTTAGACATTACTCTTTCCAGAACATGAAATAAAATCTTTTCTGGATTCATCAATGGAGTTATTGATAAGATGTTCCTCTCTTACACTCAGGTCTTCCTTATTCCAGGCTCAGTGCTCTATCCACTGGACCACTCAGCTACCCAATCATCAATCCTTTCTCTTGTTTTTTCATCTCTGTACCATCTTTAGGAGGTTAGCCAGTGCACCCACTGAGTGTTGGGAGACCCTGGGACCTCAGAAGGTTGGGGAGCACGGTGCAGGTGGGACTGCCACATGGAGCTCAGGAGGAACTCTGCTTCCTCCCCACTGATGTTCCTCCTATCACTGCTGAGAACAGTTGAATGGAAGGTGTAGGAGCTTTTGCTGGATTTCTTAAGCATTGCTAGATACTAGGAAGGGGGCAGACATGGAGGACTTTGGTGATAGAAAAAAACTGGTTCCTTCTTGATGCTGAAAAGCAGAGCTATCAAAATTGGAGCATTAGAAGTGGAGCTGCAAACTCCTTCCAAAGCTGTCCTTGATAGGGGGCTCTAATCTTTCAGAACTTTCCTGCTAACTCCCCATTTTCCATCCCCAAACTGCCTGCTTTTGAATTTCTGTGCCAGCTATTCCCTTGTGATCTTTCCCCTTCCCTCAATCCTTTCAGCTGCCTTTTGTGTGAATTATGTATATTAGAATGTAAGGTCTTTGAGGGTAGGAATTGTCTTCTTTCTACTTGTATGCTTTGTGCTTAGCACAGTGAGTGGAACATAGTAGGTTTTTTTTTAAAGTGTTTATTAAATTGCATTGAATCAATGTAACAGTAACTAAAGGAACAAGAGAATGATACATCGAATTTCAGCAAGCTAAAACATATTGTCAACAAGGACTTGTCTGTAGGGCATTATTAACTACATCAATAATAGGGGAAGGGTGTAACCAAAAGTGAAAAGATGAATAGAATGAATACTAGCTACATTGTTCCTGACATACTAAGTTTAAAAAAAAAAAAAAAAAAAAAAGAAGAAGAATTAAAGAAAGAGGAAGGCCTCCAGCATATTGGGTGGATCCCTAAATGAGGGCATATGGAAAGACATGGAACAAACCAAACAAGATAAAAAGGCATTGAAGAATTTGGCCCGACACCAGTAACTCACAAAACTGAAGTATCAAGAGTGTTCAATTAATAATAGACTAGCAATAGTGTATTATTATAATGTCTATTAATATTATTCATTATATATATTATAATCTATCGTGTCTATTAATATTTATATATTATTATAGTCTATTATGAACTAATATTAGTTCAATAATAATTAAGACTAGTTCAAGAAGATAAAATTCAGGATTTGAGGTCTGTGAGACTAGATTCAAATACCACTTCTGACACCCACTGAGTGACCAGCCATTTAATCTCAGAGCCTTAGTTTCCTCACCTATAAAATGGGAGGCCCAGTATCTGTAGACCTATTATACAGGATTGTTGCAAGGTCATTGCTTTGCCACTGAGAGCTGTCCAAATGACAATTGTTTCTGCTATTTATTTGAATAAAATTATATTTTACTGATACACTTTGTATTTATATCACCTAATGTATCCTTATTCACCCTACAAACCAGGGAACAAACATGTCTTATATCAAAGGATTTTTTTAAAGAAAAAAAAAAATGCAGCAAGAATTAATATATTGAGTCTGACATTATCATGTTCGACACACACAGCCCCCCACCCTTGTTAGAAGGGAGAAAATCCTGTGCATAAATTATTGACTACAATGTCCTGAGAGGATGTCAAGGACAAGACATTCCCAGTTCACCAGCCTCATGGAACATATTTCATGGAGATCCATGGAAGGACCATTTAATTCTGGCAGAGAGCATGGAAGAACCTATATAATAACATGCCAGGGAGAATCATTCCGCAGGGGGTTTTATAACCCTAAGCTTTGAGCTTCTGAAGAAGTCTTGTGCTTTGCTGGTAGGAGAATTTTGTGAAAACCCTCAGTCCCTTATTCCCCACCCTCATTCCTCTTTACCTCCAACAGGACTCCACTGTGTGGACTGGGCAAAGGGAAGGATTTCTATCCACTACATTCAACTTTCTGAAATAATGATATGCCTCGGGGAGGGGGTGGAGTAGACTTTAAGGTATTTCAAAGAAAGAAAACTTTCTGACTCCAATTCACTTACACGTTTCCACTCTGTTTGAGGAACGTTCCAAACCGCATTCTTTTCTGAAATGGCAACACCCATGGAAAGTTTTCAGTAGGAAAAACTGGGTAAAATATGTTCAAGTGGAAGTCGAGCTGAAGCATCACATGAGCCTCCCCCACAAATATCACCAGCTGTGCTTACAGTAAGCAGGCTCTGAGGGCCAAACAGCCAATCACAACAATAAAGATCCCCAGATAGAAAGAAACCCAAATGGTCTGGAGGTGAGGAATCTAATCACACTGGCCAATATTCTCTCTACATCCCCCAAATGGAGCTCCTCATCTCCTAGATCAGTGTTCTCTTCCAACTTCCCAATCAATCCAGAAGTATTTATAAAGTCATTACCGTGACAGAAGTTAAGCAAAAACATCCCTGTGCTCAGGAAATTTATATTCTATTGAAATAGAAATGTAGCTCCCAGCTGAGGGGCTGGAAAGGTTGTTGAACTCTGGGATGTTACATGTCATTGGGCTTTGTTTCAGTCAAACTGAGACCTGTTAAAGACCCTACTTTCAAAAGGTCAAGATCTCCCACTGTATCCAGGGACCATCTCCAGTCAAACTGATCAAAATCTGGACATTAGGCCCAGAGGGCCCCGGAGGAGAGAGTGGGACTGATGACCTTGCACAGCCCTCCCTCACTATAATCCAATTCACTTGTTACCTCCTGATGTCATGATCCTCTTAAAGAATAATGCAGCTTGGAAAGAAGTGATTCCTGACCAGCTGATGTTATACCACAGTTCTCAGTTTCCATAATTATCTTGACCCAGTTCTGACTCAGTTTCCCTGCTTCTCAGTCCTGTAAAACCTCCCCTCCCTCTTTATCAGAATACTTGATAAGGATAAAAGATCTTATGTTTTAGAATATCAGAATGCCTCTCCCCATCCCAAGCTACTGGAATGTCAGAAACTGTCTTATGAAGATGCCTCTCCCGGGGTTCCTCCCCCCATGTCTCCACTCACCCTGTCAGAAGTGGATTGTTCCTGCTCTCAGCACCCTGACTCCGCCCCACCTCAGTCTACTCTCTGACTCTGAACAATGTGTATGTATGTCATTGAGAACTCTCATTGTTTGCTGGGTTCTTGGAGACCATAGTCTCATTCAGCCCTGGGACCAAACCATGGATCCATTTGGTCCCAGTATATCTCTCCCTTAAATAAATTATTAAATACTCTCTAATCTCTATCTTGCTCAGTTTCTCCGGTATTATACTGAGGATTTTCAAAGAGGTGACTAGTAGAATTTAAAAGAAATGCAAAGAAAGAAAAGAGAGAAACCTTGGAGGAAAAGGGGGAAGGTGTAGCCTTTGAAAAATGGAAAGGAGATCTCCCTGGAGCCATAACCATATGAAGACAGCCACCTCCTTCTGGGCAACTTGTTACTTAATTTTACAAACCTCGAAATTAAGAAGAATGATTTTCTTCAGTAAGGTCATCCTCTCTTTGATCATCTTACTCTTGAATCAACAAATACCTATCCCAGGGGGCCTCAAACTATGGGCCGCGGGCCAGATGTTTATCCCCCTCACCCAGGGCTATGAAGTTTCTTTATTTAAAGGCCCACAAAACATTTTTGTTTTTACATAGTGGGCCCTCCAGCAGTCTGAGGGACAGTGAACTGGCCCCGTATTTAAAAAGTTTGAGGACTCCTGATCTAAACTAATCTGTATAACTTTCTTGTTAACCCTTTTACAACTCACTTTGAGAAAATTATTTATTATTTGTGATTGTCCCTAAGTGTAATCACATCTTGATGAGAGGAAACTAAACTGGCTGAGTGGTATGCTAATCGCTTCCTTCCCCTATGGAGTAACCAGGAAAAGTGAATTTTATCCAGAATTTCAAGAAAGCATCATATCTTTAGGCTGCAAATTTCTGGCACTTGATGTAATGATATCCCTTTTGGAGATAGGAAAGTGGAGTGAAAATCCAATCATGACCATCTCCTTGTTCCTCATAAAAGTGGAAATCAAAGAATCCCTAAAGATCAGATAATGATCAGATCTGTAGCTCCCAGGTTCTATCTCTCTATACATCCTTGCCACTTAGGCTACCTTGAGTCTGTGGCTCAGGTATTCTAATGTTAAATAGCATATAGTGGTCAACCCGGGAGAAATGGTACCCTTATCTTTACTGACTACAAATACTCTTTCCTGTTCTTCCCTGTAACATGGTACTTTTCCATCGCCTAGTACATCTGTTACATGGCTGCAAGGCATTAAGATATTTATTAGACGTGGAGCAGCCTTTCTCTGGGAAATGGTACATGTTGGATAGAATATCCATATCCTCATATCTAACACAGTGTATTATGTCAGGTTTAAAGAAAAATAAACTTTATGGAAAGACATGGAACACAATCAAATAAAATAAAA
Organism: Sarcophilus harrisii; assembly: GCF_902635505.1. Taxonomy (NCBI): domain Eukaryota; kingdom Metazoa; phylum Chordata; class Mammalia; order Dasyuromorphia; family Dasyuridae; genus Sarcophilus; species Sarcophilus harrisii. The sequence goes on from NC_045431.1 coordinate 204,460,742, forward strand.
AGGCCTTGAAGATTGCATAGTTGTATTAATCAAATGGTCTGTCTTTATGCTGTTTTTATACTAACAGAGTCTATTGTTTGAATCTTTTAGAAAAGACTGTGTTTCTGACTCTGGCACGGTAGCTTATAAAGTCAGCAGCTACAAGGGGCTTTGGAGGCCATCCAGACCATGCCCTCATTTTACATCATGTAGCTGAGGCCCTGAGAAGGGAAAGGATTTATCCACCCTCAAAAGCAAGCTTGAAGGGCTGACCCATTGGGAAAGGATTCATTTGGGGAAACCCAGATGCCCAGTGGAAATTCCATACTCAAGTCATTTCTCAGGTGGTGAGAGTGGCCCTGAGCAGCTATTAGAGAATTCTAATGGCTGAGAGAAATTTCAGAACATCAGGAGTTCCTTGGGCTACTGCTGGGATGTTTTTCTTAAATTGAATCAATAGAAAGGAAAGGAAGTTTTCTGTAAAGAGGTTTGTCATTGGCTGAATGAGAGCTAACCAGTTCCATCCCATCCAGACCTGCCCTGTCTTGGGATAAAGGAATGGGGTTTGACCCTTAATTTTTATTTGAGTGTCAGAAAGGAAGGGGATAAGAAGAGAACTGAAAGGGGGAAAAAATTGTCCATTATTTGTAGAAATAGGGTGTGGTGAGTAGCAAAAATTGCATAAGATGGAATGTAGTCACTGTATTGATGGTTTTATCTACTTAAATGTAAATTTTGTTATTGTTCAAGGGAAAGATTGAGGAGGCTCCAGCCCTGAATTCAGCAGGATCTGAGTTCAAATCTGGTCTCAGACACTTAAGACTTCCTAGCTGTGTGACCCTGGGCAAGTCACTTACCCCCAATTGCCTCAGGGGAAAAAAAAGATTGGGGAGGGAAAGAGAAGGAAATAAACATATATGTGGCACCTGCTGAATACCAGGTACTTTGGTAAGGGCTTTCAAAAAAAAAAAAAAAGACAGCAATACAATTTTAAAAATAAAGAATATAACAAGGCCAAAATCCAAAGTAGGAGTAGATGATGGGGAAGGGTGATCTGGTTGGTTTAGGGAAACACCAGTAATTACTGAGAAACAGAAGAGGTCAGAGCTCTAACTAGGAACACTTTTACCTAAGGCAAAAGCAATGGTGTAATAGGCAAATGATTGCCCAGAGTACAATCCAATTATGCGATCAGCCAATTGCATCTGGAGAAGGTATGGTCTGACCCTCACTCATGTAAAGATTTGAAGAGGAGACAAGTCCCCTTGGAGGGGTTTCAGGGTGATGGATCCAGCATGGAGATTGTGGAACAACCTGGGATCTATCACAGAATAACCAGCAAAGGATAATAAGCCAAGGGATGGTGGAAGGGATCTCTAATCATTCCCAGGAAATGTGTGCCCTTTCAAATAAATGTGGGCAGTCTGAATCAAAGCCCCTTTTCCCTCAGGCTCTGCAAGGGACAGGGGACTGGGGATTTGGTTCAGGCAGGCTTCATCTAAGGCAATGTCATAGACCTGTCATGTGTCAGCCACGCCTTCCCATCAGTTAGTTGTGGATCTGAACAAGGCCCAGCAATAAGACAACAACCCATCAGACCACCTGCTGGCTGCTCAGTGACATGGGTGGAAAGGGGACCAGAGTAGTTTCTGAACTCCCTGTTGTTTTATGTAAAGTTTTCCAGGCCCCAATTTTCTTTCATTTAGCCCTGTGCAGGAATCATGTCACTACTTCAGTGATTCTGACCTAGTAGGTACATTTACTCTGCAGAAAACAGGAATCCAATAACCAGCACCATCCTTCTGAGATGAACTTCCATTTCTTCTCTATCTTATATGTACCAAGTTGTTTGCATGTGTCTACCCCATTAGAATGTACGCTCCCTGAGGGCAGGGGCCATGTTTTGTCTTTCGTTGTAGAAGACATTTGGGCACCAGGGACAGGGACAAAGAAATTCTCCCAATGGATTCTGACTGCTCTGACTGGCAAAAGAACAAAATTAGAAGCTGAGACTCTGGATTTTGTCACCTGCCTTTCTACCAGCTGATGGACAGTCAGAATTTCCATACCAGGTAGAAAACATTGATATCTTTGTACAAAGAATGCCTTGCTCTCGTTCCCAAGAGCCTTGGAGCAATGGGCTCTACTGCATTTAAACCACAGAATCCTAGAATCTCTGAGCACCAAAGGACCTCACAGACCATGAGGAGATTGATAGCTTTGGATCAGGGAAGATCCAAGGTCAAATTCTACATAGAGGTTTACTGGCTATATGACCATGGACAAGTCACAGTGCATCTGGTGACATAGTGGCTAGAGTTGCAAACCTGGAATCTGGAAGACCTAAATTCAAATCTAGCCTCAGACACTTAACTAGCTTGTGAATTAGACAAATCACTAAAAATCTGTTTGCTTCAGGTTTTTTCCAACTATAAAATGGGGATAATAACAGCGTCCACCTATGAGAGTTGTGAGGATCAAATAAAACAATATTTGTAAAGCCCTTTGCCCAATGCCTGTCCCATAGAAGGTGCTATATAAATACATTCACTCTTCCCCTCTTCCTCATCTTCCCTTCTCTCTCCTTCCCTTCTTCCTTTCCCCTCTTTTCTTTTCCTCCCCCTTTTCTCTTTTTCTCCCTTTTCCCCCTCTCCCTCCTTCCCTTTCTCTCCTCCCTTTTTCATCCCCTTTCTCTCTCCCCACTTCCTTCCTTAACTCAGAGAACTGTTGGAAGGACCAAATAAGATAAGGATAAAGCGATTTGCATATTTTAAGGCATTAAATAAATTATATCATTGTAATTCATTTTAACTCCTACCTGACCAGGCATCCCTTAGCAGTGCTGTCACGTTCAAAGGATCAGGCTACCAGTGAATTGACTTAGAAAACTACAACTTAGCATTACTTCTATCATACTATATTTTGGCAAACTCGGGAGTTTTGCAGATCATATGGGATGGACTTGAAGAGTTTGACACCTCTGTCCTTGGGGGTCCCATGACAATTGGTCATCTAGTCTCAGTCTTAATATCTCCAGGAATGGGGGGTCCCACCACGCCTGAAAGCAACCCATTCCACTCTTAGACAATTTGGATCAACGTGAAATTATTCCTTATAATGAGAAAAAATGCCATTGTGTGATTTTTATCCATTAGACCATATGCTCTTTGAAAGAGGGGACTTTTAAAAAATAATTTAAAAAAAGAAAAAAGAAAGAAGGTACTTTTACCTTTTTTTGTATCCATAGTGCTTAGTACAATGCTTACCACATAGTAAATGCTTAATAAAAAATATTTAACTGCTCTAGTTCCCTCTGGTACCTGGCAGAACAAACTTAATACCTCTTTTACATGATAGCCTGTCAGATATTTCATAGGGTAGTGGATTTGAGGCTGGAAGAGACCCCAAGGACCATTTAGTTCAGAGCCCTCATTTTATAGATAAGGAAACTTATGTCCAGGGAAGTTGTCATTTGCCTGAGACCACATTGGTAGCAAATGTCCGTGGAGGGATTTTGATCAAGATACTGACTCCATTCCAAGTGTTCTTTCCACTGAATCATACTAGTTTCCCAAGGAGCAACTCTTCAAGCAATTCAAATGCATTTGAATATAGCCATCATCTCTGCTGTAAATTTTTTCTAAGCCAAACATGGCCAGCTCCTTCCATGAAACTTTGTGGACAATACAATCCTTGTAGTCACTCTTCTTCCTTCTAGAAATGCCCCAGTTTTTCTGAGTCCTTCCTAAAGTGGAATACCCACAAATACTTCGGATACCCAGAGGATTATCACCTCCTTTATTTGGAACACTGTGTTTCCATTCCCACCAATGCAGCCAAGACCACATTAGTCATTTGTTTAGCCATGTTGACCAAACATATTGACCATAAAAAGTCTATTAAAATTCTAGGTCATCTTGCTGTGTCTCCCATCTCCTGTACTCATTCAGGATTCCTTACATGTGATTTCTTGTCTAGGGAGGCCCTGAACTATGAGAGAATGGAAATAGTATTATTTTTTCCCATGGTTGTATTTTCTTTCCATCACATCACTAAAACACTTCAGAAGCCAACAGCTTCAGATACATGCACACAACACCCACTTATAATGTCCTTATTTAGACTTCTCCTTTTTCCACAACCAGTTATCTGGTGTTCTGTCAATAGGTGACAAATTCCACACACTCTCCATCCTCCCTTTTCTGACCTCCCCTCTCAGATTTCCAAAATTGTCTTTGTTTGTAGGCTCACATAATGAGCCTTCAATGTGCTAAGTGCTTCGGAGGCATTTGATGAATGCTTATTTCATTGAACTAAATGATATTCTTCCTAAGTTTATCTAGATTTATGTCCTCAAATTTCCAGATCTTTGCAGATAAAGAAACGAGTCCCTTATTAAAGGAAAAGGGACTAGACTTGTGATTTCAGTGATATAGGGGGCTCCTGGCTATGGAAATTCCCTCTATCATATAGGTAGGTGGGCACCTTCTCTGCAACTTCTAGGTTTGAAAATGCCCTAGAGCAGGGAGAAGTAGAGATATTTGCTCAGAGGCCACATACTGATTGCCATTCTTCCTGACTCTCAGGCCAGTGTACTATCTCCTGTAATACACTGCCTCAATCATTCAAGCTATTAAAATCTAATAAAAGGGCTAAACATAGACAAATTTAATTAGTCAACCATTTTTGGAGCAACTTTTTAAAGCAAATTCAATTCCTTGAATGTTTATATATTTATACCCCTTAAGTAAGTTCTTTCTTTCCTCCTTATTTTCATCCTCCTTAACTTGATTCTTGGCTTTCTTGGGCTTAAGGCTTCAAAATTCAAGTTAACTCCTATTTGAGTTGATAACTTAGCTGCTAACATGACAAGATTTTCCCCTGCCTTCTTTCTGTCACCAGACAACCTGGGTTTCTATCCTGGTTCTACTACCTGTATCTCCTCCTGCATCCTGGGTCATTCCAATCTCTATCTTGCCAGATACAGATAACTCTGAAGTAAGAAGCGAGGCTGGTGATTTTGCACAGTCTACCCTCACTTCAATACACTTGCATCATGGTACCACCTTCCTGACATCATCGTCCTCTTGGAGCATCAAGGATACACTATAACAATAACCACCTGTATGAACTTTGGGTCATTTCTTTGGGTCTCATTTTCCATTCCTGCAATAGAAAAACCCTGAGATTCCTTCTAATCCTAAAGTCTTTGTTCTGTGATTCACTCTAGTGTTCTCCATCACTTTATCTCTGGAAACAGAGCTTATTATATTTGCTAGCCTGCTGAGCTTGTTGCCCTTAGCAACCTTAGCACCTCACTTCTTTTTAGAAGCTGCCCCAATTATAGAGTTTAAAGTTGATGAGACATCTTATACCAAAAACTGGGAAGGAAAAAAAAAGAGCAGAAAATTGACTGGTTCTGTCAGTGACAAATGTTTCCTGTTAGAATGAGGCTAATGTTGACTTGGAAATAAAGTTAAAACATTTGGACCATTTTTCTTTCTCTCCCAGCCTGGAATTGATGGGAAAGCAGACATAGACAGCAAATGGGGAGCTAGACAAACATTTTATGGGTTCCTTAGGTAGAACTATTATCCTAATTCACCTCCTATCTCTGTGCAAGTCAGCTGGCTTTTTTTTTTCCTTTAAAAGGTATCAGATCTTTCCTTGAGGTTTAACTTGATCAGGGAAATAAAAGCTAGTTAACACCATTAAACAGTTAATAGTTTAGCCCATTAAAGGTTGATTTCACTTGATTATGAAACAACCATAAGGACCTCTATCCTTGATCTCAGGCTTGACTAGTGCATCATGATGGGCAGATCAGAGACAGGGAAGCTTCATTCAGCCGAATGAGTCAATGCATATCCTCATTGAATATCCTTGCAAAATCTTTTTATTAACTACTAAATGCTCTGACTCTAGAATCATCCCTCTTTCTTTTTCCCACTGTAACATATATAGAAAGGACCTCAGAAATCATGGAGCCCAATCTCCCATAAAGCACAGGAATAACCAGATGATTGTCCAACCTGCTTGAATAATCTTTCTAGGGAGAAGGACACTCATTTCTTTCTGAGACAGCCACTTCTACAACTGGAAAGCTACGATTACAAGAAAGTTGCTTCTTATGTTGAAAAGAGAAATCCACTTTCTTTTAACTGCCAATCATTGCTCATAATTCTGCGGTAGGGTCAGATAGAAAAGGCATCCAACTCCAGCCTCCAACCCCTTTTTTAATCAGTAGGATCAAATCTGAACTTAATGGGGGAAAAATAGAAGGACAAGGAAATTTACTAATGGTTGCTCAATAACAACAGCTCAGAAAATTATGTAGAGTTTAAAACTTTCCAAAAAGCTTTATGTACTTATTTCCTGTGGAAATTCTTCTGTTTGGCCTTTTAAAGCCCCTTACACTCTGACATCAACCTCTTTTTGGCTGATTGTGAAAGAACTCTTCCAGATCCACCCGATATGTGTTGGCCAAACTAGTATATCTTCTGGACATACAATATTCTAGCTCTCGCCTCTCTACCTCTATCGAAAACTCTATCCCAGACCTATCTGCTTACTTTCTCTCTTTACAGCCAGCTAAGTGATTCAGTGGATAGTGTAGTGAATCTAGACAGACTCAAATTTGACTCAAGATACTTACTAATTGTGCCACACTGGTCAAGTCACTTACCTTGTTTCCTCAACTATAAAATGGGAATAATAATATCTACCTCACAGGATTGTTGTGGGGAACAAATAATATTTATTTACTTCCTTCTTGAACCTTCAAGTTTCAGCTCAAGTGCCACATCCACAAGAATCCTTTCCTGCTTCCCCCAAGTGTTAGTCCTCCGTTTCACAAATTACTGTGTATACCTAACTACATAGCTATATATACACACATAAAAATAAACCCCACATATACAACCTCACACATACACACAAATAAATACATGCTTCATTTACTCATCTGTGTGCAGATTATTTTCTCCCCCTCCTGTTGGAATCCTAGTGTCAACTCAACTTGAAACAAGGTGAAAACTCAAGGGTGATGTCAGGGTCCTGGTGTTAACTCAATAGAATTGATACAGTGCTTGTTGGTTCACACCTTAGAGCAAATGATTGCAAGGTGATGGGTTGCTAATACTGATAGACAATAATACTTGTGTTCACACCTCCCTTGAAGTTCTTAGGACCAGCGAGCACCACTCTGGGAGATAACCCATAATCCCTGCCTCCAGAAGGAGTTAACCTTTGTGAGATGATATATATGGAGGAAACTCTTAGAGCTAAGAGGAATTTCTCTGGAACATTGACTGGGGTCGGAGAGGAGCACTCTGGGAGGAAGCCCACAAGCCCTATCTTTGAGGCAAGAGAGATTCATTGCATCTTCCAACTTGGTGCTGGCTGGAGGCTGAAGAAAGCAGAGGCAGAAGCCAAGGACAAAGTTGCAAGAGCTCTTTGAACCAAGCAGAGAGATAAGCCTCTGAGCTAACCGGGCTATATTGAAGGACACAATAAAAGATCTGAACTTTTATCAGCTGGCTGCAATTTTGGAGTAATTATTTACTTATAACTGAAACTAAGGCTGCCTCCAGAAAACCTCCCTGAGAAACCTGCTTTCTCCCAGAGAGAACTATTATTATTATTTTAAAGAAGAGAAAAACACCAACATTTTGGCACCCGAACAGGTCCTTTGCTGCCAGAGCTCAGGGGAAAAGGCCAGCATTCTGCTTCCTGTCAAGAGGATCTGAGCAGGAAGAGATCAGAAGCCTGGAAACATGGATGTCAAAGAGTTAATTGAGAGGTTCAATGCAGAGCTCACTTGCTCCATCTGCCAGCGCTACCTCACTGACCCAGTGACTGTTGCTTATGGTTACTGCTTTTGCAAAGGCTGTCTGGACCAGGACAAGGAAAGCTTTACCTGCCCCTGCTGCCTAAGCGTCATCCGCTGCAGAAGTGACTTTGAAGATCACCAGAAGCCTGCAGAAACTCTCCCTCACTGCCCAATTGCTCAGACCTCATCTACTGCAGACCCTCTTGGACCTGACACCCTGTGAGCCATGTGAGGAAAAAGAGAAGCTCCCCTGTGAGGAAGATGACAGAAGCCTCTCTGGTTCCTGCTCATCAGCCCCGGAGCACAAAGATCATTAAGACCTTCCCTTGGAAGGGGCTGCTGGGAAGTGCCAGGGGAAACTCCACTAGACATGAGCACCTTTCAAGGAGAACAAACCCTCAGCTCCAGTTAAATCCCGCTCAGGTTCTGCTCCAAAGACATATCCCAAAAGCGACAAAATGGCCAATTTGCCTACAAAGTAATAGCCCCTCTTTTCTCTGGTGGCTCAGAACTGGAAATCATGGGGATGCAAATCAATTGGGGAACGACTATACAAGCTCCGCTATAGGATGATTGCGGAAGATTAATGGGCTAGAAACGAAGGACCAGAAGGATCATTTTCATAAAAGGTGGAAAGACAGAGACAACCTGACGCCAAGTGAAGTGAACCCAATCAGAAGAACCGGGGACATATTGACAGCAGCTTTGTCTGATGAAAAACTATGCAGGACTCTGCCATTCTCGGCCATTCCACAATCCAGGACAATCCCAAAGACTGATGATGAAGTGTACTCCAGAGAGAGAACTGAGACTGTTTGAAAAAGACTGAGCCATACTAGTTTTCACCTTATTTCAAGTTGAGTTGACACTAGGATTCCAACACCCTCCCAGTAGAATGTAAGTTCCTTGGGAGAATAAATGTGTAATTTTTGTCTTTGTATTGTCAGGACCTAACACACAGTACAAGGTTTGAAAATCTCCTTGTTGGAGAGTCAGTGAAGAAAAATGGAACTGACTATGCTCAAAGTGAAGAAGGATAATAAAGTCAACCACTAAGCTTTCTTCCATAGCTTTGATAATGTTTATTATCAAATTGTAATGCTCAAACTTTATTTATCTAATGGAGAAAGATGGCAGTGTTTCTTTCCATTTCCTTAAAAGTTGTTTACCTCATTTAATAATGTATGTAAAGTGCTTTAGCAGTCAAGCTAGACAATAAACATATACTAATACTATATTTCAGGCACTGTGCTAAGTGTTAGAGTGACAAAGAAAGACAAAAAAATAATAGTCCCGGCTTTCAAGGAACTCGAAGTTCAATGGGGGAAACAACATGCAAACCTTAAATGCAAACAATCCTGTGCAAATGAGCTATATACAGGATAAATTGCAAATCATCAGGCTAGGGAAGTCATTAGAAGTGCGAGTGTATTTGGGGACATAGTCTAGGAACCAAACTCTTAGGACCCAGTGACTGTACTGGAAATGAGAAAGAAAGCTTAAAAGGACTTCATTTAAAGCACACTTAGAGAAGCTGGGAAAGATATATCTGTATTGACACAAAGCAAAGTGAATAGAACCAGGAAATCAATATACAAACAAATGATAGCAATGTAAATGAAAGAATAAAAATAAAACCAGAAAAACTGTGTGTTATTCTTTGAAATGATAAGATTCAACCCAAATGAAAAGTAATGAGAAGGCACTTTTCCCTTTGCTGATTCCAATCCTTGCTGGCCCCCTCTTTCTTAAACTAATTTGTATTTCATTGCTTTACATTTATTTGTATTTTCTCTTTATATTTATTATGCAAATCATATATATATATATATATACACCCACACCCACATACATACACACCCACACACACACTTCTCTTTCCCATTAGAATGTAAGCTCTTTGTGAGCAGGGACGCTTTTGTTCTTTGTAGAAATGGGCAGGTGGCCATGTGCCCAAATGTTTGTGGCAGCCCTTTTTGTAGGGGTAAGGAACTGGAAACCGAGTGAATGCCTATTAGTTGGGGAATGACTGAACAAATTATGGTATATGAATGTAATGGAGTATTATTGTCCTATAAAAAATGATCAGCAGGATGATTTTTGAGAGGCCTGGAGAGACTTACATGAACTGATGCTGAGTGAAATGAGCAGAACCAGGAGATCATTATACATTTCAACAAGATTGTGATGATCAACTCTGCTGGATGTGGCTCTCTTCAACAATGAGGTGATTCAGGTCAGTTCCAAAAGACATATGATGGAGAGAGCCATCTGCATCCAGAAAGAGGACTGTTGGGATTGAATGTGGATCACAATATAGTATTTTCACCTTTTTTGTTGTTTTCTTAATTTTTTTTTCATTTTTTCCCTTTTTGATCTGATTTTTCTTGTGTAGCATTATAAATGTGGAAATATAGTATTAGCAAACACAAAAATTCAGAATTATAGAAGGATTACATATTGGATTTCTTGTTGTCTAAGGGATGGAGTGGGAGGAAGGGAAAAACATTCAGAACACAAGAGTTTTCACCCTTGCAAACCCTGCAGACAAAGGCTTTGTAAGGGTGAATGTTGAAAATGATCTTTGCATATATTTTGAAAATTAAAAAAAAGCAGAAATAGGCAGATAGCTCAATGGAAAGAGGACTATATAAGAAAAATTCAGCCTCACACACTTATTAACTATGTGAGTTTGGAAAAGTCACCCTCTCTTTGCCAAGGTTTCCTCATCTGAAAAATAAAGACAATTATAGCTCCCAGCATTGTTGTAAGGATCGAATGAGATAATATTTATAAAATCTTAGGGCTGTGCCTGGCATAAAGAAGGCACTTAATGAAGGCTAGCTATTATCATCTGATACTTTTATATTCCCTATGCCTGGTATTAAGTAGGGGCTTAATAAATGCTTGCTGAATAATTTGGAGAGGTAAGAGACTATAGATGTGGAGTAGCATCATAATGTCAGATTGTTTTGCTTTTTTGGTAGTATTGCTGAGCTATCTTTTTTCATCTTTTTAATATTTTATTATAAGGCATGGCTCTCTGGGAAGGAAAATAAAATGATATACAATGAAGAATGTGATTTAAAAACAAAAGATAGCAATGACATTTTAAATCAACATTATATGGGACATGTTCAGAACTTTGATTTTGTGCCTTTATTTAAATCTAGGAAAATTTCAAATTCAAAAAAACCTTTAGTAGGTTTTTATGTTAACGTCATTTAAATATAGCATGGAAAGTTTTGGAAAGAAATGGCTTCTCCTTAAAAGTCATTCTTAACTACTACATTTGTTTAGTTAGTTTGATGATAGCTCAAATATTTATTGAGGGGTCACAGATTTCTTCAATGGTCCCCTTCTGATGTTTTCTATTGGATTAAAGCTCCTGGAAACCCACAGACTTGGCCAGAAATCACACAGCAAACAAAATCAAAACCAAGTCAAGAAGTCTAGAGGTCAAGTTTGCTGAAGGTTATGGTATGATTGGCACTTCTCTCCAATAAATTCACACAGGGCTTTCTGTTTTCCTTAAGAAACTTCCATTATGCCCTCCAAAGACCCTCTCCCCTCCCCTCCCCACTCCATTTCAGATGGAGTTACCAAGCCCCACCTGGTTCATGAGGATGTTGTCCAACACTCCTCACGAATGGAACACTCATGGAGCCCCTTGGGATTATTCCTTAGGGACCCCATCAAGTGAGAACAATGGAATGAGTGAGTCTCATGGTTGGGACTGCTGTTTGACTCTTGACAAATCCTATTTTTCTGAGGGTAAGTACGAACAGCACTAGAGAATTCCATCATATTATGAAAGTATTAAACAGACTCTAGGTCTCTGTTCTCAAAGAACTTAAATTTCAATAGAAAAGACAAGTACATATATAAGGAGTTAGAGAATAAATATAAAGAGAAAAATGCAAATAAATACAAAGTTAAATTCAATACCTTTCACATGCTATCACCATGCAACAAATATATATATATATGTATATATATATATATGTATATTTATATATATACATATATATATATATATATACATATATATATATATATTATTAGAAGTGTAGAATTCCATTTCCCCAGTGGAATATCAGCTCCTTGATTATAGAGATATGGTACACTGGAGAGATCACAGAGTCCAGAATCAGAGGTTCTGGATTCAAATCCTGGTTCTATGATTTTATTACATGTATGACCGTAGACAAATCATATATACTGTTGGCTTCCATATTTTTCATTTGTAAAATGTGAGGGTTAGAGCTGATGATTTGAGTTCTCTTGTAGCTTGATATCTATGAACTATCACTACTTTTTTAATCCCCACTGTTTAACACTGGGTCTTCATAGAGAAGACACTTAATGCTTATTGAATGAATGAAAATGTTAATTGCTGATCATAAAGACAAGGTATAGTACAATAGAAAGAGTACTGACCCTGGATTTAAATCATCCCACTGTGTGAATTTGGCCAAGTCACTTAAACCTTCCTCATCTATAAAATGAGGGGAGTTTGATTAAATCACCCAAATTAAAGTCTATATCTATAATAATATCTATGATTCTTAGAGTCCCATGTATTCTTTTTCTCCCACATTAGCTCCAGAGGGAAATAGATGATGCTGAGATATCTCACAAAGAAGAGAAATCATGTTGTTTTTGTTTAATCATTTTTTAGTCGTGTCTAACTCTTTGTGACCCCACTTGGGGTTTTCTTGGCAAAGATAGTAGAGAGATTTGCCATTTCCTTCTCAAGTTCATTTTACAGATATGGTAACTGAGGCAACTGGGGTTAAGTGACTTGTCCAGGATCACACAGCTAATAAGTGTTTGGGGCCTGATTTGAACTCAGGAGGACTACCCTTAATGTAGCACTCTATCCACTGGACCTGATGCTATACTTACCTTTGCTGGCCCAGCAGAGAATTGAGGGCTTGTAAGATGGAAGACTTTTGAGCACAAAAACCTCCTCTCCAGCGCTCCTCCTTTCTAGGGCTTCTCTCATGGTCTGCCCCCCATCAGGAGACCTTATAGTTAATTTCGGCTGGGGAGGTGGAGACAACTGAGTTCATTCAAGAATGAGGCTATATACTCAAACATGCTAGCCTTGAGTGATCAAAGAAGTTGACCCTTAAGGAAGCCCTTCCCTATAACATGGAAAGGAAAAATAAACTAACAGGGAAACTGTCCCAGGCAGCTGTTCAACAGGCAGATGATACATGTGGTGCTAGTTTGGAATGTAGGTCAAGGCCCATTCTAAGAAATGCCTCCATGTGCTGATTTGTGCATTAAGGATGGATTCCTGAGTTCCTGTTGAGGGCCTGAGCATTTTAAGTGATATTTGATCCAGGAAGTTTCAGGGCCGGTTTTTTAAATCCCATTACAAACTTTAAAATGTTTCATTCCAGTCAAATTTTATCCCAATTAATAAATTATAAGAAATCATCATTTCAGTCTGTAGAGCCTCAGGGGAAACACCTGATATCTCTGGGAGGAATTAATGAATGGGGGGGGGGGGAGGGAAGAAATGTATTTTTAACCCAGAAATAATAGTAGTTCATATTTCTATGGAATTTTTTTCTCACAACTTTACAATAGCCCCCATTTAATAGATGAGGAAATGAATGGTTGGAGAAGTTAAATAAATTGCCCAAGCCACACAGCCAGGGACAGAACTTCTGGTGTCCTCTGACATCAGTCCCTGTAGGATAAAATCATAGATTGAGAGTAGGAAAGGATGGTAGGAGTCATTGAGTTCAAACCACTCATTTTACAGAAAAGTAAACTGAATCGCTAGAAAGTTATATGATTTGTCCAAAGTCACGTGGGTAATAAGTGGCAGATCTAGAATTCAAATCCAAATCCAGTGCTCTCCATGGTACCATGTTCCTTTTCCTACACCTGCAAACACATTCAAGTGTTTCCTATCTTCAAAAAAAGAAAAAAATACCTGAAATCTTCCCCTCACCCTTGCTATGTTCTAAAATTTATTCACCCCCTTCCCTTCCTTTATATCCACAGTTCTAGGAAGAGTGGTCAACACTCACTGATTCTGCTTCTCATGACAGCCTGAGAAATTACCACATCATGTCCTTTCATAGAAGTGAAGCCCAAGTATATGAATTGATGTTTTTTCAATGTGTTGTTTAATTTTTATTTTTAAAAAGTTCTCTCCAGGATCAGCGAGGTGGCTCAGTGGATAGAGCACCAGCCCTGAAGTCAGGAGGACCTGAGTTTAAAGCTGATCTCAGACACTTAACACTTCCTGGCTATGTGACCCTGGGCAAGTCACAACCCCAATTCTCAGCAAAAAAAAAAAAAGAAGAAGAAGAGGAAGAGGAAGAGGAGGAAGAAGAAGAGGAGGAAGAAGAAGAGGAGGAAGAGGAAGAGGAAGAAGAGGAAGAGGAAGAAGAGGAAGAGGAAGAAGAAGAAGAGGAAGAAGAAGAAGAGGAAGAAGAAGAAGAGGAAGAAGAGGAGGAAGAGGAAGAGGAGGAAGAGGAGGAAGAGGAAGAGGAGGAAGAGGAAGAGGAGGAAGAGGAGGAGGAAGAAGAGGAAGAAGGAAGAGGAAGAAGGAAGAGGAAGAAGGAAGAGGAGGAGAAAAGCATTAAGTGTCTTCTTAATTCTCTTCTTCCTCTTTATTTTTGTTATTTTAAAAAATATATTTGTATTGTTTGTATTTACATGTTATTTTTTATTTACTAGGGATGGTTCCTTGGAAGGGAAAGGAAGAAGACTAGAGGGGGAAAGAAAGATATTAAAACAAAAGACAGAATAAAAACTATTTTTAAAATAATACCTGACAGCCAATAATCACTCCCCCATCCTGTCCTGATCTACATCTGGCCACTGGACCCAGATGGCTCTGGAGGGAAAATGAGGCAGGTGACCTTGCCCAGCCCTCCCTCCCTTAAATCCAAATTCACTTGCATGTCATAGCATCACCTCCCTAAAGCCATGGTTCTCTTAGAGAACAAAGGACAAACAACATCCCCAACCCCCAATCACACACAACTGAAATCACTTGTATTCACTTTGCATGTTCTGTCCAAGAGCCGGGCACGTAGTAGCATGTAGAGGGCTAGGCTTGTGGCTCTAGCAAATCACCTACTCGCTTGGGATCTCAAGCTGAGACTAGAAGCTCCTGACCTTCACTCGGGACAAGGGATTTCCCCACGTCAATGGACCATATGTTTACTTAGGCATATAAATATTGCATTCCCCTTGTAGAATGGAGGCTCTTTGAAGGGAGGGGCTGTTTTTTAATTTTGTTTTTGCATCTCTAGCTGTAGCACAATGCTGTAGGCAGCAGGAGCTTAATAAAGAAATACTTGTTGAATGGATGAATTCAAGTGACTGAGGGAGTGTGGTGCAATGGAAAGTATACAAACTCAGACAATGATCCTGGGCAAGCTACTCCCTGTACCTCCTATAATTCCTACACTGTCCCTCAGTTTCCCCAGCTAAAAAAAAGACAGAATTGTGGTATATGAACTCAGAGCTCCCTTCCAACTCTGGATCAATGCTGCCATGACCTTGGACAAATTCCTACCACTTATTTGGATTTCATCTTCCTTTGCTGTTAAAATAGAAGAGTGGGGGCTTAACATTGCTTTTAATTCACCTATATTAGCTAGGATTTGAACAGTCCAGAGTTTGCTGGACACAACCTGCCCTTTACAATAAATCTAAACCTAATCATCCAAGGAATTGGGACATAAAATAGAGAGTTGTATCTCTTAATTCCAGAGGGGAAGCCCTACTGTGCACACCACTTCTTATTCCTATATAAAGGGTCTTGCTCTCTCCATTTTCAAAACTCTGCTTCCCCTCTCTGACTTTGCTTTCCTCCCAAACTGCCTTGCCCATGAAAGCAATCGGTCTGTCTGCTAGTCTGTGAAGTGGGTGCTAGCTGAACACCCTGCAATGAAAGCAAACCACAAGACCCCCCATAAAACATTATTGTTGGCCAGTCTCCCCAGATGAAATAACAGGCTCGATTGTCCCTTTTTCCCTTCCACTTCCAAATCTAAAAACAGTCCAATAATGTAGATGATGTGTTAAGTTTTCAAGCCTTCACATACTTATAACCTGTAACTTTCCCCAAGCCTTAGGTTTCTATGTGCATTAATACAAAGGTGATGGAAAGAAAGAAAAGGAGAGAAGGGGAAAAAATGGGGAGGAGAAGGAAAATTTGGCTCCTCTAGTGACAGCCTTTCAATTAACTACACTTATGAATTTTAAAGCTGGATATGCTGACTCTATACAGTATGTCATAATTCACTAAAAACATGAATTTTAAAAATATTTCTTTCTTTTAAGATAGACTTTCTGCTATATATGACACACTTTCAGAAGCAACTGTGAAATTCATTAACTGTGAAAGTTGGAAGGGGCCCTAACTTGCAATTTGCAGCATTTCACCTCCTTCCTCTCTTTACCCTCCCTTTTACAACAATTCACTGCAAGCCAGCCAAAGGATTTGAAACACCTGATCAAATCCCCCAAAGCCAAAGAGCTTGCATGGAATGGAAACTTGCAGCAGGAAAAGTTCTCCAAGATGGCAGATGGTTTCTCCTTTTCTTCATAGTTGCTTAGAAATACTCAATTATAAATTAATTGGTATGAGAATTAGGTAAAAGTGGGTCAGGGTGTAGTTAGATAAAAATATATATATGAAAGTATAACTGTTTTTAACCAATCTATATCTAAATCGCCCTTTAATTCTGGCTACACTAACGTGGAAAGAATATCAACATTCAGTTAATGGCAAGCCCCGAGCATTTGCTGAGGAATCAGTCAATCAACATTTATTAAGCACCTATTACATGTTAGACCCTTTGCTAAGTGCTAGATGATGTAGAAGGGATTCCTCTTTGGGCAGGACTCCGATGTCCCCTCTAACTCTGGAATGCTGGGAGTCTATGTTTAGATTGCAGAATTCTTCGGGAGCTCAGAGCTGGCTTGCTCAGACTCTGCATAAAGCCAAAAACTCTCCAGCTGTGTTATCATGGAAAAGGGCATACTCAAAACATGAAACTATTCTTTCTGAAGTGGCCCAAAGTTCTCATTTTTTACTCTTTCCTGGCTAATTACAATGTACTTTATTCTCTAAGGAAAACAGGGAAGGGTCAACTCACAAAGTCTCCAGGGAGACAGGGAAGCTAGGTAGCTCAGTTGAAAGAGGATGGCCTCTGGAGTGACTTACATGAACTGATGCTGAGTGAAATGAGCAGGACCAGGAGATCATTATATACTTCAACAACAATACTTTATGATGATCAGTTCTGATGGACCTGGCCATCCTCAGCAATGAGATGAACCAAACCAGTTCCAATAGGGCAGCAATGAATTGAATCAGATACATCCAGTGAAAACTCTGGGAGATGACGATGAACCACTACATAGAATTCCCCATCCCTCTATTTTTGTCCACCTGCATTTCTGATTTCCTTTACAGGCTAATTATACACTATTTCAAAGTCTGACTCTTTTTGTACAGCAAAAGAATTGTATGTATATATTGTATTTAACTTATTTTTAACATATTTAACATGTATTGATCAACCTGCTATCTGGGGGAGGAGGGGAAGGAGGGGAAAAATTGGAACAAAAGGTTTTACAACTGTCAGTGCTAAAAAATTACCCATGCATATATCTTGTAAATAAAAAGCTATAATAAAAAAAAAAAAGAAAGATGATGGCCTGGAGTCAGGAGGACCTGAATTTAAATCCAGCCTTTGGCACTTCCTAGCTATGTGATCCTGAACAAGTCGCTTAATCCCAAATGCCTTGCAAAAAAAAAAAAAAAAAATCAAAGATCTGTCAATCATTTAAAAAAAACTTCCCCTTCCTTTTCTATTACTATTCTATCTTATTAAATTAATATTATTCTATTTCTATTACTAATCTTAATTCTTCCTAGCATAGAAATCTATGTAGAGTTAGACCTTAGAGGTCATATAGTCCAAACCTTTCATTCTACAAATGAGTCACTTGCTCAAAATCACACAGCTAAAAAATAACAAGTTGGATTTGAATCCATGTCTTCTATCTCCAAATCCAGTAATCTATCATTTCCTCATATTCCTGGCTATCCTCATATTCTCCTCAGATTTGTTTTGGATGCTCACTTATCACTACCATTTGGTTTTATTTCTCTTAAAATTTCTATGATCCCTTTTCAGTCATGTATTTATCTCCCTTCCCACAGCCCCAGAAAAATGCTCTTTCTATAGCCCAGTGACATTCATAGCATGGAATTTCAAGAGCTGGAGGCACCTTGGATATTTATCTAGTCTGGTGTCCTCATCCTACAGATGAGGGAACAAGGCTGAGATTGAGGAAGAGACTTGGTCCAAAGTTGCACAAAAAAATTAGCACCAGAGCTAAATTTACAGCAGGAGCCCCTGATGTGTCATCTTGCTTTCTACAAAACAATGCTGCCTCCTCTTGGGTTCTCAGCTACGAGTGATCTTGCCAGCCTTGAGCTTCCTCTCTCCCTGTGAAGCTGCAGATTGGATTTTGTGATTCCTGGAAGGGATTAAAAATCCCTACCATTCCGTGGGACAGTTTGGCTCTGTAGCTCACATAAGTGTGAACAAATGTTAGTTTGAATTATTTTTTGTTAACTGAATTGCTATCCCCCCCCCCATAAAATCCCCCAAGCTGCCTCACTCCAGGGCCAATAAGAAGAAACCCCACATCTTTTTTTTTGATGCTGTCCAAGAGTAGATGGAGCACCCAATTTTCCAATTTTCCTTCACTTGATCCCATTAAGAGATTTGGATTCCACTGCCTCCCTGTAAAGCAGGATTTCTTAACTCTTTTTTTGGGTCCTGGACCATTTGGGAGACTATGAACCAATGAACCGCTTCTCAGAATAATCTTTTTAAATGGATAAAATAAAATAGATTAGAGAGGAAACCAAAAGTTAAATGAAAATAAAGATGTGATGTATTGTTTATTTATTTGCCATTGAAGTTCACAGACCCTCTGGAATGTATTCCTAAGAGATCTCTGGATCTCGGGCTAAGAAACCCTGCTCGGGAGAGATAGGATCCATATAAAATAGAGGCAGTAAATGTGGTAGAAAATATTTGGAAAACAGCACATATAATAACAAACATAATACAAGGTAAAACAACACTGAAAACCCTCAGAATGATGACTGATGAGGTACCCAACTGTGACTTCAGAGAACTGACAGCCAAATATACTACAGACCTCTCAGCAGACAGGTGATGGACTCCAGGTGTGGAATGGGGCTTACCTTGTCAGTCATAACCAATGTGTTATTTGTTTTGCTTAACTGTCATATTTTTTAAACAAAGCAAGATTCTATAGACAAGGAAGAATCAGGAAGTGATTGGGAGGCTTTCAAAAAATCAACAAATGCCTTTTGCAACATGACTAATAGAAATATGTTTTGCATGACTTCATATTAAGATCAAATGCCTATTCAAGGAAGGGGGGAAGGGAGGGAAGGAGGGAGAGAATTTGGAATTCAAACTTTAAAATGAGGAATGTTAATAAAATTTTGTTATGTGTAATTAAGAAATATTTAATGAAATAAAAATATATTGGAGGAAAAAATCAAAGAAGCTTAAAAAAATAAAAATAGAGCCAGAGACCCTTATACAATTTATACAGAATAGAGCTCAGGGTCTGTAAATATAGCTTCTGAAGCTATTCTGGTAGGGTAGAGTGGGGACTTGCAGGCCTGTCCTTTTCCTCAGCACATGGAAATTTGAAGCTAGCTACTACTCGTGGGAGCTAGGGTGATATAATGAATAGAGCACCAAACCTTGAGATCTAAGATCTAAAATCAAAATTTTTCTAGTGGTACCTGTATGATGATAAGCAAGTCATTTAAACACTCAGACTTAGTTTCCCCATCTATAAAATTGAAGGAATTGAACTAGATGACATTTAAAGTTTATTTCAATTCAAATACATAATTCCATTGTTTCTGTTGGCTCAGATCCCTCCTACACTTACTTGCCTCTGAACCATCATTTCTGGTCCATGAATGGCCCACTATATTTTCTGATCAAAAATATCAATCTCAGTACAACCTCTGGATAATCAGAGGCTGACACAATAGGGCACTAAACTCTGCAATGACTGGCAGGCCTTTTTTCAGTTCTAAGCGTACACTTTCTTGCCATTATCCTGTCTGATAGTGGTTGGGCTTAGACTATTAAATTGCATGGGCCTAGGAACTCTGCCCAAAGGGCTATAAAACTGTGTGTCCTCTTTGATCCAGCAGTGTCCCTACCGGGCTTGTATCCCAAAGAGATTTTAAAGGAGGGGAAAGGAGTCACATGTGCTAAAATGTTTGTGGCAGTCCTCTTTGTAGTGGCAAGGAACTGGAAACTGAGTGGATGCCCATCAGCTGGAGAATGGCTGAATAAATTGTGGTATATGAATGTTATGGAATATTATTGTTCGGTAAGAAACAACCAGCAGGATGATTTCAGAAAGGCCTGGAGTGACTTACATGAATTGATGCTGAATGTAGTGAACAGAACCAGGAGAACATTGCACACAGTAACAGTAAGATTATGTAATGATCAACTAAGATAGACTTAGTCTTTCTCAGCAATACAATGATTCAAGGCAGTTTCAATAGACTTGGGATGGAAAATGACATCTGCATCCAGAGAAAGCACTTTAAAGACTGGATGTGAATCGAAGCATACTATTTTCACCTTTTTTCGGGGCTGGGGGCTTATTTGTTTGCTTTTTCTTTCTCACAGTTTTCTCCCTTTTGGTCTGATTTTTCTTTCACAACATGATAAATATGGAAATATGTTTAAAAGGATTGCACATATTTAACTTATATCAGATTGCTCTCTTGGATTGAAGAATGAAGGAGAAAAAAGTTGGAACTCAAAATCTTACAAAAATGAATGTTGAAAACTATCTTTACATGTAATTGGAAAAACAAAATATTATTAAAATTTAATTTTTTTTAAATCAAGGGCCTAAAGGAACTGATTTGCTACATGTGTGACCCATGGTACCCAAATCTCTCGCCTTTTGTCTTATCTTTCTGGATAAACTTCATGCAACTTCCCAGATTGCTTCACTCCATGATACTGCGCACATTCTCCCTCTTGTTTTCCACTCCATTTTATATGTTCTCTTCCTCCATTAGAATGAAATCTCCTTAAGAGTGGGACCACTGAGTGCTTATACTTATATCCTCAGTTCTTAGAACCATATCAGGAACACAATAAGTGCTTAATAAATACTTTTCCAATCTGTCTAGATGTGACTTCTGAAGTCTCTTAACAGATCTGCCCTGTGGCCCTCATTTTTCTCATCTGTAAAATGGCAACATTGGATAACATGACCTCTTCACAAATTTTTTGATCCTAAACATAATCCTGTCCTCTTGCTTGTGGTAGAAGCCAGTGCTTGAGTTTGATATGTTTGGAATACTGGAAATAAAGAAGGAATAGCCAGGACTTACGTGATTCCTTTTCTCTTCATCCTTTATGGTGGTAATAATGGTCTCTGAAACGACTGTTTGTCCAGTTTGATTGTTGGTTATCTAGGATGGAAATATTGGCACAGTAAGGACAAATGGAATACAGGCTTTCAGATTCATCCCGAGCGGGATTTCCTGAGGGGAGACATCTGGAAAAGCAGCTTCACTACTAACACTCACCCTTTCTTTCACAATCACATGAAAAGTAATCAGATTCGACCCTAAATAATGATGACAATGATCCCCACAAGCCTTCTCAGCGAATCAGTGTCTCAAGCACTTTCCCAGGAAGTGTCTGGCCTGAACCCCCCAATAGGCCCCTGCACCTGCCCCAGGGGTCTCCCCCCCATCCAACAAATCATGTGAAAAGGAGAAATTAATTGTTGCCCCTGGCTGTAATTATTATCTCCATGTGGAAACAGTAGAAATATTGGTTCAGTGAATGAGGCAAGTCTTACAGCCTGAGCTCGCTCCACATAGTCTCAGGTGGGAGATCTCTCTGGAAAAAAAGATTTGCAAGATCTCAGTTTGCCCGTGGACAGGAGCCCCCTTCCCCTTCCATGTTACAGGTGTGATGAGGGGCTGCACACTCCTTACCTTGTCAATTTCCTGGTGCCTGTAAATGGTTCTGTTTCCAACCTTAATTTCACTGTGGGAATCATTGTGGAAATTGGGAGGCAGATCTTGCAGGCTCACTTCTGCTGAGCCTTTGGTTGCTTCCTCCTCTGCTTTCATCTACAAATTCAATAAAAGCTGGATGAGCAATTTGAGGCCTCTGAAAATTATCAGCCAGAGCCCAAGAGACTAGAGAAGTCATCAGTGGGATGGTGGAAAGTGGGGGTCAATGCCTGGAGAGGGAAAAGAAGGAAGCGGGGAGGGAGGGAGAGAGACAGAGGGGAAAGAGGGAAACAGAGAGAGAAAAACACAGAAAGAGTAACACAGAGAGAAAAAGAGAGAGAATGAAAGAGAGAGACAGAGAGAAGGGGGAGAGGAAAAGGAGAAAGAGAGAGGAGAAGGAGAGGGAGAGAAAGGGAGAGGGAGGGAAGGAAGGAAAGAGAGAAACAGAGAGGGAGGAAGGGCGAGAGAGAACACAGACAGACAAAGAGACATAAAGAGAATATAAATGAATCTGTGCACTCCAGTAGCAGGGGAGGAAATCAGAAATGGATAAAAATCAGAATATATGACATTCCAAAAATCTTAGTACAACTTTATACTAGCTTAAGAGAAGAAGAGGTTAATTTCAAAGAGAAATATTTTCCATAGTAATTCTGGGATTCTATGAAACCTACTCTTTGCAGACAGAGAACCTAAGAACAAGTATGTTGTTCAGTAAATTAGTCATATCCAACTCTACTTGACACCATGGACAAAGTCCATGGAGTTTTCTTGACAAAGATACTGGAGTAGTACGCCATTTCCTTCTCCAGTGAATCCCCCATTTTACAGATGAGGAACTGAGGCAAAGAGAGGTTAAGTGATTTTCCCAGGGTCACACAACTAGTAAGTGTTTGAGTAGATTTGAACTCAGATCTTCCTGACTTCAGACCTGATGCTCTCTATCCACTAACCACTCTCTCCCTCAGTAGATATGGCTCTTTGAAAAACTGATAAAAATGAAAATAATAGCTAATAATAATAATAACTAACAAGTATACTGTATTGAGCACTTTTTATATACCAGGTACTAATGCTAAGTGCTTTGATTAATCAATAAACATTAAGTACCTTGTAGGTGTCAAGTGCTTTCTAATTATTATCTCACCAGATCCTCATAATAACCCTCTAAGATTGGTGCTATTATTATTCCTATTTTACAGATGAGGAAACTAAAGCACATGGGGTTAAAGCATTTGTCCTGGGTCACACAACTAGTAAATATCTGAAGCCAGATACTCCAAATCCAGCACTGTGCCACCCAATTGCCTCTAGCACATGGTGGGGAGGGGATGGAAAAAGCACATCCGCTGAAGCCTTAAGCAATAGAACAAGAATGTAAGTGCTATTATTCTTTGTTTGGCCACATCTGGAGGTTGGGGCCAGTTCTAAAGTGAGTCACTGACAACATAGAGCACTACCAGGGATGGGCAGCCTGGACAGTGATGATTGGAGCTGGAGGAAGGGAAAATCAAACGGGTGATGTCATACCACTTTAGGCTAAGCTGAGAGAAATGGGTTTAAGTTGGACAATGATCTCTGTCATTCAACAGGTAAATATGGCCAACCCCACCAAGCACCAAAAGGAGTTAGTTCAGAGAGGAGAGGTATTTTCTATGAGAAGGATGGATTTAGGTATGGCTATAGATGGGCACTGAGACCAGGTCATTCTCCACTAAGTAGAAAGTCAGGTCATCTACTAAGAAAGACGTGGCAATCTGGTCACGATGTGGTTAATTTGTTCTCTGCAGCTTCAGTGCCTAGCAAATAGTAAGAGCTGAATAAATGATCTAGCTAGCTAGATATCTAAGCCAAGGGGAAACAATCCACTCTGGCATCTGAATGATCCAATTTGGTTTCCTATATTGGTCAAATAACCAAATGATGAGCAAGTCTCCACTTCATTTAATGCAACAGAAATGAGCCTTTGTGTAAAATCATTCTCAGCAGAATAAGTTAAAGCCCTCTTAACAGCATCATAAACCATGGAAAGTGCAATTTTATCATGGAAATTTTATGCAGCCATAACTATTATTGCCCTAGCAGGCAAACTTGGGCATTTAGCATGTTACATTCAACACAGAAAAACTATATAGCCTATTAAATATGGCACATACATAACTTATTGTTTCCACGAGCCCATTACAGAGCCATAATGTGATAATAGGGGAAAGGCATTCATCCCAGCTCAGAACTTGGGCCCCACCCACCTAGCAATAAGGCAATCTAACAACATAGCGAGTGATTAGGTTTGCCATGATCATAAATAAACAGAGAATGCTATGGGAAGGGTTGGAGAGGCAGCAGGGAGTGATAGAAAGAGCACAGGATGCAGAGGAAGATGATCTCAGTTCATATTCTGGTTCTTATAGGCTCAGATAAGTCAATCCTTTCTGGGTCTCAGTTTCTTCTCTATAAAATAAGCAGTTTGAACTAGGCAATCTCTATGGTCCCTTCCAGTTCTAAATCTGTCTGACCTCTGCATTGCACATGTGAGAAACTGAGGCCCAGGAATGCTGCAAGTATAAGGTTATACAGCTAGTAGAATTATAGATTTAGGACTAAAAGGGATTTTAGAGATCACCTAGTCTATCCCCTTCCCATTTTACAGATTATAAAACTGAGGTCCGGACATTTGCCTTGATAGGATTACTTGCTAGATTATAAAATCCCTGAAAGTAAGGATTGTTTTGTTCTTTGTATTTGCATTCCGGGTGCATAGTCCACTGTCTAGAACAAAGCAGACATGTACAAAATGCTTGTTGATTGATTGGCTAGAGTCATTACATAGTTAATGAATTCTGAGATGAGATTCAAAGCCAGGATTTCATGATACCATTGCTTTATCCATTATACCACACTGCCTCTAGCAGAGTAGGGACTAGAATCTCCCAGACTACAATGCCAGTAGGAGAAAACCAACAAGCAATAATGATATAGCTCATCAAAGTTTACTTAGATTATTTCATTGATCTCCCAAACAACCCTTTGAAATAACAGCAAGGGAAGTAATTCCCTAGGGTTAAATAACTAGTAAGCATTTGAGGCAAGATTCAAATCTAGTTTTTCCTGATCTCACATCAAATTCTCTCTTAACTGTACCAAACTGCGTCTGTAAATTACTGGGAGCCCAATCCTTAGTCCCCACCTTTTTTTTTTAAAACTTGAAAGGCTATTGTGAGGATCAAATGTACCAGAACACATGAAAACATTTTGCAAACTACAGAGAGCTAGGCAGAAGTATTAACTGCTGTTATCACCAAACCCGATGACAGCATCAATCTGTAATGCAGATGCCTGGCACTTTACTCACATCTTCTGCCAACAATTTAAAACTGAAGATAACTTGTTTTTTCACCCATTTTCAGGAAACCAACAGCCTGATGAGTTGGACCATGTCAAATGTTGAAAATAAATTTAATGGAAAAATCATAATATAACTATATTTTTTAAAATGAAGCTTTAAATTGAGTAAGGTCTGTATGATCCCTGCTCTTCAGCACTGGAAAAGCAACAAAACTGCCTTGATAAGAACATTATTGCTTTCATGAAAAATATATCACACCCGCCTTCGTGTGTGTGTGTGTGTGTGTGTGTGTGTGTGAAACTACCAGGGGATTAAATAGAAATGAAGAAAACAAGCATTTATTAGGCACTTACTATATAGAAGGTGATTTACAGATATTATCTCATTTCCTTACAACAATCATGGAAGATTATAATCCTCACATTTTACAGTTGAGGAAATTGAGGCAGAGGATAAATAACTTGCCCAGGATCACACAGCTACTAAATATCTCAGAGTAGATTGGAACTCATCTTCCTAAGTCCAGGCCCAGTACTCTATCCACTGTGCCATGTATCTGCATCAGGAGGTAAAGCATTAGCAAGAAATAATTAGAAATTAGTCTTATTCCACTTGTATCTAAAAGGCAGAAGTCAAAGCAATGGGTAGAAGTTGCAGATTTAGACTCTTGTATGTATAGGGGGTTGGACAGGTACAGGGCTTATGATGATCCCACCGGCACAGTTGATAAGAGTACCAGGTCTGTTGTTAGGAAGACTCATCTTTCTGAGTTCATAATCTGACCTCAGACACTTGTGACCCTGGGCAAGTCACTTAACTCTGTCTCAGTTTTCTTACCTGTAAAATGGGCTAGAGAAGGAACTCACTCCAGTATCTTTGCCAGGAATACCCCAAATGGTGTCACAAAGAATGGTATGTGATTGAAAAATGACTGAACATGTTTAAGGGGAAACTTCCTAACTTGAGCTGTCCAGAAGTAGAATGGGCTACTTCAGGAGGTACTGACTTTAAATCTTTGACTCTGTTAAGTTAACTTCTTGACAGGTTGGTATCATAGACTCTGAACTGGAAGAGTACTTCAGAAGCTAACAGAGTCAAAGATTTAAAGCTAAAAGGGAATTTACAGATTGTCTATTCTGACCTCATTTTGCAAGTGAGGAAACAACTCTTAGAGAGAGAGAAAGTATGTCCTTGTGTCACTGGAACAAGTATACCTTCTGGTTCACCCTTATATACATTTACAAGCATTTCCTTAACAATTTAAACTTGTTCCATTCACTACATCCCATCTCCTGCCTCTATGTCATTGTATAAATGGTCTCCCAGGTCAGGGATATGTGTCTATTTTATCTTCACTTCCTTCAAAACCCAGCTCAGATACATGGGATCTTTCCTTCTTAAAGTTACTTTGTGTTACTATTCATATATGTTGGTTTTAGTTGTAAGTTGTTGTAGCAGCCCCATTAAAATGTAAATCCCTTAAAGTCAAGGGCGGTTGTTTATATCTTTATGTCCCTAGTACCCAGCATGCTACCTGAAACATAGATGTTTCAATTCAATATCCTATTGAATTGAATTATCTCATTTGCTCCTCTATCCCACAAGGTAAATAAGTACTTACCTTAATAATACTTAATAAATATTATTGTCTCCATTTTTCAGATAAAGACACTGAGGTTTTTATTTATTAGAAGAAAAGGTTCATTTTTTACTTTCACTGAAAATAGTGAATTTTAAGTTTACTATTTATTAGAAGAAAAGGTTGAGATAAGATGATACCCAGAAATTGCTGTGATGTTAACCAAAAAAAGGATGATATTAAAACATTTTAAAAGTAGAAGAAAATGAAGTGACTTGGGGATTTAATTAAAGTCAGATATTCAGACTGTGTCACTGACACTCCATATTCCTATCTTTCCATCACTAGTTTTGTCTTTTTTTTTTTCCTAGCATCATGGAACAATTTAAACTAAACCCTCGCAATACTCTTAGCCAATGCCCATTATGGAATACTAACTGGTGATTTGAGTAACATCTGGCCATCACGGATAATTTAGCCACAAAATGAGACATGGCTACACTTTAAATTTACATTTGGTCAATCAAGTCATTCCCAGATTCCTTCTAACACCAATGCCTGTTTGGAGTTAAAGTTTCAAATGCCAATTCAAGTTTTATAGAAAATGGAAAAAAGTTTCAACACTGAAATAAAATACAGGGTTGGCTTCTTTCTTCCTGGTGGGAATCCACTTTCTTGACTAGAAAATGAAACAAGCTAAAGGAAATGGATGAGTCAGCCTTGAGAAAGGCCAGGGTTCGAATAATCATATTTCTCTGAGAACGGAGGCAGGATTAGCTGAGCCAACTCTGAAATAATAAAGTTACATTGAAGTGCTGTTTTATTGGACTATCTGGCCCCCTCCATCCTATCACTCCATTCTAGAACCCTTTGGCAGACATCAGGAAATAGAAAATGGGAGGGCCAGAATCTGGGCCATTTTTGTGTGGGCTTGGAATCAAACACAGACTGTAAAATGTGGGATTCACTGGGGCAGCTGCCTTTAGCCATAGGATCATGGGATTATAAAGTCAGGGCTCATAGAGATATTAAACATGATCTAAATTTTCCTCTTAGACTAAATATGAAGCAATGAGAGGCTTAGAAAAATTAAGTGACTTGGCCAAGCTGTAGAATCAAGATGTGGATTGGGAATTCCTCAATTCTATGTGGACTCCATTTAATCATGACCAATTTACCTCTTAAGATCTCTGTTTCCTTAAATGTAAAATCAAAGGGAGGGTATAGACTAGATGAGTTGAGTTGATTTCCAGATGATTTTGGAAGATTTCTTCTAACTCTTTCTGATCTTCTGATACAGGCTGGCCTAGTCCATATCTTAAACTAGAAGATGTAATAGAGACCCTCAACATAACCCAGGACTAGGAAAAAATAAAAGAACTATTCCCTTTGATGAAAAACATCTTCATATTTAAACAAAGTGTTACATATAGTACTCTGGGTAAGGTGGAGTCCACACAACTTGGAAACTTTCCTTGGCATTGGATTGAATAAGACAAAGGCATGAGCTTGGTCAAAGCCTCTCTAAAGAAGAAAAGGACCAGTCTTGAGCTTCCTGTCACTTTGGATTTCTAGCTGACTCCTTTCTGAAAAGTATATCTACTGAATCAGAAGGATAATTTCAAATTTTAAGCCCTGAAAAAAGACAGGTCAATGAACTCTGAGTGATTTTAATACTCAATCTTGACTCCAAACAGAAAATGAACCATTACTCCTTCCTAGCTAAGAGGTGAGGGAATGGCAAAATACACTGTCAGGTATAGTTATATTATCAATTATTTTTAAATGGATTTTGAAATTGTTTTTATTTATTAGAAGAGAAGGTTCACTCCTAGGTTGTTGAGGTAACATGATACCCAGAAATTACTGTAGCATTAACAAAAAAATGGATGATATTAAAATATTTTAAAAGTAAATAAAAATGGTTAATAGGCCAAGGGGAATGCAATTTGGGGCAGTTTAGCTTCCTCATAAAAAGGAAAGGAACTGCTAAGCCACCCACCTTCCCATGACACTGGTACACACTTGCCTTCAGATCAAGGGCCGTGACATGAGAAAGCAGTTTCACAGAACCAGAAACCCCAACAATACTATAAAAGAATAGGGCAATGGACCATACTATTGGAGAGGGTCCAGGAACTTGCAATACTAGTAACTGTGTCCTTGGAATCTTGCTCAAACTCTAGATCGTCTCATGTCTCAGAAACTCATTGCCCTACATGAGGCCTTCAGCGCCTCTCCATTGGCCTGTTGGAACCAGCTCTTAGTTGGGATATCAGTTTTCGGTATTCCCACCTCTATTCTGTCATGTGCACATAGCTGCCAACATAATCTTCCTAAAGCCAGAAAAATCACTCATTTACTCAAAAATTTTCAGTGCCTCCTATTACCTTGAGGATAAAATCCACACTCCTCATCTTGACACTTACAGCCCTCTACTATCTGGCTCCAACCTACATTTCCAGACTATTTCACATTGCTTTCTTGTAAATTCTCTATGTCTCAGCCAAACTGGACCTCTATTTTCCAGAGTCAAAACTCTATTTCCTGCCAGTGTTTTTGCCGCAGCTCTTTCCTGATATTCCTATGTCTGGAATATATTCCTTCTTCATTGTTGCTTTTTAAAGTAATTTCTCTTCTTCCTGTGGGAAGCTTTTATGTCTCTCCTTCCCTCCCTCCCTCTCTCTCTGACTCTTGTCTCTGTCTCTCTGTCCCTGTCTCTGTCTGTCTGTCTCTGTCTCTCTAACTTATTTATATGTCCTATCCCTCAGTAAACTGTAAGCTCCCGGAGGACAGGGATTGTTGTATTTGTACTTCCAGAACCTAGCATGGTGCCTTGAACAGTATGAATGCTTAATTAATTCCTGTTGGGATGTTCAGATGAGTGACTTTGAAGACCTAACCTCATTGGGGAGGTCCAGGGGCAACAGTATTTACACTTCTTTTTCTTAGCTCCAAATAGTATTTTGGTTAATAATAAAGACCTTAAACTTCCCAGGATTCTTTTCGATTACTAGTTCCCCTTTGATAGAGGCTGGAAGTAGCCACAGGGCACCAGGTAGAGGAGAAAACACCTGGATGCAGGGATGTGCTCATCAGCAGGAAATCCCAGCTCCAGTGAATCACGGAATAGCAAATGGGGGTTGTCATCCTCAAGCTTTCCAAGAAAAAGGCTCCGGCTACTTCTTTCCTGAGTCCAGTCAGGTCTTTTCAATTCCCTCTCCGAAGGCAGGGTGGGTGCCTAGCCCCAGATGGCTGGGCCATGGCCACCTGTTCTTAGGAGAGTGCCCAGCGTCTAATGTGTGCTTGTAAATGCTTGTAGACTGACTGGCTGACCTGGGGCACAGATGAACTCCGCCCTCCCGCACAGGACCCCTAACCCGGCCCCCAGCTGAGCTTCCTTGGGCTTCAGGCTCCAGAGCCTTGAAGCGGGTTTGCTCTCTGGGTCCCCGCACCCACCTCCTCCACGGCGCTCTGCAGCTTGTGCTGCGTGTCTTCCATTAATTCCTCCACTTCACGGAACATCTCATCGAGGGTGGCTTCCTCCTGTGGAAAGGTGAGGGCGGGCGGGGGCCCTTCCCGCAGGGCCTGGGAGGTGGGGAAGGGGCCCATGGGGAAGGAGGAAGGGCTGCTGGGCAGGGCGGAGGAGGCCGGGGCAGCTCGCCCAGCCCCAGCCAGGAGCCCGAGCAGCAGCAGCCTGGGGAACAGCAGCATCCTCTCGAGCAGCAGCATCCTCAGCGACTGCCTGTGCGGGAAAGAGCCGGGGGGTGACTCAGGTCCCGCTGCTGCCCTGTCCCCGCAGTTCGCTGCCAACCTCGGCACCCTTCCCTTCCCCTGCAGCCGGTCAGCCCTTCCTCCTTTCTTCTACCCAGCTCCAAGGAGATGCTCTAGGCCTTGGCTCGGAGCCCAGCCCTAGTCTCAGCCCCGATCCCCCAGCCAGGGCTGGCCCTATAGACTCCGTGCCTCGCTCCCCAGCTCCCTCTGGCTTTTCTCCAGGAAAGTCCCCCCTTCCAGTCCTGCTCCTTCTCCTTCCCTTTCTCCTGGTCCCCTCTAATTCCTCCCCTTCCTTTCACGCTCCTCCCAGCCTTTCCCCAGGGATTCCCCCCGTCTTTTCCTTGAGACCCCTCCCAGCGCCGTCTCCATAAGTCCCCTTCCAGCCCTTCTCCCTGCCTCCCCATTAACCTCCAATCTCCCTCCCAGCTCTCCTCCATCCTGCTCCTTCCAGCCCCTCCCTAGGGATGCCGGGTCGCTTTCAGAGCTGTCTGGCCACCCTTCCTTCATCCTACCTCTCCCTTTCCCCCCTCCCTTCAATGTTACCTTTCATTTTCCCCCGCCCTGGTTCTCTTCAGCTGCTCTCCAGGGATGCCCCCAGTCCCTGGTTCAGAGTCCTCCCCCTCCTCCAGGCACTGCCGCCTCCCCCCACCCTCCCCGCCCCGCCGAGCTGCTTCCAGCCTGTAGCCCTCCGTGCCTGGTCCCCGGGGATGCACTCTCACCCCCTCTCCCGGCTCGCTCGCCCCCTCCCCCGGCTCGGGCCTCCGCCGCCGCCCACCCTGGATCGAGGTGGCCTTGGCTGGGCTGACCTGCGCTTCCCCGAATGGCCGCCGCCGCCGCTGCCGCGGGGAGAGCTGGGCGGCTCCCGCGGGTGTCCGGAGCAGGAGGGCCGGACCCAAAGGACAGGGAGATGCGGCGGCTGGTACCCGCCTGCGGTGCGTCCGCAGCTCCGCTCCCGGTCAGCCTGCCTGCCCGCCGCCCGGCAGTCCGATGGGAGGCGGGCCGTCTGCGCAGCCCTCCGCGATTGGCTGGAGCCCGGGCGCTCCCGGGGCGGTCCGAGATGCCTGGGAGAGGGGCGGGGTGGGGTGGGGAGGACTGAGGGGTCCTGGGGCTCCGACCAAGCCGAGCAAGACGCACCCGCAATTACTGAGGCTTCGGGCAGCTTGGTCGGAGCTCGGGGAGCCCATAGGGACCCAGCACCCAGGGGCCTTATTTTCGCGGTGGGTAAAGGTGCGGGGAAAGGGAGAACCTGGCTTTAGAAAAAGGAAAGCTATGCTGTAGTGGCAATTCTTCCACTAACTGGCTGTATAACCTGGGACAAATCCATTCCCTCCTTTCTCCTCATCCCGGCCCCTGCCTCAGTTTCCCTAACCCAAAGAGATTAGACCCATCTTTTTTTTTTTTTTAATAGCCTTTTATTTACAGGATATATGCATGGGTAACTTTACAGCATTAACAATTGCCAAACCTCTTACTCCAATTTTTCACCTCTTACCCCCCCCACCCCCTTCCCCAGATGGCAGGATGACCTGTAGATGTTAAATATATTAAAATATAACTTAGATACACAATAAGTATACCTGACCAAAAAGTTATTTTGCTGTACAAAAAGAATCAGACTCTGAAATATTGTACAATTAGCTTGTGAAGGAAATAAAAAATGCAGGTGGGCATAAATATAGGGATTGGGAATTCAATGTAATGGTTTTTTAGTCATCTCCCAGAGTTCTTTTTCTGGGCATAGCTAGTTCAGTTCATTACTGCTCCATTAGAAATGATTTGGTTGATCTCGTTGCTGAGGATGGCCTGATCCATCAGAACTGGTCATCATATAGTATTGTTGTTGAAGTATATAATGATCTCCTGGTCCTGCTCATTTCACTCAGCATCAGTTCGTGTAAGTCTCTCCAGGCCTTTCTAAAATCATCCTGTTGGTCATTTCTTACAGAACAGTAATATTCCATAATATTCATATACCACAGTTTATTCAGCCATTCTCCAACTGATGGGCATCCATTCAGTTTCCAGTTTCTAGCCACTACAAAAAGGGCTGCCACAAACATTCGTGCACATACAGGTCCCTTTCCCTTCTTTATAATCTCTTTGGGATATAATCCCAGTAGTAACACTGCTGGATCAAAGGGTATGCACAGTTTGATAACTTTTTGAGCATAGTTCCAGACTACTCTCCAAAATGGTTGGATTCGTTCACAACTCCACCAACAATGCATCAATGTCCCAGTTTTCCCGCATCCCCTCCAACAATCATCATTATTTTTTCCTGTCATCTTAGCCAATCTGACAGGTGTGTAGTGGTATCTTAGAGTTGTCTTAATTTGCATTTCTCTGATTAATAATGACTTGGAGCATCTTTTCATATGACTAGAAATAGTTTCAATTTCTTCATCTGAGAATTGTCTGTTCATATCCTTTGACCATTTTTCAATTGGAGAATGGCTTGATTTTTTATAAATTAGAGTTAATTCTCTATATATTTTGGAAATGAGCTTAACAAAATCCCCAGATACTACCTCCACCCCACAATCAGTGTAGACCAGGAACAACCAAGGGCTATTTCAACTGGGCACTTCAAACCCCATCTCATCTTGACATTGAAGTGGGAACAAAATTAGCAGTGGGGCAAGAGGTGGGGAGTAGGGGGATCGTCTTTCTAAGTCACTGACCTAAAAGGAAGGGCTTAAAAGGAGAGAGCCACCACTAAGAACCAGAGAATCCAGCAGCAGTACAGGATCAATCCATACCATCCGCAGCTCCATTTTCTTGCTTGCAGACTCTCACCTGAGAGGGCAGCATAGAGTAGTGGAGGGAGAATCTGCTCCAAAATCAAAAAAAGCTGAGTTCAAGGCCTGCATATGACGCACACTAGTTGTGTAACTTTGGGCAAATCACTCAAGTCTCTCATTACCCACAAAAAACTCTCCAGGTTGAAGAAAAGGTACCAAGCTGTTTTGGGAGAATTCCCTACGTTAGTAAATTCACAGCTCCAGATTCTGATGACTCCTTTAACAGAGCAATGATAGGGACAGAGTATAAATGGATTGACCATCTCTCTCTCTTTCGTTATAAACATCATCTTCGTTTCCCTTTAAACTCCCCCTTTTCCAAATTTCCCCATTATTGTGGAAAGTAACACTATTCCAGTAATCCAGGTTCATAAATCTAGGTGTTGTTTTCTACTTCTCAGTCTCTCTCACCTCCCCTATTCCAATCAGTTGCCAAATGCTGTTGATTTTTACCTTTATAACATATTTTATATGTGCCCCTGTCTGACTGTCACCATTCTGGGGAATGTTTTCATTACCCATGCCTGGATTCTTGTAATAACCGTATGGTTGGTCTTCTCTGACTCATCTAACCCTATTCCAAACTATTCTCCAATCAGATACCAAGTTGATTTTCCTAAAGCGAAGTCTGGGTCATCTCCAAGCTAAATAAGCTCTAGTGGCTCCTGTCATCTCAAGAATCAAATACAAAATCCTGTTTGGCATCCAAAGTCCTTCTACCTTTCCTTTCATCTTACACTTTACTTAGCCTTACATACTCTTCCATCCGATAACCTCCATGTTGTTTCTTAAGCAAAATACTTCATCTCTCAGCTCTCCGTATTCTGGAATTCTCTCCCTTCTCCTTTCCATCTCCTGATTTCATTGAAGTCTCGGTTAAAATCTCACTTTCTTTGAGAAGACTTTCTTGATTTCTCTCTTAATTCTAGTGTCTTCCCATTTATCCTGTTTATATACCCTGTTTGTGTGTAGTTGTTTTGCATATTGTCTTTCAAGGCAAGACTAGTTTTATTTGTTTGTTTGTCTGGCTATTGATGGGTTGTTGATAGTTTTTTGTTTTTTTTTTAGTTTTGTTTTTTGCCTTTCTTTGTAGCCATAGCTCTAATTCTGGAGCCTGGCATTTAATAGGTGCTTGTTGGCTTTCTTTCTTTCTTTCTTTCTTTCTTTCTTTCTTTCTTTCTCTTTCTTTCTTTCTTTCTTTCTTTCTTTCTTTCTTTCTTTCTTTCTTTCTTTCTTTCTTTCTATATATATATATATGTATATATATATATATGTATATATATATATATATATATATAATAACTTTTTATTGACAGAACCCATGCCAGGGTAATTTTTTACAACATTATCCCTTGCACTCACTTCTGTTCCAATTTTTCCCCTCCCTCCCTCCACCCTCTCCCCAAGATGTCAAGCAGTCCTATACATGTTAAATAGGTTATAGTAGATCTTGGATACAATATATGTGTGCAGAACCGAACAGTTTTCTTGTTGCTCAGGGAGAATTGGATTTAGAAGGTATAAACAAACTAGGAAGAAGAACAAAAATGCAAGCAGTTTACATTCATTTCCCAGTGTTCTTTCTTTGGGTGTAGCTGCTTCTGTCCATCCTTGATCAACTGAAACGAAGTTAGATCTTCTCTTTGTGAAGAAATCCACTTCCATCAGAATACATCCTCATTCAGTATCGTTGTTGAGGTATATGATGATCTCCTGGTTCTGCTCATTTTGCTCAGCGTCAGTTCATGTAATTCTCTCCAGGCCTCTCTGTATTCGTCCTGCTGGTCATTTCTTACAGAACAATAATATTCCATAACATTCATATACCACAATTTACTCAACCATTTTCCAATTGATGGGCATCCATTCATTTTCCAGCTTCTGGCCACTACAAACAGGGCTGCTGTTGGAATCTTTACAAAGTGTTAAGCCATCGGAGTTAATTTAATCTTAGAAAGAGTTATTTTGGGCCAGAACTTGAACTAGGTACTAAGTACAACTGATGGAAACAATGCTTGTGTTCATACCTTTAGAGAGATCATAAGTATCTAAGAAATCAATGGAGTTCACATGTTTGGGAGATTTCGGAGATCATGCTGGGAGATATCCCACAATCCCACTCTCAGAGAAGTAGCATAAATTCAGTTCCTATGAGCCACTCGAGAGAGTTCTGGGGAACTTCAACTGGGGTTGGAGATAGAGCACTCTGGGAGATACAGAAGCCTACTCGCCTCAGTTGTAGATTGAGAAGCCACAAGTCGGAGCTGGCTGGAGGCTGAAGAAAACAGAGGCAGAAGCCAAGGACAAAGCTGCAAGATCTCTTGGAGCCAGGCAGAGAGATAAGCCTCAACTAACCGGGTTATTTTGGAAGAAGAAATAAACGTTTGCATTTTTACCAGCTGGCTGTGATAATGGAGTAATTATTTATTTCAACTGAGACTAAGGCTGCCTCCAGGAAAACCACCACAGGCTGCCACAAACATTTTGGCACATACAGGTCCCTTTCCCTTTTTAAGTATCTCTTTAGGGTATAAACCCAGTAGAAACACTGCTGGATCAAAGGGTATGCACAGTTTGATTTGTTGACTTTATTTAACAAGATGAAGAGATGGAAGAAGGATTCAGTACAGTTGAAGGACTGGGTCCAAATAATCCCCTGTTCGTGGATGAAAGAGAGCAAGGAGAAAACTTAGAACTCAAAATTTTCAAAAAACAAATATTAAGAAGAAACAATAAAAATAAAAGAGAAAAATAGATCCAAAGTTCAATGTCAGTTTCAAAAAAGTCTCTTGCAGTCCAGAACTATTTAACTTTTTTTTAAAATCAGTGCTTTATATAAAGACAAAGATTATGTGCTAGTGAAATTTATAGATGGCATGAAGCTAGGATCTATAGTTAAAACTTTAGGTCACTAAGTGTTGGGATCTAAATCTAAGCCAAACTAAAGTGATGGATGGGTCACTTCTAAAAAGACTACATAGATATAAATGAAAAGCATGTAATGAATGGTTCGGTCTTGGAATCATGAAGACTTGAGTTGAAATCTTAACTCTAAGATTGTGGGCAAGTCACTTAACTTGTCAGTGTCTCCCACACCCTCAGGCAACTCTCCAAGATTATCAGTTACAGATACTTGCTGTTGTTGATGTGTGAGAAAGAATTTCTATGCTTCTTGTCTCTCACACTGATGAAATAATACCACAAGTCTAGACAATACTCCCCCCCCCAAAAAAAATTTTTTTTTAAGTTAAAAATTTTCAGCTTTAAAACTATTTCTCTAAAACTTAGATATATAGAAATTCATGCAAAAAATCAGAGGGGGCAGAAGAGGTTATTGGACTACAAGCTCAACGGGCATCAACAACATGGCATGGTAGCCCAAAAAAGCTATAGTGACCTCAGACTTCCTTAAAATGGCAGAAAAGAAGCAGCAGGCCATAGCAAAGCAATCATTGACCTCAGTAATCCTGATTATTTGTCTTGCTTCTGACATACTGGCTTTTGATCCTGATCAAATCTTTTAACCTTCTAATATACTCCCAGATTACTTTCTAAGACTCTGAACTATAAAGAAGATGCCCATCCATATTGGTAGAGGAAGTTTTTTATAGATAGAAAAAACCACAATCTACTTATACAGAGATAGAGATAGGTAGGTAGGTAGGTAGGTAGGTAGGTAGGTAAGTAGGTAGATAGATGATAAAGGGATGTAAATATAAATTTGTGTCATTTGCTCATTGAAAGGAGGAGTGAACCTTTAGCCTGTTAATCAAAACTGGTTTATTGAACCAATCAACAAACATTTATTAAGCTTTTCCATGTGTCAGGTGCCATAATAAGTTCTAGGGATATACAAAAACAGTCCCTGTCCTCTAGGAGCTTACAATCAAATGGAGGAGGCAACATGCAAACAAATAAAACCAATGCAAGGTATAAACAGAAGAAATAAATATGAAATAATTAATGAAAGGAAGGCACTAGAATTAAAAGAGATTGGGAAAGTCTTCCTATACAAGAAGGGATTTTATTTAGGACTTAAAGGAAGTCAGAGAAGCCAATAGAGTGGATTTGGGGAGGGAGAATATTACAAGCATGGAGGAGCCAGTGAAAATGCCTGGAGCTAAGAAATACTGTTTTGTTAGAGGAAGAGCAAGGAGGACCCTCTGGGGCCAGGATTAGAATACATGTTGGGGAGTAAAATATATGTAAGAAGGCAGGAAAGATAGGAGGGGACTCGGTTATAAAGAATTCCTTTCTAGACTCTCTGTGTATTCCTAAACCTAAACAAATAAAATTTTATTTATAAAGTATTTATCACATAGTAGGTACTTAATAAATGCTTGTTCCCTTCCCCTTCCTAATCTAGCTTCCTAATCAGACTTTAAATCTAAGAGAAACACAAATGTATTAGAGCTCCCTTGTTGAAATGAAGCAGTACTATTGACCAAGGAGATAAGAGAAACAAGTTAACTATAACTTAAAGGACTTATCCTTTCCCCTTCTCTGCCCCCTCCTCCCCCCAGCACATGTCCTAAATTGGGCTTGGGATTGTAGCCCAGTCTAGAAATAGGACACAGTTACATACTATGGAGGAAGAGAAAACATGGATGTTAATGCAGGGAGTCGGGCAGAATCCTGAAAGCCTTCACTACAGTCATTTTCCCTGGGATCCTCAGTTAAGGAGAGCCCATTATATATCTCTGTTCTGAGGAACTTGCTGGCACAGAGCTGGTTCCCATTGATAAAGTCATGGTTGCTCCCTGAAGCTTAGATTCCCTTTGATCATCTCTCCCCCTTCATTAGGTTGTAAGCACTTTGTGGAGGATAGACCAAAGATGTTTTAAAAGGAAGCATCACAGAGACTCACCCTATAAGCCATTAAGCATTATCCAACATGCCATGACTCAGGAGGAAAAGTTAAAGGCACTCAGAAGCTAATTAAGAGATGGGGAAGGAGAATGGACTCTTTAATAGCTAGAATCCCAAGCACTTTGGCCAAGTGCAGGGATCTTGGGAGAGGAGGCAGGAGAAAGGATGAGTACTTTGAATCCTAGTTAACTCTAGGAGGCCCTTAAACTACTGAAGGGACTGAGGGACTGTGCTATTAAGGTCCAAAAGGAGACCCTCAAGAGGTTAGGGTCGCAGACTGGTGTTAACAAGGTGTCTAAAAAGAATTTGCAGGCTTGAACCCATCTTTAAGTCAAGGGGCAAAGTTTATTTTAACTGAAACAGACTAAGTTCCAAAAGAATTTAGTAAAGAACCAAGAACTAGGAGACAAACTGATCCAGTTCTTCATGTCATTGACATGTTAATTTTATGATCCAGAAGTAGAACTGAGGAGTGCTCTCAGGAATTCGGTTATCACTGACCAGCATTTTATGTACCTGACAGTCAGCATTGTTTGTAGGACTCTCCTAAGACCAGAAGAGTTTTAGATTCATTGAGAGATTGTTAGAACAACAGCACTCTAAGGTCAGAGGACCTCAGGATCCTTGCTATATCTTCCTTAAAATCTAGGGGAAGAAATATTATTATATTCCTGAGGCCAGTGGTTATCACTGACCAGCATTTTATGTACCTGACAGTCAGCAATGTTTGTAGGACTCTCCTAAGGCCAGAAGAGTTTTAGATTCATTGACAGATTGTTAGAACAACAGCACTTTAAGGTCAGGGGACCTTAAAGATTATTACTATGTTTTCCCTAGAAGCTGTACCTTCTCAGTGCCTGGCACACAGTAGATATTAAATAAATGCTTATTGATTGATTGGCTTATCAATATCACTGTTAAGTATATTCTCTAAGGTCTAAGGCAGAGGTAGTTTTCATTTCTTCAAAACCAGTTGTCGTAGCATTGGAAACAAAAGGAGTGCTCATTGACAGGAGAATGGGTGAACATATTTTGATATGCAAATGTATTGGAGTAATAATAATAAAAGCTAATATTTTTATATAATTTATAGTGTGCTAATAATGTCTCAGCTTAGGATGTGTGCTGGGGGTCAGAGGAGGGGAAAGAATAGGTATTTTAAATCAGAGTTAACTTGTTTCTCTTATCTCCTTGGTCACTTGAATGAGGGAGCTCTAATATATTTGTTAGAGATAAATGTTTTTCTCTTAGACTTGTGTGGGACAAGACCACTGGCTCAAATAAATCAAGGAGATTTCTCTAAGTAAAAACAGAAAAGAATTTTATTCTGATCTTGCAGGAAACAACAACCCTGGAAGATGGGTACCATTTTACAGATGAGGAAACTGAGACAAAATTATTTGCCCGTGATCACACAATGACTAAGGGTCTTATGCTGGATTTGAAGTCTTCCTGACTTCAGACCTATCTGGGCTGTATCCATTGTACCACTAGGCTGGTGCTTTGATAAATGACAAATAAAAATTCAGGAAAACTCGGGAACACTCGTATGGATGAACTCGGGTCAGAAGAACAACGGTCACAGAAGAATGCTGAGAGACAATTGCAATCTTCTGGATGAGAACCAGTCTTTGTGAACCTACCTGAGAATTGTTGATGAAGTTTGCTGCCTTCCTTTTGCCGGAGAGGTTAAAGGATCATATATCTAGAACTGGATGCAAATTTAGAGGCAGCAGACTGGTCAGCGCAGAACGAGGAATGTGTTAGCTGACATGGCCAATGTGTTGATTTGTTTGTGTCTTTTGTTCAGGAGTTTTTGTTTTTTCCCCCCTATTGGGATGGAGGAAATCTTATTGGAAAATAATAGCAACATTTTAAAAAGGAGCCTCATGAAAATATTAAAAAAAAAAAAAAAAAGAAAGAAAATTATGGGGAAAGTCTCCACGGAGAAGGGCTGAGTAAGCCTTAATGAGCTGTTCTGCTTTCAGAGTGGACTCTTCACCCTCCCTCTCAGCCCACACTTAATCAGCTTCTGAGTGCCACTGAAGTTTTCCTTGAGCACTGGCATGTTGGACAACACTTGGTGGCTCATAGAATGTCTTTGGGATGCTTCATTTTGCATAGCACTAGGAAAAAAAAAAACAGCATTTATTAGAATTTATCTATTCAAGCCCTGTGGATCCTAGTCCCCAATTACGCTCTCATCCAGTCTCTCTTTTTCTCTTTCATGACCATCCTCTCCTCTAAGCTATGAATGTATTGACTTCTCCACTGCTCTCTTGCCCTCTGGGAGGGACTCAGTAAATACAACTTTGGGCCTGGAATCAGGGAGACCTGACTTCAAATCAGTTACCCTGAGCAAGTCACATGGTCTATCTCTGCTTAAATTTTCTCATCTGTAAAGTGGGTATTAAAATAGCAGATATTTTCCAAAGTTGTTGTGAGGATCAAAACAGATATTTGCATAGTGCCTGGCACATTATAGGTGCTTAATATATGCTTATTTCTTCCCTGCTTTCCTTCCTTCAAACAACTCAATAAACATTACTTACTATGTGACGGCTCCCAGGGATACAAAAACAAAGTCGTTCCTGCAGTTGAGGAGCCTTTATCCTACTGGGCAGGAGAAGGGGGAAAGCACATACAACATGTAGATAAACAAATGATCCAATCCAATAAATATTTAATGAGTGCCTAAGGATGCAATTAATAAAAAGAAGGAGAATTCTTTCCTTCAAAGAGCTTACAATCTAATAGGGAAGAAACTATACAGAATGAAGCAGGAAAGTGAGAGGGGTCACACTTGCATGCAGGTACTAGAGAGAGACCGACACAAAGGGACAGAGACAGAATGAGAGAGAGAGAGAGAGAGAGAGAGAGAGAGAGAGAGAGAAAGAGAGACAAGAAACAGAGAGAGACAGAAAGAGAGACAGAGACAGAAACAGAGAGAGAAAGAGACAGAAAGAAAGAGACAGAGAGAAAGAGAGACAGAAACAGAGAGAGAGAGAGAAAGACAGAGAGAGACAGAAAGAGAAAGAGACAGAGAGAAAGAGAGAGACAAAAACAGAGAGATAGAGAGACAGAGGCAAAGATGGTATTCTCTCACCTCTCCTCTGGGTTAACTTCCTTCTGCCCCAGGGCCAGCTAGGATTCAGTGATTGATCACAGACTGGATTATACCCCTGTGCCCAGTCCTGCATCTGTAGCCTTACCTACCTCTTCCCAACATGAATGGAATACAGAAAAGGCCCTGTCCTTGGCATGTTGGGAGACAATCTCCCTTACATGGCTAACTTTTAGAAGTTGTGAGAGTTTGTTTTTGTTTTAGGGAGGTTCAGATAGAAGGGAGCATAAGTATACAGACTGTTTCTATTTTAAAGATGGACCAGCCTTCAGTTGCTTGTAAGTTGGATGTTGATTTCTGTTCCTTTTAAGCCAACTTTGTAAGTAAATGGCGGGCATGTTGCCAGGATAACCCACAAAAGCTTATTTAACTTCCAGTGTTCCTGAATTAGAATCATAGCTGTAGAATTGGAAGGTAACTTAGAGATTAGTCAATTCAGTCCCCCCCCCCATTTGACAGATGAAGAAATTGAATCAAAAGAGGAAAAAAAAAAAACTGTTTCCTTAGGTCAGCAGTGACTAATGGGCCAAAAGTTGCATCCAGGTCTCCTGATTTTAGGTACAGGGCTCTTCATAGTAAAAGCTACTTAATCCAGCCAGAGCTTGGCTTCCTGGAACTTTTAGAAGATGAATCAAGGTAGAGATCTTGAGAAAGATTTCTTTCAGAAGACAAGGCTGGATGAGAAAGCCAAGTGAGCGAGGGGACAAAAAAAAAAGGGATAGAATTTCAGGCATCAACGACAGTCAGTGGAAATACTTGCTAATAAAAATGGAGATGGAATAGCATGTTGAGGAACAGCAAGGAAACCAATGTTGCTGAACTTAGAAAAGAGAGGAATAAGATATAAGAATACTAGAAATGTAAGAAGAAGATGGGTTAGGAACGTTTTTAAAGCAATATAGGAGGGTTTATATTTTATAATAATGGAGATAGTAATGAGCCACTGAAGTTGATTGAATGGTGATGAGTTGGGAAAGATCCATGGTCCCCCCTGTGTTTTAGGATTTATTTCAGCTGAATGAAAAATGGACTAGAGAGTGAAAAGACTTGAGGTAAGTAGACCAACTGGGAGATCTAGCAATAATCCAGGCTGTTTTCCCCCCTTTTATGACTATAGTCATTGTGTTCATTGCTTTCTTGATGCTTTATTTCACTTTACATCAGTTTGTCTAGGTCTTTTCATATTTCTTTTTATTCAACATAATCCTTGTCATAAAAGAAGGGGGAAAACAGCAATAAAAAAATTGAAATTAAATGTTGTAAAATTACAAAGAACAAGCATAAATCCAAAGAAAAAATATTAGATATCCCCCCTCACTCCTTTGCAGAGGTCCACAAGTGTGGAACGTTGCATATATTTTCAAGTTTTTTTATGTAGTGATTGGTTTGGGTTTTTTTCTTCCTCTATTTTTCTCCAAACAAATATTCTTTGTTATATGGAATGGGTTACAGAGATAAGAGAAAAGGATATGAAGAAAATTTAGGAAATGTAAAAACAAAAGATTTGAATAAAATTTATTTTTAAAATGTATGCAAATATCCTCTGAATTAATTCTTGAAGACTCTTTTTCATTCAGATAACAGCTTACATTTCTATTAACTTTATATCCAGAATTGAATGAGGAGGAAAGCAGTCTGTGTCACATTTAGAAACTTATCCACTGTGCTTAATGACCCAAAGTTTCTCACTGACACAGACTCATCTTTCTCATACCAAAATTCTTCCCAAGAAACTATTTGGCTGTGAAACATGGAATACCAGTCTCTGAAGAATTAAAGTTGCAGGTCATCCATAGGTCAATGAAGAGATGCATGGTGAGCTTAAGAAATCCGCTTCACATTAACAAAGAAATGTCTGACTAGAATAGGAGATAGGTTGGTCATGTGGCCAGAGTGAGGGGAAATGGATGGGCAGCCATGTCTTTCTTTTTTTTTTTTTTTAATTGAAGTTTTTTATTTTCAAAACATAGGCAAGGATAATTTTTTCAATATTGACCCTTGCAAAACCTTGTGTTCTAATTTTTCTCCCTTTCCCCCCACTTCCTCCCCTAGATGGCATGTAATCCAATATATGTTAAACATGGTAAAAACATAGTTAAATCCAAAGTAGGCATACATAATTATGCAATTATCTTGCTGCACAAGAAAAAAATCAGGTAAAAAATGAGAAAGAAAATAAAATTCAAGCAAATCAATAAAAAGAGTGAAATGCTATATTGTGATCTACATTCAGTTCCCACAGGCCTCTCTCTGGGTGTAGATGGCTCTCTTTGTCACAAGATCATTGGAACTGTTCTGAATTGTCTCATTGTTGAAAAGAACCACGTCCATCAAAATTGATCATTGTATAATCTTGCTGTTGCCATGTATAATGATCTCCTGGTTCTGCTCATTTCACTCAGCATAAGTTCATGTAAGTCTCTCCAGGATTCTCTGAAATCATCCTGCTGATAGTTTTTTATAGAACAGTAATATTCCCAAACCTTCATATACCTTAACTTATTCAGCCATTCACCAACTGATGGGCATCTGCTCAGTTTCCAGTTTCTTGCCATTACAAAAAAGGGCTGCCATGTGTTCCAATGCTAATAAATCTCAAAGAAAACCCCTGGTACATTGAATCCCTTTTCAACCTCCATCCCATGGAGGATTTACTGGAGAAAATGAACAAGAATCATACAGGATAAGAATTTGTTGTTGTATCACCATCTACATTGTTGAAAAGCAGAGTTATAAATCTTTTGGTTGTGGCAAAGACTAGAAACAAAATAGATGCTTATTGATGGGGAGAATAGTTAAACAAATTATGCTGTTTGAATATAATGGCTTATTACTGTGCTGTAGGAAACAAGTATTATGGTGAATAAAGAGAAACATGGAAAGATGTAGATGAACTGATACAAAGGAAAATAGTCAAGAAAGCCCTCATCCCTAAGATCATACATCTTTACCATAAAATCATAAAAACAGCCATTATCCAGTTTAATTCAGTTCATACCCATTTTTAAGCTAGGCACAGGGCATGCATTTACCCATCAATCACGCTGAGAGGGAAACAAGATAGTTATCACTTTTTTATAAACAAGTAAATGAGTTTTGGGAAGATGAAGTGGTTTTTGGAGATCCCAAAGGAAATAGGTAGAAGAACCAAGACTTAAACCCAGAACTTTTGCCTCTAAATACAAGATTCTTTCTACTAGAGTCCAGGGGTCCTCAAACTTTTTAAATAGGGGGCCAGTCACTGTCCCTCAG
Source organism: Sarcophilus harrisii (assembly GCF_902635505.1). NCBI lineage: Eukaryota > Metazoa > Chordata > Mammalia > Dasyuromorphia > Dasyuridae > Sarcophilus > Sarcophilus harrisii. The sequence goes on from NC_045431.1 coordinate 204,505,413, forward strand.
ACTGTTGGAGGGCCAGACTACAGTAAAAACAAAAACTTTGTTTTGTGGGCCTTTAAATAAAGAAACTTCATAGCCCTGGGTGAGGGAGATAAACATCCTCAACTGTTGCATCTGGCCCACGGCCGTAGTTTGAGGACCCCATCATGAGCTTTTGGTATTGAGAATGTGTGATACTTAACTGGGACCTGAGAAACCTTTGGGGATGATTATTTGGGTCCATGTCCTTGGTTTATGAGGGTGCAAGACAGCTATAGTTCACACTGTCAAGTTTTCGCTATAGGATTATAGTTTCACATAATTCCTGATTTAAAAGAGATCGTAGGAAATCATCTGATCCCACCACTTAAGATGATAGGATTGTAGACATAAAGTCAATATAGCCCAATGTCATCAGTCTGCAGAAAGGGAAACTGAGGCTCAGAGAGATGAAGCAATTTGCCTAAGATCACACATTAAAGCAAGGAACAAAATCAGATCTCAAGATATACATCATCTGCCTCCAAATCCAGCCCTTTTGTTTAGTCATTTTCAGTCATGTTCAACTCTTCTTATCCTATTTGTGATTTTCTTGGCAAAGATGCTAGAATGGTTTGTCCTTTCCTTTTCCAGCTCATTTTACAAATGAGGAAACTGAGGCAAACAAGATGAAGTGATTTGTACAGGGTCACACAGCTAGTAAGTGTCTAAGACCACATTTGAAGTCAGGTCTTCCTGACCTCAGGTCCAGCACTCCAGCCACTGTACCACCTAGCTGCCCTAGGTCCAGCTCTACTGGTACTCTTCAAAGACAACCGTCTTATATATTCTCTATGAGAAAATGCCTTCTGAATTTCCAGCTTTTTCTTCCCAAAACCACATTTCCTTGACCTTGACATGAGACAATGATTCTGCCCAGAAACTCAGGAAGAGACAAATAATCTTAGGAGCTCATTATCACTCTCAGTCTCCCTGAAAGAAAATACCTCACTAAGCACTCATTCTTGGCCAATCCCCGTTGTTGGACAAAGGGCAGCTGCTATTTCTATTTTGACCATTCCAGTTTTACAACTTTTTGGGCAAGTTTCTAAGCCAGGGGGCTGCCTGCATTGAAGAGAGGCAAACAAAGCTGGGACAGGTCTGTACTTGGGGCAGATTGCTTTGCCTGGGAAATATTATAAAAATAGACGCTGGTTGCAACACTAGATGTTGGGTACCATTGGATGGGGAAGAGTGATGTCAGACTACTCATTTTTTCTTCCTCCCCCAGTACAAAGACTATACCCTTCTCTGTGATAACCACCCATTTCCTAATTCCTCTTCAATTTTCAGGGTTCCAAAGTGGTCTTGAGTTTTCTGCATGGAAAATCATCCCGTTTTGGCAAACGTCGTCACCTGGATTCAGGATTTTCCATGAATGAGAGCAATGGAATGGTCAGTATGTATGTCAGACTGGCCAGCTTTCCATGGCTGGTAGACAAAGGACGCTGGGAGGATTCCAGGAAGTTTCCTTGTAGTTGTGGCTGTCAGCCCACGGGGTGCCTCGGCTGGGGAGGGGGAGTGCTCTCTCTCCCCCTTTCCCACCCTCCCTCTCCACAGTCCTAATCTTTTTGCAGCCAAGATGACCTGTTCTGAGCAGGCGGGTGTCTGGTTGCACGTGGCTATGAATGTGCAACTAACTGAAGAACTGGCAAATTTAGACTGGGACCATGCTAGGGAGAAAAGGAAAATAGCTCAGTCTTCCCACAAGTGGAGATAAGGGATATATTCCTCAACTTTTACTAGAATCGGGCATTCTCAAAAAGCTTTAGAAGATCCCTATTGTCTCCAGCAAACAATATAAATTCCTCTGGCATTTAAGACCCTTCACAATCTGGGTTCACACTATTTATCTAAAATCTAGCATAATTTCACATTATCCTCTCAAAGTAACCGAAGTATTGGCCAGATTGGTCTATTTGCTATTCCTTCTAGGTAACAATCCACCTCCAATCTCTACTCTTTGCCCAGGCTGTCCCTCTTACCTGGAGTGCTCTCCTTCCTCACCTCTTTCTATTAGAATTCTGAGTTCTACTCAAGCTTCAGCTCAAGCACCTTCCCTAATTTCCCCAATTGTTTGGGTATCTCCTCCCTCTTAAAATTTTTTTGGTGGTTGTCGTCATTCATTTTCGAAGGCCAATGATCTCACAAGAATGATATCTTGATATCTTTAGTCACTGAAATTTCTTGGTACTTGGTGGATCATAGAACAAGACTTGGAGGCAACTCAGAGGCCAGGCTAATCCCAACTCAGATTAGGAAAATGAATTTTAGAGTAGTTAAGTGACTTAGCCAAAGTCAAACATTATTGTCATATAATAGCCACTTAACAATCAATAATTATTAAAATTATCGAGTAATAACAATATATTATAAAGTAATAATATATTTTTTCTACATATAGCTTACTTATTCTCAGTAGAATGTAAGCTTCTTTAGGGCAGGAACTAGTTTCTTTTTTGTCTTTACATCTTGAACTTGGCATATAGAAGGGATTTGATAAATGTTTGTTGAACTGAATCAACCAACACAATAACAAGAGGCATCAACCTAAGATTTCTCCCTGTTCTAATTCTGTGATCTATTGGATACCCATTTCTGCCCATTGAAGGCTGAAAGGAAGGTTATAGGTTTTCTCTTTTCATAGTCTGCCTTTGGAAATCACCTGCTACTTTTACTTTTTCATTTTTTTTTTAACATAACATGTTCATTTATTGGAAGGTATAGGGAACTTCCAGGGAGTATATTTCCTTGGCCAGCTTAAGATGGGTTCTTGTTCTACAATTTACAATTTTAAAAAGTTGCCTGAGGGCATTGAGAGATTGATCATATAAGCCAGACTTTGAGGTGAGATTTGAACTCAGATCTTTTCTTTCTTCCTTTCTTCCTTTCTTCCTTTCTTCCTTCCTTCCTTCCTTCCTTCCTTCCTTCCTTCCTTCCTTCCTTTCTTTCTTTCCTTCTTTCTTTCTTTCTTTGTTTCTTTGTTTCTTTCTTTCTTTTTTGCTGAAGCAATTAGGGTTAAGTGACTTTCCCAGAGTCACACAGCTAGCAAGTGTTAAGTGTATGAGGTCAAATTTGAACTCAGGTCCTCCTGACTTCAGGGTTGCTGCTTGAACTCAGATCTTAATGACATTATGACATGTTGCTATTCTCCTGTTTTTCTTCCAAGAGGTGTGTGTTTGTGTGTGTGTGTGTGTGTGTGTATGTATGTGTGTGTGTGTGTGTGCTCTGTATAGGAATTATAGACTACTAGGAAATCTGAACTGATCCTCAGAAATCATCTAGTTGCCCCTCTCCCCTATCTCAATAGTGCTTGCTAATTGAAAAATAAAACAATTTTTAAAAGAAGTATTCCGGGCTCAATATATAAAGGTATATGTGTAGATAGTTGTAAGTTTATAAAGGACAACTAATCTTTGAAAGACAGAGGAGATGAGAGACAATGGGCCGGATTCCATATCTGTCCAGGTAACTTGCAGTTACATTTAGAGAATGTGTACAACAGAAAAAGAAACAAATTTCTAGTTCAACCCCCTCTTATAAGTAGGAAGTAGCAGATTTGGAGTTTGAAGCCTTCCAACTTGCAGTTGGAAAAAGGCAGCAGTGGAAACCAGCAGACCAAAAAAAATTAGAGAAAACTATGGAAGACTTCTTACTTCATTTACAGGCAAGCAGAGACCAAAAACTCTTCTTTCTTGCAGATATTGCCTGAAGGAAGACACCTGGTTCAAAGAAGAACAGGAAGCGACTATTGGTAAATTCTCCCTTCTCTTTATTACATGGCTCATGGTAATCCATCCTCAGTGGAAGTACATCCCTCCCTTTTAGGAAGAATGGATTTGTCTGGGAGGGGAACACTTATCAGCTCTTCAAAATGGGAGCCAATATGAATGCCAGCTGAGTGAGTTGATCTCTAGACCACCCCCAAAAGAGCAAACAAATTCTTAACAATGCTCTTTACCCAGGGCTCAAGATCCTTCTGGGTGATCTGAGAATGGCAAAGATCCAGAGAAGGTTTTTGGCAAATAAAAGTGAATGAAAACCCCTGGGTCCCTGTAGGAAGAACTTGTCTGAGGGGTCTAGGCTGAAGTCTAACCCAACAATACAGTATTTTCTCCATATTACATTCCAGAAAGACAAATAAATCAACAAATATTTATTAGACATCTCTTATGTGCCAGGCAGTGTGCTAGTCACTAGAGATCTAAAGACAAAAACAAAATAATCCTTGACAGGATTTATGGAGTTATGGAGAAAACTTATTCTCTCTCTCTCTCGCTCTCGCTCTCTCTCGCTCTCTTTCTTTCTCTGTGTCTGTGTGTGTGTGTATCTCTGTCTGTCTATCTCTCTGGTTTTTTTTCTTTTTCCTCTTTTCCTCTTCTTCTTCTTCTTCCTCTTTCTCCTTCCCTCTTTCCCCTCTCCAAAGTGTTAGATTCCAAAAAGTAAAGGTAGAGAAGGGTATCCCAGCAATGAAGGACAGTCACAGCAAATCATAGGAACAGGAGATGGAATACTATTAATTAGAAACAGTCAGAAGGCTGCTTGGCCAGAGAGTGAAGGGGAAGAAAAGTAATATATAGTATACTTGCAAAAGTTAGCTAGAGCCAAGTTGAAAAAGACTTTAAATGTATACATTTAGAGGATGTGTATAACAGAAAAAGAAACAAATCCCTAGTTCAACCCCCTCTTATAAGTAGGAAGTAGCAGACTTGGAGTTTGAAGCCTCCAAATCCTGAACATTTCCCACCAGACTCCCAATCCCCGCCGGACTTACATTGAGGATGTAGGAGCCTTGTCCTGTTCTCTCCATATGTACGACATAGATTTTGTAAATTAATTTATTGAATTGGGTTGAATAGAGGGTGGATGGAAAATAAAATAGATGAATAAATGAAAAAACATTTCATGAGCACTTAATATGTATTATGTACTGTGCTAAGTGCTGGGAATACACATGGACAAGCAGGTGAGCCCACACGCAGAGAAACTTGTAAGTCAGATGGAAAGGCTTCATGGTCTTTAGGGTTTAGTGGCAAAGCAGATGGTAGTAATCTCCTTCAATAATATTCCACTGATCAAACTACATCCATTTATGATACTGCCATTTGATGGAGCCATGAACTTTGGTGGTGAGAGCTTTCTTTTTCAGATCTTCAGGGGCTGTGGCTGCTAAAAAGGCACAGCATTTGCCAAAACAGGTGACATCTTCATAAAGGCTGATGATTTATTTTCCTTTTTGATCTGATTTTTCTTGTGCAGCATGATAATTGTGGAAATAGGTATAGAAGAATTGCACATGTTTAATATATATTGGATCATTTACCAGGTAGGGGAAGGGATGGGGGAAGGGATAAAAAAATTAGAACACAAATTTTGTAAGAGTGAATGTTTAATATTTTACATGTATTGGTCAACCTGCCATCTGGGGGAGAAGGTAGAGAGAAGGAGGGGAAAAGTTGGAACAAAAGGTTTGGCAATTGTCAATGCTGAAAAATTACCCATTTATGAATGGGTATCTTGTAAATAAAAAGCTATAATAAAAATAAATAAATAAATAAATAAGAGTGAATGTTGAAAACATCTTTGCATATATTTTGAAAATAAAAAGCTTAAAAAAAAAGTTTGATGATGGTTGTGGGGGCTGGGCTGGATAGTGGCCAAGAGGGTTATATTAATCTCTAGATTCTTAGCCTCAGAATTTTGGGCTGTTTCTGTGAGATCTAAGGAGAAGTGATGGTGATGATCTGACTTGTGCCTTTCTGTCTCTCTTCCACAGCACCTGCTACAGTAGCAGCAACAACAGCAGCAGCAATCGTTGCTTCAGTGGTGGTGGTGGTGGGAGTTGTTGATTGATACAAGGGTCCCTAATCTGAGACTTTCTAGAGACACTCAGACCTTACCCTCAAATATAAATAGCATCACTGTCCAGTAGCGTTAGTAGACCACAGATTGAAAAACTGGAAAGTCATTTAGCCCAACTCCTCCATTTCACAGATGAAGAAACAGAGACCTAGAGAAATTAAGAAACTTGGTCAAGATCACAAGTAATAAGCACCACAGATAGGACTTGAACACAGGTCCTCAGATTCCAGAGGGAGTGATCTTTACCATGCTAGGTTTGATTGGACTCTTCTGGTTGTCTGACCTTTGGGCATGGTATCACAAAGTAAATTGCCCTAATGGCAGCAATAGGAAATGACTCAGTGCCAGGAGGAACTCCATAATCTGAGTCAATCCTTTAAGGTTGAAGTAAGTAATACAAAAAGCATTTTTAAAGCACCAGCAACAACCCTGGCACTGTCCCAGGTGCTGGGCACTCAATGACAAAAGACACTTGGAAAGATAACGGAATTTATAAAGGCAACCCTGAAATGGTTGAGGAGGACTTAATCTTCCTTAATCCTTGGGGAAATGCTGAAGAGTCATTATGCATGCAAAATGGGATCCAGAGGTCTTCTGTACCTTAACCAGGTTATTTTGTAAGACAGAGTTTGTCTAGTTAATCAGCATTTTTGGATCACTTGAAGGTTTGCAAGTTGCTTTATAAATAGTATCTCATTTAATCCTGAGAAGTAGGTGCTATTATTATTCCTGTTCTACAGATGTGGAAACTGAGGAAAACTGAGATTTAGTGACTTGTCCAGAGTAACAGAACTAATAAGTATTTGAGGCTAAATTTGAATTCAGGTCCTCCCGACTCCAGGTCTCACTTCCTAGACATTGTACCTTCTGGTGGCTCTTGTATATATTGGGAAGGTTCTGAGGACCAAAAGTTACATATTGTGAGCTGACCTAGCAAAATATCCTGCATTCTTTTTTTTTTTAATCCCTATGAGGAGATGGGTATCTTTGTAGATGTCAGAGAAAAGTAGGCGAGCTTCTCTGAAAAGCCTTCTGAGTGGATTTCTAGAGAGCTTGAAGCCCTGGTTCATTCAATACCAAAAAGGCATTCATGGACAGGAATAATATCTACAGGCCATCTAAAGCTGACTATACCCAGGCAGGAAATTCTCTTCTCCCACATGAGTCTTCCCATATATCCCCTTAGCAACCAAGTCATATAGTGGATAGAGTCCTGGACCTAGAATCAGTAAGATCTGAGTTCAAATACTGCCACCCAGAGTAATTGTGAAGATCAATTGAGATGATATTTGTAAAGTGCTTTGCAAGGCTTAAAGCTCTATAGAAATGGTAGCTATCATTTTACAGCATAATAATATATTACATTCATGAACCTGGGGTAGTAGGAGCCGACGGTATTTAGGGCTCACTATTTCTTCTTGTAGAAGTTTGTATTGGGAATCGGTGACGAGGGACAGAACATAAACTAGAATTGGTGGATGTGCCTAAGTTAGGTAGGACAGGGGTCAGGGAGGAAAATGGGCGGGTTCCAGAGCCATAATTAAAACTTTTGGTACCGAGGGCAGTACCACAAACTACAAAGTAAGGTAAATGGCAATGAGCACATCCCCAGCAAGGGTTGGAAGAGAAGGGACGAGAGTGATACTGATGGCTGCCATTCAGGGAATTAGGGGAAAGTATGGTAGAGTCCCAGTCTCATGTCTGATACCCTTCCTTGAACATAGTGTTCTTTAGCTTTCATATTTCCTTTGTACCAAGTAATACTCAAGAGATCTATTCATCACCCTCTAAATTCAGCACCCTGAGGCAAAGCCCCAATTATCCCACCCTAATTTCTGGGGTAGCTGAGCCTATGGGCAAAGCCCAAACAGGAGACCCCCACTGAGTAGCAGTTTCATTTTGGGAAGCCAGACCAGCTCACAGGAAGTCCTGAGGGTAAATTGGAGGTCAGAGACTATGAATAAAATGACATGAATAAAGGTCTGAAGTCTGAATAGACATTATTTGCTCTAGCCTCAAAGCCCTAAGACCTTTGTTTTGTACACCTCGGATTCTGAAAACATTTCTAATTAGACTTCCTCCCCCACCCAGCGATTTAATCACGTCATGATGAGCAGCTGGCTCTCTCTTAGCCTATAACTGAATTTTAGTGGTTATTCCTAAAGAATCATCCTTTGTCTCCAATGATTCTCCCTAAGTAGCGGAATGACCCACTTAGGGCTTCCCTCCAATAGCTGCATCTGCCTGGTCACAGCCTGGATCTCTGGGCAGGGCCTCTGGACATGGGAATGGTTAGTTGCTGCTCTAGCCCTGCTGGCTCATAGAACTATTGTGAGAAACAAAAGATGGGGAAAAGCTTTGAACGGCACCTAAAAGCCATTAAATATGAGCCTCTGCCAGCCAGGTAGTGAGTAAAGAAAATGAAATGTAATACTCTTTTTCCCCTTGGAGGCATTCCAACATTTTATTAAAACACAGATTTTTGTTCCCATACATGTCTCACCTATTTTGGGATCTTTACCAATGCCATTCCCTATTCTTGGAATACCATCTCCCCACCATTTTGGTCTTTTAACCTTTTTCCCAACTTCAAGGTCCAGTTCAAATGCCAGCCCCTCCAGAAAACCTCTCCCTGTCAGAAATGAACTTTTCCTTCTGTACTTCACACACGGAACTCTCCTGAGTCCTTACCACATATTCTAATTTATATTATGTTTTTATATGCAACAAGGTGTTTTTATAAAGTCACTGGATGTGAGGTCTACAAATCTTAAGTTCAGATCCCACCTTGGATACTCACTCCTGAGCCAATCACTTAATCCATTTATGCCCAAATTTCCTTATCTATACAATAAAGGGCTCCAGATCTATATCCAGATTCATTCTAGATCTGTGATCTTATAGTTTATTGTATATTATGTTACCAATTAGACTGAAAGTTCTATGAAGGCAAAGAATACATCAGCTTTCTTTTTTTCACTGCTATCCTTTCCTTCCTTTCTAGGAGGCCTCAAAATTAGATGTTTATTGAATTTCTATTTCTCATAGTAAGATGCAGAATCATAGCTCTGAAGTTGGAAAAGACTTGAAAGACCATCCTCTCCTTTCAAAGGGGAGAAATGAGACACAGGTGAAGGGATTTGCCCTAGCTCACCTAAATAGAAAGTGCTAAAAGTAGGATAAGATCCCCTTCGTGAGAATTTGTGATTTTTCCACAGTACTCATCATTACAGGGAAATCACCACTGTCCTTTCCCCCTCCTTTTTAGGGGACCTCAAAATTAGAATATGTTTATTGAATTACTATTTCTCATAGTAAGATGCAAAATCATAGCTTTGAAGTTGGGAAAGACTTAAGAGACCATTCTTTCCTTTCAAAGGGGAGAAATGAGACACAGGTGAAGGGACTTGCCCTAGCTCATCTAAGTAGAAAGTATTAAAAGTAGAAGGATTAAACCTCTGCTTGAGAACCTGTGATTTTTCCATAGTACTAGTCATTATAGTGACTGGATGTGAAAGGAAAGCCCTCAAAGTTTCTTTGCTTCCCCTTATTTCCCTTCTCCCATCTATGAAATTTGGATAATAACAACTCCAGGTAGGGTGGGTGGGGCAGTAGGAAATAGCCCTGCTACATTCTAGTCTTAGTCTTGTCACTAAGCAGCTGTTGATTTTGGAAAAGTCCTTTCCTATCTCTGAACCTCTCCATTGCTTTATCTCCCTAATAAAGGGATTGGAGTAGACTCTAGCCCCTAGAGGATGGAAGATGGAAGATGGAATAGATAGAAGATGGAAGAGACTTCCAGTCCTGGCATTCTACAGCTCTCTGCATCGTATGTATCGAGGAATGTAGTATGCCTTTTATTCTTGGATTGGATCAGCTTGTACATCAACTTTGTATGTATCAGCCACGTGTAAATGTGTTTGTGCTGGCTTATGTATTCCTTAAACAAGAAAATGAGCTTTTACTCTTTGGGTTTTTTTTTTAAGTACTCATGTTAAGCAACATCATGACCATTGCTAAAGTCTGGGCTCACCTGGACCATAGATTCAATCTGATGTATGCTAAGTGTGCCTTGGTATGTAGAGGAAGGCATGGAGGATGGAGAGTTCTCTGAGGCAGGGGAATATATGGCAGCCGTGGAGAAAGATTATGAGGAGGTTGATGTGGATTCTGTTGAAGGAGAGGGTGGAGAGGGAAAAGAGTACTACTTATCTCCCCACACACACACACACACAACTCTGCAGCATGGAGCGTCCCAAACTCACTAGCTTAAACAAATATTCAGCTTAACTGTATCCTAGGCAACTTGTGGAGAAGGTACCATGATGGTATGAAGGTAACCTTGATAGTGTGCAGCTGGTTACTTTGTCTACAAAACTGCGATCATATCTAAGTTTTCTACATGTCTCTTTTTTTAAAATTTTCCATCATGACTAGGAAATTAAAGGCTTTAAGGAAAGATGTAAAAAAAATTTAATTTTTAAAAGTTCATACTACAAATTTATTGGATTATTCTGAAATATTCCCTCGATTGGGAACTCTGAAAGGCCAGAGAGAAATTTAATAATCGCAGTCTAGGAAGTCTCACAAAGCCCTCTAATACCATTTTAATTGAACAGGATACCCAGAATTGAAGAGAATTCAGGGAAACCAGAAAATTGTATTATGCGAATAGCACCACCTAGTGGATTCTAGGGGAATATTCAAAGATAGTCACAGCAGTTTCCCCAAAATCTGTCATTATATTTGAATGTCCATGAATCCTTGGGTTTGGGGTGGGGGGTAGAAAAACTGTTGAGAAAGAAAAATAGAACAAATACTTACTAAATGTCTATTATGCACCAGACACTATGTTAAGTACTTTATAATAAATATTATCTCATTTGATCATCCCACTGAGGTAATTGTATAAGGCTCAGGTCTTTTTGACCTGAATCCTCTCCACTGAGTCACCTCCCCACCTCTAGGTATAGAATAGGACTTGAGTCATAGGATCTCATCTTCGATGAAGAGGTTTCAGAGCCTGGACTTCCTCTTTTGTCTCTAGTCCAAATTCAAGAATCTAATTCTGCAGCATTTTCCCTAAAGTGAGTAGATTTTGTATTTTCCATTAATAATAATAATAATAATAAATGGCATTTGTATAAGCACGTAAAGTTTGCAGGTGATTTATAAATATGATCTCATTTCATTCTCCCAACAACCCTGGGAGTTACGTGTTATTATTATCCCTATTCTATAGATCAAAAACAGACTGACAAGCCATTAAATGACTTGCCCATGATTATATTGCTAGTTGAGTCATTGAGCTCAGGTTTTCCTGAGGGTCCCATGCTCTTTCTGCCTTTGCTTTAGGGTCTCGGGAGGGCGTCTTAGTGAAGAGCAGTGTCTGTGATGGGTGGGGTCATGGACATCAGTGTATGTATTGGGAGGAGGGAGTCCCACAGAAACAAGGAGCCAGAGAAGAGAGGGATGTGATCAAAGAGGAGAGGATCAATTTGGAGTGGGGGGATGGGCCAAGATTAAAGCTGGCCCTAGCAGAGTTTGTGCTTATATCTCTGGGTTTATCTATTTACCATGTTCCGTTTGCTTACAGGGCACCAGGCAATGGGGCCGAGTAGGAGAGAGGGAGGTTGGCAGGAAAAGAGACAAAGGATCAAGTGACTGTGGTCCCATTAGCAAAATTGAAAGCTGGGGATATCAGGGAAATTTATCAAGTTTTAGAACTGGAAAGAACCTTAGAGATCATCTAATCCAATACTCTCCTCTTACAGTGGAGGAAACTGAGTCTCAAGGCAATGGAGTCACCCAAGATCACACCACCAGTCTGTATGGCAGAGTGGAGAAGAGGCTTCCTGCCTCCCGGTCCAGAGTTATTTCCAGTCCTTTACCCCTACCTCTTATCTGGAAAGTAAAAAAATATAAGAATGATAAAAGTGGTAAAGAGGTATTTTAGCAAATGACAATTTATTCAATTGTGTGCCAGCCACTGTACTAAGTGCTGAGGAAACAAAGACAAAAATAAAATCATTCCTGCCTTCTGGGAGCCTACATTCTATCAGGGAAAACAACACATACTTGTATTGGAAGATTAAAAGAAAAGATGTAGAAATCTATTCTAATCAAGGCATGTAGGGAGAAGAAAGCAGGTATTCCCCTGCCAGGAAGATAAGCTCTAGGTGGAGAGCATCGCCTTTTCTCTCCCCTGTTCTTCCTGTCCCATGTAATATTGATGAATTCAGAACTGGGTCACATTCTTAAACGAGTCAAGAATTTGAAACTGGGCTTAGTGGAGAACTTCCATCTGCGTCCCATTCCCCTGACTGTCTCCAGGGACCAATTTCTCTTTGGATCCCAAAGCAGGGTCCTTCAGAGCTGGCCAGTGCTTTCAAGGTCATCGGACCGCGGTCCTTCATTTAGATAGATAATTCAAGAAGAGCAACATGTCCTCTGCTTTCTATTTTGTAAATAGGACAAGTCATTTGATCCTTTTTCCTCTGTGCTTAGCACCCTGTGAGTCACCAGGGAATGGTAAACAGACATACATACACCCTACCTGCCGGCTGCCCAGGAATGGGAGCCAAGAGTCCGGAGACATGGTCAGTCCCATTGCCTGCCCCTTACCAGTTACTTGGAGACAGGATCATTCTCTGGGAATCTTACAGCTTACCGAGTCATCTCCTCTCAGTGGCCCTCTACTCCATACATTAATAAACTGCTCCCCTTTGAAAGGGGAAATTTTTTGAGAGAACTCTCTCTACATGGAAGACATAACCTCAGCAAGAGAGAGCCAGTCTCTAAATTAGGAAAATCTGGGTTCAAGTCCCTTTTTTTGAGATGCATTAAAGGTATGATCCTCATCTCAGTGCCCCTAAGATGGTAAATTCTAGGGAATTCACTGATGTGAGTTGCTAAAACACGAGTTCCCTCCCAAAATGTCACTTTAGGTCTAGTGGATAACTTAAGAATCCTGAAGTCACAGTTAGCTAAGCCCTAGGTCTGAGACTTACTAGCTGCATGATCTTGGACAGGTCACTTCACACTCTGAGACTCAGTTTCCTTATCTGTAAAACAAGGGGATCGGATTTGATCTTTAAGGTCCCTTTAGATTTAAGCTCCTAAGCTCCTACAATTTTGACAAAAATTGTTGTAAGGATCAAACAGAGTTCATGGATGCAAAAATATTTTGTGACCATAAAATGCTTGGAACCTGTTTGAAGGGCGGTAACTCAAATTTAACTGGAGTGTGAAAATTTCAGGCATAAACTATATGATTGATATAAGTTCCACTTGGAGTCTCATGTTACTGAATGCAGCACAGCTTAAAGGCATTCCTTCCTTCCTCCCAGGTGCTCCCTCTCACTGTTGCCCAGTCTAGTCCCCAGACCCTTTCCCAAGCTGTCCCACTGGAGCCGATTTCCTTTTTACAGTCTTTCGTACTTCCACCCACCACCCACGGTTCTGTCTGGACATCCCTGGGAAAAGAGTCATCTCTTGTGTGGACTCAAACCCTTTAGTTTCAAGATGAAATTATCCTGATGGTCATCTCCATCATCCTGAGATCTCCTTTTTCACACTTCTCCCACCCTGTTCTGCCTTTAGTTTTATGAATTTTCTCATTTTTCAGTTGTTCTATTTCCTCCTCTATTGAGACAGCCTCTCCAAAATTCCCTTAGGCTCTTTTTAAAACCAGTCTTTTCTCTACTGACCCCTCTCCTTGGTCTTCACAAACCCTCAGCTTGACCCTTCTACCAATCTACCACTAAGTAGCAATCTGCCATTAACTGAATAGCCCAAAAGTTCAATCCCCAACTCCAAGGGTATCCTCAAGGCCTCTCAGGCTGGCTTGTTTCCAATTAGCTTGTTAAAGAAAGCCTAATTTACACCTATTGGCTAAGTCTCCCCTCTTCTAAGGGCTTCAGTTTTCTTATCTATAAAATGAAAGAATTGGATTAGAGGATCTTTAAGGTTCCCAAAGGTCCCTGAGATCCCTTTCAGCTTCTTGCTCCCAAAGCATCTGCTTTAATTCCAAATTAAAACTCCATTGATCCTTAAACTGAATATTCTCTAATCCATGCTGCACTTTGGACAAAGGTCTAATTTTCAAGGCTTTTTCTGTTGGATAGGAATCAGAATCTAAGAATTCCACTTTGTACTTTCCACCACACACACATACACATGGAAGAAGATGTACTTTGAAGTAATTATAAAAAAAAAAAAAGTACATTCCCTTTTCCCCAACTTCCCTCTAGCCTACCTCAGTCTTTAGGGAAGGTAGGCTCATACTTAGCTCATTTAAATAGTATTGGTTCCATCAAATCCACATCCAAAAGTGGCAGCCCTACTGAATGAGTCCTTATCTAAATTACCCAAGACTTAGTCTTAAAGGTCACATTAAAAAATTAAAGTTTTTTATTTTCAAAAAATTTCCACAATTATCTTGCTGCACAAGAAAAATCAGATCAAAAAGGGAAAAAAATAGAAAGAAAACAAAATGCAAGCAAATGACAACAGAAAAGTAAAAATACTATGTTGTGATCCACACTTAGTTCCCACAGTTCTCTCTCTGGGTATAGATGGCTCTCTCCATTACAAGACCATTGAAACTGGCCTGAATCATCTCAATGTTGAAAAGAGCCACATCCATCAGAATAGATCATCATATAATCTTCTTGTTGCCGTATACAATGATCTCCTGCTTCTACTCACTTCACTTTGCATCAGTTCATGTAAGTCTCTCCAAGACTCTCTAAAATCATCCTCCTGATCTGTTTCTTACAGAACAATAGTATTCCATAAGATTTATATACCATCACTTATTTAGCCATTCTCCAATTGATGGGCATCCATTTAGTTTCCAGTTCCTTACCACTACAAAGAGGGCTGCCACAAACATTTCTGCACATGTGGGTCCCTTTCCCTCCTTTAAGATATCTTTTGGATATAAATCTAGTAGAAAACCTGCTGGGTCAAAGGGTATATATGCACAGTTTGATAGACCTTTGTACACAGTTCCATATTACTCTCCAGAATGATTGGATCAGTTCACAATTCTATCAACAATGTATTAGTGTCCCAGTTTTCCCACATCCCCTCCAACATTCATCATTATCTTTTTCTATTATCTTAGCCAATCTAAGAGGTATATAGTGGTACCTCTTTTTATTTTAAGTGGTCTTCATTTGTATTTCTCTGATCAATAGTCACTTAGAGCATTTTTTCATATGACTAGAAATTGCTAATATCCTTTGACTATCAACTGGAGAATGGCTTGTATTCTTATAAATGAATCAATTCTCTATATATTTTAGAAATAAGATCTTTATCAGAACCCTTGGATATAAAATTTCCCCCCAGTTTACTATTTCCCTTCTAATCTTACCTGCATTGGTTTTGTTTGTACAGAAACTTTTTTTGTATTTTTTTATTATAGCTTTTTATTGACAAAATAAATGAATGGGTAATTTTTCAGCATTGACCCTTGCAAAAACTTCTGTTCCAACTTTTCCCTTTCCCTCCCTCCACTCCCTCCCCTAGATAGCAGGTAGTCTTATACATATTAAAGACCAAATCTAACCCCTTTATTTCTTCTAAGAAAAAACTGAGGCCCCAAGGTAAGTCACCCAGTAAGTTGCCGCCAGAATAAGACTAAGACTCAGAATCTCCCCATTCGCAGTCTAGGACTCTCCTCAGCATCACCTACCTTGGCGGTGGGCAGCAAGATAACAGGAGAATGCAGTAGCTATGGCAACGTCTCCAGGTATGTATTTTCCACCCTGCGAGTGAGAGGCTCTCTATCTGGAATAGAAACAACGTGGTTTGGGGACTTTTCTATTAGCCCTAGAGATTTTTGAGTCATAAGAGTAAAGATTTAGAACTAGAAAGTTAACTTGGAAGCCATCAAGTCCAGCAACTTCATTTTACAAACGAAGAAACTGAGACCCAAGGAGATTAAGTCACTCACTTGGGCTCATCAAGCTGCAATTCTAACTCTGGTCTTCCTGACTACGGCTCCAGTGCCTTTCCTATTACAAAACGCTTTTTCTTTCCAGATGCTCAGCCCTGCAAAACCCCCTTTCTAGCACCATGCAGCCTACTTTGGTTAGGGACATTAAATGATAGCTTAAACGTCTACAATAATTCAAAGATGGCAAATTGTGCACATTTCACATTTGATCCTCTAAGGGGGAGCTATGATTATCATACCCATTTTTCAGATGAGGAAAGTGAGGGTGATGCTCCCTCCCACTTCTCTATTAAGTGTCAGAGTGGGAGCAGAATCCAGGTCTTCTGGCTCCAAATCACCCTGCTAAGCCACCTGCCGATTTTAGAGATGGTCAGCTCTGCGTCTCCAGACGCTCTCTCTTCCCCGGAGCAATGTGGGAACGCACGGGTCCTGGCTATGTTTACAACTCACACTTCAACACTCGGCTCTCCGCGAGATCCCAGCACGGTCTGACAAGCCCAAAGTGGTCCAGCGCATAGCTGGGCTGCCCGCCCGCATTCTGGCGCGCTGGGATGTGCCAGAAGAGGGCGCGCCAGAGCCAACCCGCACTCCGGCTGCCGGGGAGCATCCTCGCAGCAGCTCTTTCCCTGAGCGAGTTCTGGACCTTTTCCTTCGCGCGGTGTTTTGGGTCGGGCAGGCTCTGAGTCACAGGCTTTCACCTGTTCCTTTCGGGGAATCATAGATTAAAAAACTAGAAAGACTTTTAAGGTCATCTAGCGCAACCCTCTGGTTTTTGGATGAGGAAACAGACCCAGAGAGGTTGAATGATTGCCGGAGGCAGGATTTGAACCAGATTCCTTGTTGCTAAATCCAGCGCATTTTCCTGGGCATCACATTGCCTGTAAAGATAAATTTGTACTTAAATATTGTGCTTGTTATTATACATTGTGTGCTAAATGTTGAAGGGGCAGCTGGATGGCTCAGTAATAGAACAAATCCTCCTGAGTTCAAATCTGACTTAAAATATTTACTAGCTGTGTGACTCTGGGCAAGTCACCCTGTTTAGTTTCCCATCTGTAAAATGAGCTGGAAAAAAATAATTAAATAAGTAATTAAAAAAAAAAAAGCTGGAGAAGGAAATGGCAAGCCACTCCAGTGTTTTTGCCAAGAAAGTCCCTGATGGGATCACAAAGAATTGGCCGTTACTGAAAAAGATAACAACAAATGTTTATATACACAGTGCATATATATATATATATATATATGCAATGCGTTATCTGTGTACACATGTGTACAATATATGTTACATGCATGTAGGTTTGGGGTCACATGCATGCACACACAAAATCCTTAGTGTGGAATAGATTGCTGGAAGAGCCTTTAATCTCATTAGTTCCATGTGAGTTCCATATATATGTGTGTGTGTGTATTATGTGAGAACACATATGTTTCTGAGTATAAATGGGCATGAGAGTATGTAACTGCTTATATCCATGCATTTATGCTATGTACACACATATTTAAATTGCTGGTATTTAAATAGCAGTTTAAGGCTTAAGAAGTAGTTTACATAATTTATTTCATATCTATATAATGAGATGAAAAAAATGATTCTGAGAGAAATTAAATAACTTGCCCAGACTCATATATCTAGGGAGTATCTAAGGCAGGATTAAAATTCAGGACTTCCTGACTCCAAAACATCGTCAAATGATTTTAAAACAAATACAAATGATTAATCATAAAATCCTATTGACTTTCCTTTGAAATATTTTCTCTCTCTTCATCTGGAACTAAAGAGATTAGACTAATGAGATTAAGGTCTCTTCCTGCAATCTATTCTACACTAAGGGCTTTGTGAGTACATGTATGTGCTTATAAACTTACATAATGTAATATTTATGTATATCGACAACACATTGTATATACATGTATATACGTATGTGTGCATCTATTTATACATGTGTATAAACATTTGTTGTATGTACACATGATACATATGAATGTATGTACATATAATATACATAATGTACATATTATATGTATATATATAATACATATGAATATACATTGAAAAGATCCTTGATTTCCCCAGCTGCTCACTCTTCCCCTCCCCTCCCCTTCTTAATTATCTTATGTTTATTCACTTTTTAAAAATTCACATATTTATTAATCCCCCCATTAGGATGCAAAGCTCCTTGAGAGTAGGGATGGTTTAATTCTCTGAATTTGGGTTCACAGCCTGCCACTGATCCTGGCACAGCAAATACTTGTTGATTGATTCAGCTACACACAAATATGTGCATTGACCCCCTCCCCAAACACACACTCAGATGCCTCCTCACCCTCAGCCTGTGAGTAGTTCCTTCTGTGGCTATAGATGCTCTCTGTAGTTATTGTGATGGCCCTGAGACTCTTGTCCATTCGTGTTGGTTGCCCTTAGGGGCTTCTGACTTTATTTGTTAACACCATGTATTTTAGAAGATGATCACCCCATTTCCTAATAAAAACTCATGCCAGGTCAGCTCAGATTTCCCTGAGCTGACATGAACCCATCGAGTGTGCTGGCAAGAACAGAAAATGTAATGTCTAACAGCTGCCTTGAATGATTTATTTTAATTCTGCTTGATATTTGATGATAAAGGTTAGTGTGGGGAGGGGGGGAGCTCCAGGCAAGGTGTCAGTTTGGCTCTCTGTGCCAGGCAGTCCTGTTCTGAACTGACTAACCAGGAGATCTGGTGCTTTGGGACTGTTTGTCCCTCTTGGAGTCTCTAGGAGACTATGTGCTTGTCCTCTTTATCCCCTGCTTATCAACAATGTGCCCTGACAGGTAAAAGGATCTCAGATATGGCATATCCCGGATATATAAGTACAATATTGCATGCTGCTAGCTTCTCAGACTGATTTGCCAAAGTGAATATTGCTCAATTACCATAGGAAGTAAGTTCTTTTCTAAACAAGAAGTAATTACTATCTGTCAAAATTCCCTGGGGATTGATGGAGGGAGAGGGGAAAAGAGACCCTTCTTACTATTATTAAAATCCATCCAAAGTTTTCCTCACACCTTTCAGCCTATTTTCCTTTATGCTTATTTCTGGCCCTATTCCTCCTTTCGTCTGAATACTTAAGTGGTTCCTTATTACATGACAAACTATTCAATTGGCATTCAAAGCCCTTCACAATCTGATACCATTCCAGTTTTCCTTCCTTATTTTACATTATTCTTCTCTCCCTTGTACTGTGTTCTTCTGCCCAGGCGGACTATTTTTTGTTCCTCCAAACACATGCTGTACTTTCTCATCTCTGTATAAGTATATATGACTATTTATGGTTTATCCTAAATGACTAGAGAGTTTTGTGATTAAAACTCACTCTGAGAAGGCCATAAAATACAGATCCTGTTTAGTTTTCTCTTCCATGGTTGTTTACAGGAGGCTCTTTTTACTTTTAATTTTCATCTATCCTCAACCTCTCTAATCTACAGATCTGAGCATCATGAGACTTTTCAATTGAAGGCTGAAGTTTAGTATTTCCCTGGATCCCAGAATCCAATAAACTTCCTATACAAAGGCTACGTAGGAAAAGAAACAAAAAGTAAGTCAGTTATAGAGAAGGCAAAGAAAATACCATTTATTCAAACACATTCCTATGGTTTTGCTAAGCAAATGTCAAGTCCATTTTCATGTACCCAGGTTAAACATAATGTATTCATCCAAACTCAGTAGCAGACTGAGCATAGACTGTCATAGCTGACAAGAGTTAAAAAGATAGCTGAAACTAAGCTTATGGTTTTTGCTGGCTGCGTGAGGCTATGGGTCTGATTCACAAAGGTGCTAAAATATCTCCTGAGGCTATAGTCTTAAAAACTGAGGCAACTTTCCTTATATGGAAGACATTGTATAGGATCACAGGATTCTTGACATGTGTGTCTTTTTTAATGTGCATTTTCTGTCCCTATGCATCAATATGCATGAATTTTTTCATGAATTTTTCATGAATGTTATTTCTTTCTCCAGTAAAGCGGAAATTTGTGGGCCATGTACTCTTGTATGTATGAGGAGATTTTCCTATAGTTTTTCTTTCTGTACTGTTAAAAGTCTTTCACTTTCAAATAATATGTCTTCTGTTTGCTGTGGTAAAAGAAAAATAATGGTAGGCCTTGTAAACTGCAGCTTTGAATAGAAGCTGACCCAAACTTTTCTTGAGCTTGAAATCTTTTCAGGAGTACAATTGAAATTATAACTCTTTTTATAATTTTCTCTGTGATTTTTGGAGATTGTAGATTTTGGTTCACATTATCTGAGTCTTTAGACTTACTAGTTGATGTGAGTCCTTAGAAGCCTCCACCACCTTTTAGACTATCTCAGACAAACTCCTTAAAAAATACAGTGGTGAAATGGGAAAAAATTAATGAAGAAAAACTACTTCTTAAAAGATAGATTTGGCTAAATGGAAAAAAGAAAACCATTTCTTGAAACACAAAATTGATGAAATGGAAAAAGAGAACAACTCCCTAAAAAATAGAATTGATAAAATGGAAAGAAAAATCCTATGAACAAAACAACTCATTTAAAAGTTCAGTTGGCCAAATGCAAAAGGAGATAAAAAAACTAACTGAAGGAAATAATTCACTAAAAATTAGAACTGAATAAATGGAAGTGAATAACTCAATGAGATATCAAGAATCAGTTAAACAAAAGCAAAAAAATAAAAAGAAGAAGAAGAAAGAAAGAAAGAAAAAGTAGAAGAAAATGTAGAATACTTCATTAGAAGAACAACTGACCTGGAAAATAGATCTAGGAGAGATAATCTAAGAATTATTGGATTATCTGAACACCATGATGAAAAAAAGAGCCTAGACAACATCTTTCAAGAAATCATCAATGAAAACTGCCCTGATATCCATAAACCATAGGGTAAAATAGCCATTGAAAAAATTCTCTGATCATCTCCTGAAAAAGATCCAAAATGAAAAGTGAGGAATATTGTAGCTAAATTCCAGAATTATCAGATCAGGGAGAAAATATTACAAACAGCCAGAAAGAAACAATTCAAATATCAAGGAGCTACAACCAGAATTACCCAGAACTTAGCAGCTTTCACTTTAAAGGATCAAAGATCCTAGAATATGATATTCTAAAGAGCAAAGGAACTTGGACTACAAGCAAGAATCAATCAGCTACTCAACAAAATTAAGTATTATCTTTCAGGGGAAAAGATGGATAGTCAATGAAATGGGAGATTTTCAGTTATTTTTTGTGAAATTGTAGATGATGCAGAATTAGAAAAGATGATTCTGCTGGATAACAGAATCAGGATCAAAAAATCTTTCTAAGAGATGAATCTAAGATGATGAAATTTATTAGAGATAGATGAGTTTATTACCTTGCAATAAAATATTATACTTTAATGTATTAATGTATTACATTTAAATGTATTATGTTTATATATAATTTCTTTAAAAACACATAATAGAAATTTATGGTTTCATGTAAAATCTTTGTTTTTTCTTAAATATTTGATTATATTGCTTTTGCTGATGACTGTAAAGTTTATATTCTAAGAAATTTTATGAGAGTAAATGTAAAGTTCTATACTTGGACTCAAAAAAATAAAACACACAATTACAAGATGTGAAGACAAAGCTTGACAGTAGTTCATTGGGAAAAAAGATATGTTTTTTAGTTGACCACAGACTTAATATGAGTCAAAATGTGATTTGACAGTAGTTTGGGTTTTTTTAAAGTCACATGTACAAGATTGTTTTAGTGTCAAAACTTCAAGATCTCAAAAGATTTATGATTTCTTTTTTGAGAGAATACTTCTTTTACCAAATCAGATTGCAAATTCCTCTCTATCATACTAACAATTTAATGTGCTTCTGTGGCCAAAACCAAAATTATCCCATGGTGGCCAATCTTCTTGTAAATAACCTCTCCATAACTGAGCCAGATAGATGGTCTTTGGATATTAGTAGCCCCTTACTCAAAGACTTTGGTCTTTGGTAGACATTTGGTCAAGATCTTGGAGATTTTTGGGGGTTTTTTTGGTTAGCTTGATGTAATAATTACTCTGAAAATAGTACCTTTCTTCTGGGTGTCAGATTTGGTGTCCTGTCTATAGCCTTGATTTAGTATGTTTTTAAAGGACAGAAAAGGAAATTAAGGTAACTAATAAAATATTAAGTTCCTAATGAACCCAAGACCCAAAATTATGCCAGAATCTTTCTCCTTTGTGGTACAACTATTGTAGACAGGTGAGCCTTGAAGTCTCAGATACAGCCTATGTTCTCTTAGCTTCTTTCCTGTAAAGTTTACTTGACAGCTGAGCAAACAGGAAAGCAAATACATAAGGACCTCAGGCTATCACCACTGTTCTTCTCCACCAAGCACTAGGAGCAAAGTTAATGACTCTAAAGGCAGATGGTAGCCCAATGGACTAAGTACCTACCTTAGATCCGAGAAGACCAAAGTTTAAATCTGGCCTTAGACTTTTAAGCTCTGTGACCTTGAGCAAATCACTTCAGCTTGTCTCAATTTCCACAAGAATAAAATGGGGAAAATAATATTTACCTCACAAAGCTGTTGTGAGGATCAAGTGAGATAATATCCCTGAAAATGCTCAGCACAGGGCCTGCCACATAATAGGTGATATATTTGCTTATTAAATTTCCTTCTCCCTCTGGACACAAGACCAAGAATGTAACCTGCAGGAATTATTGGCTGAGGTTTTGTTTAACCACCTAGAAGTAGGATAATTTCAGTATTATTTCCCAACATTCTGGCACTAAGATAGCCTTTTCTCTTCTTCAGGCTCCTCACTTTCATACATACTGTTTTCCAAGGTTAAGGGATGGAACCCAAGTTTTTGCCTTAAACTTTCCTTCTTTAGAACAAAAACCTTTGCCTTCATCTTCCCTGGGTGATGAGCCTACCATAAGTACTGTTAATTCATAGAATACTAAAATCTCAGAACTGAAAGGATCTTCAGCATTCTTCTAGTCTAACAAATGTCTGAACAGGAATACCCCCAACCCAAGTGGTTATCCAGTTTCTGCTTGGAGACCTTCAATAATAGGTGACTTACTACCCCCTACACCTATTCTGGGACCAGTATATTTATTACAAAATTTTTCCCTATGTGAAGTAAACACCTTCCTCCCTGTAACTTCCAACCATTAGTCTCCATTTTGTCCTTTAAGGTCAAGTTGAACAAATGTAATCCCTCTTTCACTCCAGTGATCTCAAAGAACTTGAAGACAGGGATTACAGTACTTGTCTCTGCTTCCATTCCCATTCCTTCCAGCATCTTGTCAGGATCACTCCTTTCCATCAGACCTACATAGGATCCTTCCCTCAAGCATGATAAGAGCTAAGCCCATAACCCACAAAGAGAAACGGGGACCAGGAGAGAGGAGTCAGTAAGAGATGTACATTGTGTGGCAATTAGGAGCAATGAGACATCCTAAGTTTTTATTATTTAAAAAAAAAAACCTTTCCTATAGAGTTTCACATTGCTGCTACCAGGATAACTATCTTCTGAGGATCATTAGCTCTGGGATTGACTGCCAGGACATTGTAAACCCATATTCAGGTCTATCCGCTTCCCAGGGTTTCAGCTCTCTCTCCAGGTCTCTGGGAATGAGGAGCTACCTCTGGGTTACATAAGGCTCTGATGAGAAAATTCTTGTGAAGTGATCTGATCACCTTAAATGTCAGTTATTATTATCATTTTATTAGGGCCAATATGTGCTTCTTGCCCAAGTTACACTGGCTTCTCCCACCCTGAGAATGTCTCCTTCCCTTTCTGTCCTGTTCCTCTTTGTGTGGGAATTATCAACGCAGAGTTGTGTTTGATGAGATATTCCCAGAGATTCAGAGTTTTCTTCTTTCTCTCTCTTCACATGGACCCACTGGTTAATTTTTATTTTGCAGTAGGGAGAATAGGTGGAGGATATTTTCTGAAGATCCTTGGAGGAAAGGTGAGGTTAGGAGAGGGCAGGGTTTGCACTTCTGAGAACCTGTGAAATCAATCCACTTGTTCAGAAGATACTTTTAGCCAGGAATGTGTGGCTCCAGCTACTTTCTGAGGGCAGGGACTTTCTGATAGGCTGTGAAATTGTTTGGGTGTCAAAATGTGAGGGGAAGATTTACAAGCGGTAGCCTCTAGAAACAGTTGGAATAGTTGAGCAAAAGTGGCTGGTTCAGAGAGAAGGCTTAGAACCAAGGGAGAGAGATAAGTGAATGTGGTCAGAAATGCTTTCCTCTTCTCTGACTTGAAATCTTGACTCCACTACTTATTGGCTGAGGAACACTGGTCAAGCCACATTCCCTCTTGGGGTATCAGCTTCCCCCTTTGTCTGATTTGTAAAGCTTGACTTCTATGCCAACAATTAACTGGCAAAAAAGCTCCTTCTGGGCAGAAGTGTCATATACTTGGCCATGAAATATAGTAACATTCCTAAGATCAAAATCAGAATGAAGTTGGGAAATTTAAAAATGAAATTGGGAAATATTTAACAAAATCAAAACACTTTAGAATGTAAATAATGTTAATATATGGTTTTCTAAGTCAAAATACAACCTTCAAGGATTCTTATTTACAGCTTAGAGATTTTTGTTTATTGAGTTTGACTCCACTCTTCTACCTGTACTGTTTCAGGCATAAAGAATATGTAACTATAACAAGAATATATGCACGTAAATATTATAACAAATAACTGGAGGATTGCTATATTGAAGAGAAATCTTATGTGAAGGGCGTATCTACATCGGGGGGATCTAGAATCCACTGGAGCATCCCCAGCATGGGCACGGGGCTTTGCAAACAGCAGGCACATCATAAATGTTTGTGGATTTGAACTCTCTGTCAGGGGTACTTCATATTTATTTAATAAATTCAAATACTTGTGAAATGTTTACAATGTGCAAAGCAGAGGGGTTGGATTAAAGGCTGACTTTCCTGGAGGAAGAGTAAGCTAATTGGAGTAGAAAGCCCTACTTTGAGATTCTGTGATACTGATATATGATGGCCACATCCTTTTCCACTCCATTTAGTTCAGCCCAGCTCACTGCCCCTCCATCCATCTTAGCTTAGTTAATTCCAGATCACAGACTCTACATCTGATCCAACCATTGGCTCCCTCCCCATCTCAAATGAAAAAAAATCATTGACTGAAAAATAGTTCAGAGCAAGTATGGGGGCTGAGTAAAAGACAAATAACATAATTCTCTGTCCACTTAAACTGTCTTAGTAAAATCCAGGTTGCTTCAGTCAAAGTCTTTTTCCATTTTCCAAAGGGTGGACAGGGAAGCCTTACTAAAATTGTGCTAAAAGTTATAAACTCCACATTATCTTCCAAGAACATAGCTTTAAAAAGCATAAATAGGGAGGGTGGGGTGTCTCCTCAGGTATCATAGAAAGACTTCCAGACATGCTGTATCTATCTTCACATCAGATGAGCAGGAGGGAACTGGGCATTTAAGAAAACAAATATCACGTTTTAAAATTATTTTGTAGTTGGTGGACAAAGGACATCTCTCCCTAAGTTTTTTTCTTCTCCAGACTGAACATCTATTCTCCTACGACTATATTGGCCACGTGACTAAGGAAATTCACTTTTCTCTGAGTCTCAGTTTCTTCATCTACAAAATGGGGAATATCCATCAATAAGCATTTATTATATACTTAACATATGCCAGACTGTAGATAGAAAGACAAAAAAAATCTCTTCTCCAAGAAGTTTATATTCAATGACTTCAACTTCTTAAAATATGGGTCATACACCCATATGGAATCTTATAACTGAAAGTGGGGAGGTCACAAAATTATTACTTATTTTTAATAAATATTTGGTTTATAAACCTATTTTATACACCTATATACCCAGGGTCACACAAAAATTTCTCAGACGAAAAGGAGTTGAGAGTGGAAAAAGATTAAGAAACTCCAAACCTATCTCACAGGGTTGTTGTGAGGAAATCCCTTTGTTCGCTATAAAGTACTATGAAGGTGAGTTATTCTTCATCATTACCATTATTGGTAATAAGATATTGACTACCTTCACCATCTAACTTGTCCCTCTCTGAGCATGTTGTGATTCTTCCGTACTTGAACTTCAGGACCCAAAATTGAATATAATTTACCAATCGTGGACTGACTAAAGCAAGGCAAAAAGCATTATGCCCTAGAAACCTAATATAGCTCAAAATGGAGACCTAAGAGACCAATGAATGTCAGGCTTATTTGTACCAATGGAGACAAATGTGATTCATCCCAGAAAGGAACGAGACGTATGTAACTGGGTGGATGTAGTAGACACATATTTTTCTACTCTTCATGAATTTCTTCTCAATCCCTCTTTGAGCCCCAGAATTTTGCCATTTTAACCTCCACCAATTCTAGATTATATGAGGTAACATATATAAACTACTTCACATACAAAACTGCATCATTATCATCATCATCAACATTATCACAACCACCATCATCATTCTCATATTCAATAGGTAGGGAGCAGAAAGTTTATGTACTAAAGTGATACTTGCACAGGTTCCTAGATCCATTAAACGGATCCAGGGCAGAGACTGTCTCTTCTTTTTTACCCAGTATTTAGCATAGAGTAGGCACTTAATAATGTTTATTGAATTGAATGAATCAATGTATTTTATTTGTATATTCTGCATATTCACAGGCTCATAAGTCTAAAGCTGAACCCCCAAAACAAGTTAAATGATTTATCCTTGGTTATACCAGTTTTAATTGTCAGGAGTCTCTCAGGAATCAGTGTTGATTCCCCATAGACTTGGAAGATTTGACCTGGGAGGGACTTTGGTAAATATTAACTCCTATTCTCTCATTCTACAGATGAGAAGACTGAGACTGGAGAGGGGAGGCTACTTGCTGGGCAATTTTAATCGTACAATTGTCAAGACGGGGCTAGAGTCCATGTCTTCTGTGCCGTGTCTCTGTTCATACATAAAGAGACCAATCTAGACTAGGTTTGCTGAGATACTCCTGGGCAATTATTCAATAAGCCCACAGCAAGCAGCTACCCTGAGCAGCCACCGTTATTGCTGTTGATGGCAGTTTCCTTTAACAGTATCTGGAATCATTTTGAGTGAATCCCCTTTCAAAAAAAGTATGCTCAGAAATAGTTTCCTCACCTCCCTCCAGCGCATAAAGGCTCTTTGTACTTTGGAAGAAGGAAAAATCATGGGGTTTTACTGTAAGATGTGTTATATAGTTAAACTTCTGAGCATCTTACACTCCCATGGTTATGGGGTGATTACCTAAAGGTAGGGGACAGAATGTGTCTTCTGCAGGAGGGCTCACCAGTTGATAATTCATCCATGACCCATCTTATAGTCCTGCCAGGAGGAGAAATGGGAGGATATGAAAGCTAGAAGCCAGCAGTATTAAAGATGAAGGGGCAGCTGCTACAGATCACACTCATTCCTTTTCTCCAGCCCAGCAAAGGCCCAGAAGAGATTCTTCACTCTTTGACACCCTTGCAATTAAGTTCCCAATCCTCCCTCCTATATGGTCTTCTCTCCCCCAATTAGACTGTGACCCTTTTGAGAGAGCAGATACTGTTTTTTAAACCTTTCTGATTTTTTTTACTTTAAAAAATTTGTTTTTACTCCCTCAAATATATTCAAGGGAAGAAGTGTTTTTTTCTTATGCACATGACATTTTCCTGTTCCAATCATAGGTTTTTTCTCTTTGTTTGCTATTTGAAACATTGAGTGTTTTCTTTATACTGGAAAAATGGGGCATGAAAACTTCATATGGACATATATTAGACGTCTGAGGTCTCTGATTAATTTCTTTATTATAGGACTTGTACCTTATAATGAGTCTTTTCTAGCTACTATTTCCACTAGCTTCCCAGGAATGTTATAAGGATTAAATGAAATAATAATTGTAAAGAACTTAGCATAGATCTTAGTACATAGCAAGTGCTATATAAACTCCAGACATTATTATTGTAATTTATATAATTATTATTACTTTCCATGAATGAGCTAACATGAAAAGAAAGTATACCTTACCATGAGGCTGAGGTTCAGCTTCACTCCAAAACTATCCAATAAATATAGTTGATATAGATAAAAGCATTTTGTTTTTGACATTTACTTTTATAAGATTTTGATTTCATTTTTTCTTCCTCCTCCTTACTCATCCCCAAGATGGCAATTTGATATGGGTTATACATATTAAACATATTTCCACAGGAGTTGTGTTATAAATGAAGAAAAAGAACAAAAGGGAAAAACCATAAGAAGGAAAAAAAAGAACAAAAATAGTGAAAATAGTCTGCTTCGATTTGCATTCAGACTCCATATTTCTTTCTGAATATGGATGAACATTTTAGAGTTGTCTTAGATCATTGGATTGTTGAGAAGAGTTAAGTTATCAAAGTTGATCATCACACAAAGTGTACGATGTTCTCCTGGGTCTGGCTCACTTCTCTCAGGATCAGTTCATGATAACCTTTCTTTGTAACCCCCAAATTTGGCATATTGCCTGGTACAGACTAGGGCATATAGATGTCACTGTGGATAGAGTGCTGGAAAAACTGAATTTAGTCCTATAGGGATGTGTTTCTGTAGACCTGGTTTATTGTCCAAAAGAATGAAAACATCTGAGGGTTATTTGTTGTGTGCATTTTTTAGAGATAAAGGGAAAAAGGCCTTCAGCATGTGGAGTAGACTGAGTGGGTGGACATGAGTAACATGATGTGCAAGAACAGAACAGTTGCATTCTATGTCCTTGGAGACTCTCCTACTTTACAGGGTTCTTAGGACTTACCCTCCTGCTTTGATAAATGATTGTTAGTTTGGGTTGTTTGAAATGATAATGGGACATGCATCTGATTCCGCCTGGAGCCTATATGCTACCTTGTTTTAGAGCAAAAACTCTCCGAGTCCAAGGGGCTTAGCCACCTGTGGCTCCTGTCTCAAGAGCACAGCCCATAGAAACAGGTGGTTTCAAATTCATGGGATAGCATGGGGCAGCAGATTTCACATCAGTAGAATTGAGGTTCAAATCCTGGCTCCCCTACGAATGACTTGGGCAAGTGGAATTACTTGTCTGGGCCTGTTTCCTCATGTATAAAATGAGGGGGTGAAACTTTTAATTATTATTATTAAGTATTAATATAAATATTAAGCTGGGGCCTATAAAAGATTTTCTGATAACTATTTCAGTATAATTTGTTTCATTTGTAGTCCTCTGCATTTTATTTTATGCCTTTAAAAATGTTGTTCTGAGAAAGGATCCAGAAGGTTCACCAAACAACTGGAGGGGCCTGTGAACCACACACAAAAAAGGCAAATAACTCCTGAACTCGCTGATCCTAAGATACTTCTCGGCCCCTGGAGCAGTCCCCAGGGCTCTGTTTTTCTGCGACAGCTGGAGGTGAGTCTGAGTCCAGTGTAACCAAAGACAGTGGCCCCTACACGCTGATAACCCGGCTGGCTCCTAATGATGAATGTGGAATTCCTTGGCAACTTTTCTGGCTTGGCTCACAGACCCTCCCGGCAGATGTCCATGTCTTGCCTTCTGCTCTGAGGAAAGCAGATCCCCATAGTCTCCAGTGAGACCAACCTTTAGCAGTCATTTATTCTGATCTACTGATTTTACAGATGAAGAAACTGAGGAAAGGGGAGTAAACCTAACTTCACCAGCTGATGGAGAGCTCCTTTCTTTCTCATGTCAGCTTTTTGCTAGCCCTTCTCGAAGATTAATAACTAAATAATAATCTAATTAATAAATAACTAAAAATAAACTAAATAAAACAATAACTAAATAACTAACAACTAAAACTGTTTATTCGTCTTTCCTTGAGAACCCGATGTTAAATCTCAGCTCAGTCTTTTATTTTTGTGTAACTGTAGGCAATCACTTTCTGCTTCTGTGCCTCAGTTTGCTGTTCAGTCATTTTAATCATGTCCTACTCGATATTGAATTCCATTTGAATTTTTGTCCTTATAGGGCTTTCATATAGTACATCAAACAGCATATGGTATGTGGGTCAAAGAATAAAAATTGAGCTCTTGAGCTGACACAGACAGAAAATAACAACTCCCATTTATGTGGTTTACAAAATCCATTCCTCCTTTTTTTTTTTTGCAGAGCTAAGAGACTGGGCATGGAACCTTTTTATTGACCCCATTTGGAGTTTTCCTGGAGGAGGTACTGGAATGGTTGGCCATTTCCTTCTCCAGATCATTTTACAGATGAGGAAACTAAGGCAAATAGGAATAAGTGACTTGCTCAAGATCACAGAGGCAGTAAGAGTCTGAAGTCAGATTTTAATGGGGAATTAAGACAAATGGGATTAAATTAACCCAGCATCACATAGCTAGTTAAGTGTCTGACTTAATTTTAGGTCTTCCTGACCGCTCAATTGCTGTCCACCTTGGTTGAGCTTTTCCCATTCGTTTTTCTTCTGTTTCAAGGAATGGATCTCTAACCAGGGGGGTCAGATGGAAGTATTTATTTGGAAATGAAGGTGATGTAAAAATAACAGATCAATACCTTTTAAAAACACATATACATAAAATACATTTTTTACAACCACCCCTTGAGGTATATAATATAAATATTTTTATCATCATTTCACAATTGAGAAAATTGATATTAAAAGAGATTAAATGACATCCCCAAGGTTATACAACTAAAATCTTTCTAAGGCAACACGTGAACACTCAGTTCCCTCAGTTTCTGAGTCAGTTCTGGCCCACAGTTAGTTTATCTCCTCTGTCATCTGTACATAAGTCTTTTCTTCATAAATATTCAAAGTGAATTTGTTAGACTGAATTAGATTGTATGTGGATTAGAGCTATCCACCTAGATTAAAAGATCACTCTTAAGTCTCAGGAATCAAGAATTCATTGGGCTATTTATACCAGTAGGAATTTTCCATCCAAGAAGTCACCTGTACCTCTCTGACTCAGTTTCTCAGAGGGAAAAAGATGGATTTGGTACTTGACTTTGGAGTCCAGAGAGAGGGGAAGTGGGCCTTTATGAAACAATAGCAGAATAATGCCTTTGGAACGCCTTCATTCTCTTCAGAACTTTCCTGCTAAAAGGACTCAAGTCAGAGGTTGGGATGCCCCTTTCAGAGTGGGAAGATTTTCCCTTGGCCCGCCCGTGCTTGGTGCACTACCACCAAAGGACACCCTGTACCCTGGCCCTGCACCTCCCTTTGGATGCTTTTCCCCATTCCTCAGCCAAGGTCAGAGATCTAACCACCTGGTCACGCCTATAACTTTTATTGTAGCTCACTGACAGCAGGGATGGCCTTCTCAGTGACAATGTCTCTCAACAGCTCTATTTCAGGCAGATTCTGAGTTATGGGCAGGGTAGGGACAGTTGAGACCTCTGGTAAAACCTTAGGATTGGTATTAGAGTCCTCTGAGTAAGAGTGATGACACAGCCATTTCTGAGGGGCGGAAGATGCTCTCCCCTTCCCCAACTGGCCCTCAGGCCCTCACTTCTCTCATGGGGTACTCAGAGAACAATAGGTTCTGGTCTTTCTTCTGGGTGTTGGGATGTCTGTGTGTAACTACCCCTTTTATTCCTTTCACTGAATTTCACCAATTCAACACCTACTGACACTGACTATGGAGAAAGGGTTTCTTTCTACTTCTACCCTCTCCTCATGGATCGATGAAGAAGATATAAAAGAGACTCCTAAGCAATTGGTTGGCAAAGTGGATAGAATGCTAGACCTGGAATCAGGAAAAGTTGAGTTCAAATTTCACCTGAGATACTAACTACTTTACTAGACCCTAAGCAAGTCACTTAATGTTGGCCTGCCTCAGTTTCCTCACCTGTAAAGTGAGAATTATAGTAGTACCCATCTCCCAGGGTTATTGCATCAAATAAGATAATAATTATAAAGTACTTTGTGAATCCTAGAAGGTTATATAAATGTTAACTATAATTATTATTATACTTGATCTTAGCCAAAACATCAAAAAGTAATAGCTATAATTATTATCATTATTATGACACAATCCCTGCCACCTAAGAGTTTGCAATCTAGTGGAATGAGGGTAGGAATGAGGAAAGAAGGAGGATAAAACATATCACGTTTTACAAAATTACCCAAGTTTCTTATATATAATAGATATTTAATAAGTGCTAATTGAATCCCATAGTGATACAGTAGAAATTGTCTTTGGAATAAATTGGTGGTTGTTCAGTTGTTTTAAGTCATGTCCAATTCTTTGTGACCCATTTTGGTATTTTCTCAACAAAGATACTGGCGTATCTTTACCATTTCCTTTTCCAGCTCATTTTACTGAAGCAAACAGGGATAAGTGACTTGCCCAAGATCACCCAGGTAGTAAGAATCTGAGATCATATTTGAATGAAGAAATTTAGATAAACAGGGATAAGTGTCTTCCTTCCCAAGGATCACACAGCTAATAAGTGTCTGAGAACTCAAGAAGATGAGCCTTCCTGACTCCTGGTCTGGAGCTCTAACCGTTATACTACCAAGCTTCCCCTTAGACCAAGATTCAAATTATAAATCATTTAATCTCTCTGAGTCTCTATTTTTTCCACTGTAAAATGCAGGAACTAGGTGGCCTCTAAAGTCCCTAGGTAGGAAGGGAATAAGTGTTTATATTATTAGCACTTACGTTTCCAAGCATTGTGATAAGGTTTTGCTGCAAATACGATCTTCACAACAACCCTGTAAGGTAGATATTGTTATTATTCTATTTTATAATTGAGGAAACTGAGGCAAAAGTAAAGTGACATGCTCAGGATTATGTAGTTGCAAGGATCTGAGGTCAAATTTGAATTAAAGTCTCTTTAACTCCAGGCTCAGTGCTTTAAAGCTATAAAGCTGGGAATTCCCCCTCGGCAGCAATTATTAAGGCTTTCTTACCCTTCAAAATGCTTTATATTTACCTGTGTATATACTGTGTGTGCAACCCCCTCCCAAGAATGGAAGCTTCTTGAGGGCAGGCAGTGTATTACTTCTGTCTTGGTACTCCCTGTGTAGCACATAGTAAGTGTAACCCAAATCCCAGAGACCATAGCTGTGGAACTTCCTCCTCAATGGTGGAGATCAGTGTCTTAAGGGTTGGGTCAGAGTTGGTGCTGGTCTTTTTGGACTTTTTGAACTTGACCATCACTTCAGGAGCTTTTGGATTCCAGCTTTGAGAGAGAAAATGGGTGATACCAGGATGATCCTCTTCAGGGTGCAGAAGGGAAAATAAGACTGGGAAGAAGCTGTCGTGGAAGGAGCTAGCAGTCTCCATCATGCCCTATACCCAGCTTGCTATTATCTAGTATAGGTTCTCCTATGTATGCTTTCTCTGATTTTTATTTGACTTTATTTGGGTACATTTCTTTGCTATTTGCTGTGTATGTGTTCATTGTAGAACTGACATTGGATGGGAAAGCAGTCAAATCTTGGATAGAGATTTTGGGGTTCTCCTTTCCTCATGAATGTATGGCAATCAGAAGCTTATCTCAAACCTGAAAACTACATCCCCATGACTATGACTATTCACATAAGCACATAAATATGTTTAGCCCAGTAGCTCCTCTCTCTGAGGAGACCAGAGTGTTCACCTTTTGTTGTTCATCTTTTAGCAGACATGTAAATCAAACTTGGAGAAGGGTTATGGGAAGAGGCTAGAGATATCCATTCTACCTCCCTAGAAGCCCACAACACTCCCATGCTACATATGAGAGACAGCTTTGCTACATAAGCATCTAACAAATATTTGTTGAATGGAATTAATTTCTCGCTAAACACAAAATGGGATAAGTATTATGTGAGGTCAAGGAAAGAATTATCATCCTCCCCTTCAGGAGTGGGAAAAGGAGCAGGAACAGCTTCATAGAGGAAAAAAGAGAAAAAGACTTAATCCCATTAGCAGGCATTACAAGCCACACTTTATTATATATTATATGTTATATATTATATATTATATGTCGACCAATCAACAAGGTTTTTGTAAATTTCTACTATGTTCATAGCTCTGTGGATACAAATAAATGAATCAGTACTTAATCTCAAGGAATTTGACACAGGAAACAAGATAGATAGATAGATATTAGATAAAGAGATAAATAGAAATAGATAAATAGGCTGACAGATAAACAGAGAAAGAAAGACATTAAAAGATAGAGAGACAGAGATAGAGATGATAGATAAGCAAATATAATAGGTAGGTAAATAATAAACAGACAAAGATAGCTGGATATAATAGATATAGATAGATATAATAGGTAGATAATAATCAGACAAATATAGCTGGATTTAATAGGTAGATAATAGATAGATATAGATATAGGCAGATATAATAAGTAGGTAGATAATAAACAGACAAATATAGATATAATAGGTAGATAATAAATATAGATGGGCAGATATAATATGTAGGCAGATGATAGATAAACAGATATAGATAGGTATAATAGGCAGATAATAAATAGATATAGATAAATAGTTATAGACAGATATGATAAGTAGGTAGATAAGTGACAGAGACAAATAGAAGCATAAATAGAACTATAAGTATAGATACAGATATTTAGACATAAAAAAGCATCTGGGTTGTAAGTAGAGGCTGTTTTGATGTAGGGTGCTAAGCTACATACATATCTTGCAGCATCAGGAATGGATTTCATAATGGCAATCTTAAAGCCAAGAAGTGACCTAGGAATGAGGTTTCCCTTCCTAGTATAATATAAGAAGTCCTTGAAAACAGGAATTCTCTTGATTTTTGTCTATATTCCCAGTCTCTGCAGCACAGTGAGTTCTACAGGTGTCATAGTGGACCTAGCATGAAGAAGAACTCTTGCAAGACTGCAAGAGTTCAGACCTTTACTAACCGTCTGATCCTGGACAAGTCACTGATTGTTTGCTTCAGTTTCCTTATCTATAAAATAAGGATAATATATCTATAAAATCTAGATAATAGGGCTATCTCCTGGTATTGTTGTAAGGGGAAATTTAAAAAACATTTCTAAAATGCATTATAGAAACACTAGTTATTATTATTGGTGGTGGTGGTTGAATCAACAATAAATCTCACACTTAACATGCCAAAATGAGTCCCAGGGAAAATAAGCTAAGAGCACCTAGATTCAGATCTCACTTCTGTCATTTATCTCTTGTGTGATCTTAGAAGTTTACTGCCCTGTGCCTTCAGACAAGATGCCCCCAAGTCATTGCCAGCTCGAAATCCATAATCCCTTCTAGAGAAGAAACAGGCTTGAAGTCATTAGTCTTTTTCTTCCAATGCCTCTGTAATATTTTTGTAGTTGAAAAGCAATTTTAGCAAAATCCCAAGGAGCTCTCCTGTTACTTCCCCATTGGCGGCAGAGGGGATTAGTAGGCAGTCAGAGCCCAGCGGAGGCTCCAGGAAAATGGCAATGTCTAAGTTTCCTGTCCGCTCCTATGCCGAGCACAGCTGCCCTGAAGATAGGCCCACCTCCTCAGCCCGATGACAGGGGGCTGCTCAGAATGTTTTGTGGAACAAAAAGATTCATTGTGAGATGACATTTTAATTACAACTTGACTGACCCACATACCTTGGCAAATCCTTCCTTCCTCACCGCCCTCAAACCTTTGGCTGTTTTCCAGGTCTTTATGTCTTAGCTTGGTGGTTATTAATTACTAGGGCTTTCGTTCTAATCAAATTCTCCCCTTTCCTCTCAAATCCTACACCCCCGCAGGAATGAGCCTGGGGGAGAATAAGCTCAGGATCTTTTCCAAGGCAGCCTTAACATTTCAGCTTGGAAGAAATAATACAGTCCATCTCCCTATCTCTAGGCAAGACTGCAAGACACTTAATGTTGTTTTTGCTTTATGATCTGTCCTGCTGCACCTCTTCCACCCACTCTATTGACAACAGCCACAACAAAAACTGAAAAAGAAGGCACTGATCATAAACATGCTTAGTCCAGCAAAACAAATTCTTCCATTGGCAATGCCTTAAAATGTAAGTCTCTCTCTCTCTCTACATTTTACATGTCACCTCTCTGGAAAAAAGGAGAATATTTGGATTCATCTTTAGTCTTTTGTAATCATGGCTAATTATTGAGTTGATCAGAATTCTGAAGGCTTTCAAGTTCTGACTCTATATGATGGTTATTATATAAATGGTTCTCCTAGTTCTTCTTTGGTTCTTCTTGGTTTTCCATTCATCATTTCTTGTGATCTGCCTGCCTCAATACTCTTCCCACTCCAAACCATCCTTTATTCAGCCACCAAAATGATTTTTCTAAAGCAGAGATCTGACCATGTCACCTCCCCCTATTCAATAAATTCCAATGGCTTCCTATTGCTTCCAGGAACAAATATAAAATCCTGTTTAGTGTCTGTTTATACACATTTGTGTCTCGTCTCTCCCATTAGATTGTAAAGTTGATTGTCTTTTATCTCTTTTCGAATCCCTAGCAATTGGCATAGGGCCTAGTAAGCACTTATTAAATATTTATTGACTGAATTACATCTATATAACATTTGTTGTTTTGCCATTCTCCAATGACCAAAGGGACATTCCCTTAATTTCTAATTTTTCCAAACCATTTATTATTAATGAGATGAGGAGAGGGGAATAAACTGTGATACAACTGTAGTAGGGACTATCTCTGGGTGGGGAACCTTGGGGTCCTTGTGATGGATTGCTAGTAGATCATGAGTAAGCCTTGAGTTGTGGCAGTTTGGGAAGGATGAGTCACGATAAGGTAGGAGCTAGCATATCCCCCTGGTACACTGAGATTATTATATATGGACTTGAGACTCAGTGCTCCCCTCCAAATCAATCCCCCACAGTGACATCAGTATTTGGGAAGCAATGAGGAAGTAATCCTACTAAATGCTATATCTAAATGACATGGTTCTTCTGTGTGATTATTAATGATTAAGTTTAACCCTGAAGAATGTACATTCCCACTCCTCTTGGCAGGTGGGGCTCTCCTGGTGTATAATAATACACAGACTGTCAGATATAATAGGTTGATAGGTTTTGCTGAACTACTTTTTTTCCTCTCTCTTTAAATCCTTGTTTCAAGAGATGGTTACAAAGAAGGGAGGAAGGAATGACATGTTTGGGGATGAAGGTGATATGAAAAAAATATTAAAAACAAAGATATTAAAAATAGAACTGTGTTGTGCCCCAAATAGTCTTTGCACACCAAAAGAGACAACTGAGGGATAAGATAGGGAGGGGATGATCATTGATCACTGATCATTCAAGAACGATCAATACCTATAGATATATGATAATAGATAGGATCTCTCGTCACCTCTCAACAGAATCTGAGATACCTGAGAAGAAGAGCTTCCAAGGAAAAACTGAATCCTTTGAGCTTTGGTGCAAATCTTGGGAAGAAGAGGTCATGAACTTACTTGTCACACCAATCTGGAATAGCCTTGGACATATTAGTCAATGTTGAGTTGGGAAACTCATAGAAAATGGGAGCTCTTGATATTGCTGTTTTGTAATCAGGCCAACCAGAAGAGAAGGGAAAATTCTAAGTCACTTCTTCTCTAGGAAGAAACCCTTGTTCCCCTCTAACTCTTCACTGAAGGG
The DNA here is from genome assembly GCF_902635505.1 of Sarcophilus harrisii. Taxonomy (NCBI): domain Eukaryota; kingdom Metazoa; phylum Chordata; class Mammalia; order Dasyuromorphia; family Dasyuridae; genus Sarcophilus; species Sarcophilus harrisii. The sequence goes on from NC_045431.1 coordinate 204,542,814, forward strand.
CGGGGAGAAAAAGCAGCTTTGGCTAATGTAGAATGGATTAGCCAGTACTTCCTTAGTATTCCCTTTTGTAGATCTTATGAAAGGAGAGACTTAAGATCATAAATCTAGAATATACCTTAGAGGGCATCTAGTCCAAACTTCTTCATTTTGCAAATGAAGAAAGTTGAGTAATTTGTCCAGTCACATAGAAAGTATCCAAAAAAAGGATTATGAACCCAGTACTTTTGTCTCTAGAGTCAATGCTATTTCTGCTTTATCAAGTTGTTTCTGAGGGCTAAGGTTAGGGCTTTGATGTTCTGCTAGTTAAGCTTTGACTCATTCAGAGAATCATGGAATTTGAAAAAATAGGGAAAAATCTTAGCGATCATCTGCCACACCCGTACCCCAAAAGGAATCTCCACTATAACATAAGATCAATAATATTTAGGGAAACCGCAGCATAGAAGGTCACTCCAAGAGGCAGTCTCCAGGCCAAAGGTAGACCAGCCAAGAGGTATATGGAGGGATGGGCATTCTCTGGATTCACTTTAGGAAAGAATGATATGCTGATTTCTTCCTATCAAGATGGAACAGTTACTCCTAGTGAATTCCACCCTAGATTCTTTAGATAATTTTCATTCTTTCTCTTCTCTAGGATACGCACTCACTCATGAGGTTCCTTGTTTCTTCCAAAGAAAATCTGGGGGTTCTCCTTTTATATTGTTATATAGAATGGTAAACTCACTGCCATCAGATTTTAGAGAGTTAAGTGAAAATAGGGCAGTTGTTGTTCAGTATATTTTCAGCTCAAATGTTCCTGGAGCAAAGGAAAGGTGATGTGGCTTTGATCTCTGGGCCTAACAATGATTTCCCAATCATTTCCAGAAACAGGGCCTCAGACCCTATGCCTCTGGCTTGTACAGATGACAACAACATTTGAATTTAAGATTCCAGACTCTCCTGGAGAAATTTTATTTCCCTATTCCAGGAACAGATAGCTGTGTCACAGTCATAGAAATGTTAGAGCTAGAAAGGACTAATTCAACCTTTGACCTTCCTCCTCCCCCCAACCTACCCACTACAGGGGGTTAGACTAGATAATAATCTCCAAGCCTTATGGCTTTAAGCATAGGAGATGTTATCGTATTACTTAGTCATTTTACAGATAAGAAAAATAAGGACCAGAAACAGAGAGTGTACAATGGCATATATTGAGTTAAAGGCCTCAGGGACAAATTTGTTTTTGAAATGAGCTATTGCTCAAATCAGAAAAGTGGGGCACTTGACCTCTGGGGATAGAAATGGCAGCAGCTGCTTCCTATACTCCTAACTGACTTACAAGATTCCCTTCTACTAGAAGCTGGGGATAAGAGCTCAGTGAAGCTAAATCTTTAAACTGTATTCCCAAACTTACTATTGTATAGATGTGTAGATAGGTAGATAGATACATATATACATAGATAGATTAGATATATAGATAAATGCATAGACAGGTAGATAGAGAGGGAGGAAGAAAGAAAAGAGAAAGAAAGAAAAGAATAGAAAGTAAAAGAGAAAGAAAGGAAGGGAGGGAGAAAGAAAGAAGAGAGGAAGGAAGGAAGGAAGGAAGGAAGGAAGGAAGGAAGGAAGGAAGGAAGGAAGGAAGGAAGGAAGGAAGGAAGGAAGGAAGGAAGGAAGGAAGGAAGGAAGGAAGGAAGGAAGGAAGGAAGAAAGGAAGGCAGAAAGAAAAGAAAGAAGGAAGGGAGGAAGGAAAGGAGGGAGTAACATTTATTGAAGGGTTACTATGTGTAAGATAGCATACTAAGTACTGGTGATAGATGATGAAAAGTAGAAACTCAGCTGCCCTCAATGAGCTAACATTTTATTGGAAAAAAAAAAAGAATTTAATGGGTTGCCGGAAAAGATTAAACTGTAGCTGCTGAGCTGATAGTGTTAGAAGGAAGGAGAACAAGAGAGCCAGGTGAGATCTTGGTGGTAGAGCCCTACAACTTAATATTTCTGGGGAGCTTTCTTTGCATATTTGTGGTTGTGTTCCACCATGTTGGATGTGTCCCCAGGAGAGTCTTACATTATACTTTGAGCTGTCCAAGGTCTGGGACAGAAAGTACTGAACACCAAAGGGTTGGGCAGTGTTAACTTTTATAGGTCAGCAACAGCTGCATCCTTTCCTAATCCCTTTGCTCTCCCTATTTCAAAGGACCCTGAAATGAGCCCCCTGGCTTAGAGAGTGTTTTGAGGCAAAGGACATAATCTCATGGTATGTGAGAGGATAGATTATTCCCTTGAACTTCCCAGATTGCTTCGTTTACCCCAATCAACATCTCCAAGACTTTTGCACTGGGAAAAACGGGGGGGGGGGGGGGGAGGGAATTAAATATTACTGTACGTTAGAAAAGGGCAAGGATTTACATTTTAAATGGGAATGATTTCTCTTAAGAGTGTCTTGCTTGGATCTCTTGTGACATGTCCTTGGTGTGTCTGGGAGTTGTGAACTGAAGCCCTCTCCCCCTCCTTTCTGGCCCCACCCTAGCCCCAGCTGTTGCTATTGTCTGACAAAAAAAAAAAAAAAAAAAAAAAAAATCCGTGTATTAATTGGAGGCCATTGGTAGCCTTGGAATGCTGTTATTAGGCTCAGATGTTGACTGCAACAAAATCCAACAACTTTTGGTTTAGGATTGGAGCCAATGAATCCTTGTCTTTGAAGGACTACTGAGCCTCTCCTCCTCCCCTCTTTCCCCCCCTTCCCGCCTTGCCTCCATTTGCTTTGCTTCTCCCCCCATATTCTTTCCATGGATGTACTGCCCACTCCCTCCTTCAAATGCTTAGGAGGGAATGGGGAAATTTTTCAGCAAGTGTGTGACCAATTCATTTAGTTTCTTTCTATTTTTAAAAAGCCAGTTCATTTTTCTGCACAGAGAATTAAAGCTATAATGAATTCTCTAAGATGAAAATAAAAATAAAATTAGAGTTGTCCTTTGAATGCTTCTTCCCCTCTAAACCTCTTCCTCCTCTCAACTTCCTTATTACTGATGGCTAATAATATCATCAACCTAAACATACTGTAGGGTCCAGAACACTAAATTCTGATTTTATATTTTAATTTTAGTGAGGGTGAGGTGGGGAGTTTTCTTCAAAAGTCAGATGATCTTTGAATCATTTTACCCCCACCACAAGTTTTCTCTATGACTCTCAAGGTATACTCAATGCTTTGTTTTATACATATATGGGTAAAATAATACATACACCTCCCTATCCTATGCAAGCATTCAATGTAACAATATATATTAACTACAAGGCTGCCTTTATTCAATCCCTTAACAAATGCAAAGTAATATAAAAGATTCATAGTAACCCATAAACAGTTGATATAATTCTGTCAAATCCTGACACTCTGCTAAATCTCACATTGACCTATAGACGGACCTATAGAAACTTCCAGCTTTGTAGGTTTCTAGAGGAGGTAAACCTCCAGTCTACCTCACACCTAAGGTGAGATTCCCATTTCCACAAAGTCTTCATTGTGGAAATGACTCAAGGTAATAAATGAGAATAAAGTTCAGGTTTTGCTCTTCATCACAGTTTAGTCACTTGCTGCTTCTCTAGCTCCAAGGCCACAAATTCAACTTTGGCCTAGAAAGCCCTGACACTCCTCCTGAAATCTGGGATCTTACAACTTCCTTTTCTAAGTCACATGGTCCTTGCTCTCCATGGCTGGTAGAGGTTCTACCATACCCTCTGGTAAAGGTAGGTAGAGAAAAGAGAATGAAGGGAGAAAAGAAGGAAGAGGAGAGAGGGAGGAATGAAGGAAGGAACAGAGGAAGGGAGTGAGGGAAGGAGGGAGAGAGTAGAAGGAAGGGAAGGAAAGGAGGAAGGGAGGAAAGGAGGAAGGGAAGGAAGGAAGGAAGGAGAGAGAGAGAAGGAGGGAGGATTCAGAAACTTGGAAGTATACAATGAACAAAAACATTTCTTTTGCTTTTTTAAAAAAATAGTTATTAAAAAGTTGTTATATCTGTGACTTCCAAATATACATACCAACATACCCAATTTCAGCAAGCCTTCCCTTATAACAAATTACGGTTCAGCACCTGAAACATACAAATCAATAGTTTGTAACATACTACATCTTTATCAGACCAAAGGAGTAAGTTCCCTTTTGTTATAGATGGTTAATCATTTGTTTTTTTAAAAATTCATTTGATAATTAAATAATGAGTTTATTGCAAATTTTATATCTTATTTTATGTTTGTTTTGTTGATGTTTATTAAATGTATAGTCTTTTAAGTGACAAATCACCCTTTCCCTTACTCCCACTTAACAAAGTGCTTGGTACATAGTAAGGCTATATAAACATGAGCTCTGAGCTATTATTAGATACAAAATTCTGTAGATTCATTTCTCACTTCCCTCTCTTCTCCACTGGAAGCAACTTAGAATCTTGGAGTTGGAAAAAGACCCCAGAGGCTCTAGCTGAACCTAAACACAAGTAAGAAACTCTAAAATATCCAACATAGTATCATACAGCCCTACTTACCTGATTCAGGACCTTCCAAATGGACTCATAAATGCCTCCTAAATTAGCTCTTAGCTCTCCAATGTTAGTTACATACAGTTGTCAAATCTTTTAGGACACAGGTGTGATTACTCCCTGTTACTCCTTTGTTCAAAAAACTTCACAGATTTCCTAATACCTAGAACAGGAGTGGGAAATTTTCTCCTGTGGTTGATTATGCAAATAACAGCTGACCTAGAGGGGAAAAAAACCAGCCTCCTCTGGTATTCAAGGTCATTCATAGATGGACTGCAATCTCCTTTTCAATTATTTCTTTTTTCAATTAATTTTTCCTTGTAACATTTTAATTTTCAAATTCTCTCTCTCACATCCTTCCCACCCCATGATAGAGAAAGCATCATTACACACTCCCCCCTCATAATACACATATGTATGTATGTATGTACATATTTGCATATGTACACACATATTCTATGTATGTGTAAAACCTTACTAAGCATGTTTCCACTTATCATTTCTTTTTTGATATGAATAGCATCTCCCATTATAGGCCCTTTGTAGCTGATTTAAGTATAATACTTAGAATAAATTAGCATTCATACTTACTCTTCAAACAATATCGTTGCTCCTGTATATAACACTCTCTTGGTTCATCTTCATTAGTGGTATATATATTTTTATACTAGTGATTGGTTTTCTTTTCTCTTTTAAAAAACAAACATTTTAAACAATGATTTATCTATTTTATTGCTTTTGTCATAAAACCAACTCCTAGTTTTATTTATTAATTCAATGGTTTTCCTAAATTCAACTTTATTAATCTCACCTTTAAATTTTAGGATTTCCAATTTGGTGTTTAATTGGGGAATTTCAATTTTTATTTCTAGTTTTTAACACTTCAATCCCAATCCATAGAGTTTTTTTTTTTTTCCTTTCTCCATTTTATTGATGTAAGGATTTAAAGATATAAGTTTTCCTCTGATTACTGCCTTTGTTGCATTCCATGGGTTTTGGTACATTGTCACTTAATTATCATTCTCTTTATTAAAATTCTGTATTGTTCCTATGACATTCTTTACCACACTCATTCTTTAAGATTAAAAATTCGTGACATATTTAATATGTATAGGACTGCTTGCCATCTTGGGGAGGGAGTAGACGGAGGGAGGGGAAAAATCAGAACAGAAGTGAGTGCAAGGGATAATGTAAAAAATTACTCTAGTATGGGTTCTGTCAATAAAAAGTTATAATTATTAAAAAAAATAAGATTAAAAATTATTCAATTAATTTAAATTGATGTTTCCATTGTCCTTTGTTGAATATGGCATATTGCATCTGAAATGTATGCATTTGATATTTTTGCTTTTCTGTATTTAACCATAAAATTTTTATATTCTAATACATGATCAAGTTTTGTAAAGATACCATTGCCTCTAAGAAAAAGGTTTATTCTTTTTTATTTCCATTTAATTCTTTCCTGATATGTATCATATTTAGTTTATTTAAGATTCCATTCATCTCCTTTACTTCTTTCTTATTTATTTTTTGTTTAGATTTATCTAGTTCTGAGAGGAGAAAGTTGAAAACCTCCACTATTATTAGCTTTTCCTTTAAAATATTTGGATACTATGGAATTTGTTGAAAATAGATTTAGTACTGGTATTACTTTATTACTTATCTTTTATCATGATGTAGCTTCCTCATTTATCTCTTTTAATTAAATCTATTTTTGCTTTAGCTTTGAGATCATGATTGATATCCCTGCTTTTTTTTGTATCAGCTGAAACATAATAACTTTTACTCTAGTACTTTATTTTATTCTATGTGTATCTCTCATTTTAAAAACATTTTTTGTTTTTTGTAAACAAATTGTTAGTGCAATGCCAGAGAAACTGAGCAAGATAGAGATTAGAGAGTATTTAATAGTTTATTTAATGGAGAAATATACTGGGATCAAAGTGGATCCATGTTTGGTCCCAGGGCTGAATGAGACTATTGTCTCTGAGAATCCAGCAAACAATCAGAGTTCTCAATGACATATATACACGTGGCTCAGACAGCAGAGGGTAGACTGAGGCAGGGGCGGAGTCAGAGTATTGAGAGCTGGAAGGGGACTCTGACAGGGTGGGATGAGCCACTGGAGATGGGATGACATAATCAGGGGGAGGCACCCCGGACATGGGGAGAGGCATCTTGATAAGACAGTATCTGACATTCCAGTAGCTTGGCATGGAAAGAGGCATTCTAATATTTTAAAACAGATCTTTTATTCTTATCAAGTACTCTGATAAAGAGGGAGGGAAGGTTTTACAGAACTGAGAAGCAGGGAAACTGAAGCAGGACTGAGTCAGGATAATTAGGGAAACTGAGTCAGGACAATAAAAGAGAATTGTGGTTTAATATTAGATTCTGGTTTTTAATCCATTCTGCTATGCATTTCCATTTTATGGGCAAGTTCATTCTACTCACATTCAACCTAATTACTAGTTGTGTATTTCCCTCCATTCAATTTTTCCTCATTGCTCATCATTCTCTCAGTTTCTTTTTATCCTATTCCTCCTCAGACATCTAATTTACTTCTGATCATTACCTCCATAATCTGCACCCTTTTTATGAATCCTTCCCTTATCCTCTCCTTTTGCCCCCCTGTTTCTTAATCTACCTACCCTTCTAAAGTCTCTTTTTTACTCTCTCCCCTATCCCTTCTATTTCTCTGTTAGTTTAGAAGATTTTTGTACCCTTCTAGATGTATGTTATTCTTTTTTTAACCCAGTTCTGAAGAGTATAAGATTCTGGCACTACCAGACCTTTACCCTCCTGCCCTGTACTATAATTCTTCCATTCTCAGCTCGTTTTTGAGATAATTGCTCCATTTTGCCTCTTCCTACCCAATTTTACTTTTTAGGATCATCTATCATACTCAATTCAAGCAGAAGACTTCTTTCTATGTTTGCTCTTTCAAATGATAATGTTCTTTTTTTTAAAATTATAACATCATTTCATTTTTATTCGCACTCCAATGTCATATTTATTCCTGTGCCATAAGCTTTTGTTTCTCCTATTTGGGGGAGGATATCTTTTTCTTTTGAGCAATCTCCTCTTCCACCTTGGGAACAATTTGTTCCTTTCCAGTAAGTATCATCTCAATATGGCAAGAACTCATATATGGGTTGATTCGACTATGGACTCTCTAAGTATACCTTCACATTTTGGGAACCTTATTACTGGATATGCTCAATGGCAAGAGAATCTATATCCAAATTCTTCAGTTCCTCATTACTATCTGCATTTTAAGCATATACGGCAAGAATTCAACACTCTTTTTGGACCATTGACTCTGTATTCTACCCCATTTTTTAGCCTAGGCATACCTGTCAACTCCACCATTATATCAATGGAAAGGAATATATTGTGCTCTTCAGTGTGACACTGAAATAGTTGGTAGCTTTTCAGATATGCATGCCCTTGGTATTTTGGGCTGTTTCAGGAATATTCTTGAAGTGGACCCAGAGATACGAACCTCTTGACTTACATGATTTTGTGGAGTTCTTTGGATCAATAGAGTACTGCATCATTTTAAATGATTACCCAGGACAAATCAAAAGAAGAGGAAGAGTCAAATAATACAATTCTTAAGAGTTACAGATAATGTTTTCCCATATAAGAAGTAAATAATTTGACCTTATTAAATTCCTTATAATTTCATGTTTACGTTATCTTTCTCCTGATTATAGATCACATTTTCCATTCAGTTCTGGTCACAAATACCTAAAAGTCACTCATTTAAATATCTTTTTTTTTTCCCATTCAAGATTACATTCAGCTTTGCTGGGTAAGTTATTCTTGGTTGCAAACCTAGGTCCTTTGTCCTTTGAATATCATATTCCATGCCCTTTTAATGTAGAAGCTGCTAAATCTTGTGTTATCCAAACTGTGGCTTTAAATCATTTCTTTTTAGTTGCTTATTGTATTTTTCTCCCTGACCTGGAAGCTTTGAAACTTAGCTATAATAGTTCCTGTGAGTGTACATCTTAGGATCTCTTTCAGGTGATAATTCATTGGTTTTTTTTTTTTTTTCAATTTAGTCTTTGCTTTCTAGTTCTAAAACTTCAGGAAAATTTTCCTTAAAAACTTCTTGAATATATAATCTAGACACTTTTTTTGATCATAACTCTCAGGTAGTCCAAAAATTCTTATATTGTCTCTGCTCGATCTGTTTTCCAGTCATATTTTTTCTTAATGATACTTCAGATATTCTTTTAGTTTTTCATTCTTTGATTTTGTTTTATTATTTCTTGGTGTCCTATGAAGTTATTAGCTTCTCCTTGCCTACTGCTAACTCTAGTTGCTAAGGAATTGTTTTGTTTTATAAATTGTTGGATCTCTTTCCAAGTAGTTGACTTTCTTTTCATAATTTTCTTATTTCTCATTTGCCCCCTAATTTTTTCTCAATTTTTTTCTCGACCTCCCTTATTTGATTTTTAAAAATAATTTTGAAGTTCTTCCAAAAGCTCTTTTGGGGCTGGTAACCATTTTACATTTTTCTTGGAAGTATAAATAGCTGTTTTGACTTTACTGTCTTCTTCTGATTTTGAACCCAGATCTTCTCTATCACCATAGTAGCTACCTATAATTGGATTCTTTCTCTTTTGTTTGCTCATGTTTTAATGGTTTATTTCTTAACTGTTAACTTTGTATTAGATTTGGGCTCTGGGATCATAAAAAAGGGAAAAGGACCCCACGTGTACAAAAATATTTATATTAGCTCCATTTATGGTGGCAAAGAACTGGAAATTAAGGAATGGCTGAACTCATTGTGGTGTGTGAATGTAATGGAATATTATTGTGCCAAGATGAACTTATGATGAGCTGAAAGATTTTAGAGAAACGTGAGAAGCCTCATGATGGAAAACACTAACCATATCTAGAAAAAGAACTATGCAGTCTTACCAAAGCATACTATTTTCATTTTTTGGTTGTTTCATTTTTTTCTTCCTCATGGTTTTCTCCTTTTGTTCTGTTTCTTCTTTCACAACATGACTAATATGGAAATATGTTTAAAACATTTTGGGATTTTAATCTGGAGGCATGAGGAATAATGGAGTAGAAATGAACAGAACCAGGAGAACATTATACATAGTAATAACAATATTGTAAGATGACCAACTGTGAATGAAATAGCTATTTTCAGCAATACAATGCTATTTACTTCCAAGAAAGAATTGCTGATGTCTGAATACAGATTGAAGGTTGCTATTGTTATTTTTTTATTGTTCTTGTTGGTCTGTATTTTTTTTTTTTTTGCAATATGGCTTGTATAACTGAGTATGTATAATCAAATCAAATTGCCTTCTTGAGGAAGGGATAAGGAGGGAAAACAAGAATTTGGAACGAAAAAAAAATTTTTAATTGTTGAATGTTAAAAAAAATTATAATAATTGAGAAAAAATAAAAACAAACAACAAATATACTACAAAAAAAGAGATGACTATTATCAGTGAAACTGTAAATATTTCTTATTGAAATGGGAAGATACTGATGAGAAGAAGACTAGTTAGGAAGCCATCATAGTAATCCAGATAAGAAGTGATGAGATATAAAATGGTAGAAGTTGTATAGGTAGGGGATATATTTAAGAGATATGATAGAAATAGAATTGATGAAGCACAACAGAATTTGTAAGTTACATAACATCATTAAAAAAAACTGTATGATCTTTCTTTAAAGAGGTGGGGTATTATGAATTCAGAATGTTAAATATCCTTTAAAAATAGTCACCTATCTCCTATTTTTGCTGAAGTTTTTATTGTCATCACAAGGAAAGACCACCTGGGTGAGAGGGATGGGATGACATATTTGGAAATAACAGAGATGAAAAAACAAGAGGCATGAATAAAACTGAGTTTAAAAAATAGCTCTGTGCTGCTAGGGCTGTGGATAAGAGTCAGCACATAGTTCTAGATATAAGATTTCCTATTTCCTTCTTTGGGGGGCTCTGAGGTACATGCCAGAGAAAAGGAAGACAGTTGCTTAAATGAAGCTGAGGCACAAGATTGAGCTCTGATGTATTCCTGGGAAACCATAATTGCACCAGGATTGTTTTTTTCCTCTTCAAGGACATGAATGTTAAGAGTTCCCATTTAGGAAAGGACTTCTTTCCATCTTTCCTTTCAGAGAGACTTGGTAAAAGGTGAACCTAAGCTTTTATGAGCCAGAGAGCTCATTATTACTTATCAACTTATTGCTGTGGACCTGCTTCCATGGTGATGAAAAATAAATCAGTTCTTTTGAGCAGATAAACTCCTTGTGAGAAAGATATCATTTCTGAGCAGGCCTGCTGAGACCCAGGAGAAAAATGTAGAGACAATTATGAGCTTGTATTTCCACGACATGCTGGGTAGTTGGTCAAAGATTTGGTGGAGAGAAGATGAAAGGTTTTTCCAAAGGAAAGGCATCCCAAACCCATGGGAGAAATGTGTTTTTGGAAGCAGGCTCTTGAGATGTATGGCCATTGTCACCTTTACCTCAATATCTGAATAGCCATCGGCTTCTTTATAATCACAGGAAAAATAGAACAATAAGGTCACACATAAATGGATGGATGGATACCAGAGGTTATAACCACTGCCTATTCTCTCTTCAAGACAGGACTTGAAGAGCCCAAAAGCTCAAAGCTTACCAGGGTCACATTATAAAGTTAGGCTTTCCAGTTGATTTGGAAGATTTGAAGTCATGAAATCTGAATTCAAATTCTGAGTGCAAACAGCAGTTATTTCCCATCTCCAGTAATTCGGCTTCTTCATCTGCCAAACAAGGGAATTAGTCTCAATGATTTTTTTTTTTAGTTCCCCTCCAGCTGTAACGGCTAAGATACCATGAGTCCTCCCTCAAGGGTGGGGCTAGGGCCAACTCTGGAGTGTGTAATCATTCACTTGCAAACCTAATATATCTCCAGCTAAACTGGGATGACTAGAAAGGGGTAGGGAATAAAGAGGGAGACAGGATGTATCATTCACTCCAAATAGAAGCTATAGTTTGCAGTGAAATCAAATAACCTTATATGGCTCTAGTGGGAATCCTTAGCAGGAGGAAATTTGGATCCAAATAGGTCATCAAGTAATGGCAAAAATATGTAGCCAGATTGAGATTCCTGTAGAGAGGTTATTGGTGTCTCAGGGCTGAGCAAGCTCCCTAGAGCTGCTGAATGAGTCCCCTGGAGAGCCACTCAGAAGGTTTGGGGAGGGGAGGGAGTCTGGGGGGAAAGGAATGAATGACAGGACAAAACTCTCCTCCCACCTCTTAGATCAACTCTCAATCCTGGCAGCATTTGTCTGGCATCTTCCTTTATTGGAGCATCAGGAAGTGGCTGGGGAGATTGCCTGAGACACTTTCTGGTGACTAAGTGGTACATCTAAGCCGGAAACCAAGAAAAGCTTAGAAGCATCTATAAATAGCCAAGTGTCCCAAAACTCCAACAATTACAGGTTGAGCGAAGCCTTGTAAACAGAGAAAGAGGCTCAAACTGAAACCAGACTTGCTCCCAGGGAAAGCAACTTTTGTCTTTTCAAAAGAAAAAGCAAAATCTAATCTAACCTGGAGAGTGATCCGTACCTAGCCTGAGGTGATCAGGACTTTGTCTCAGGGGTGCAATTTAGGGTGGGGAATGTGCTTTCTGACTAAGATAATAGCAGACTCCAAGCTTTGAATTGTCCTTACTATCACTATTCCCTTTTCCTTTCCCCATTTCCCTCATTCCCCAAACCAAATTTGCCCCAAATAAAATACATCCTAGTAATAGGCCTGCTGGAGTTTCCTCCTTATTTCTAAGGGTGAAATTCATCCAAGTTTGCCACCCCCAACCTTGGGGTCTATTTGGTAGCATTCTGTGTTCCAGTCAAACTGACTTATTTACTTTTCTCTAAACTTTCAATACACCCTTCTTTCCCTCTGTGCCCTCATATGTACTATTCTTCTGATCTCAGTAAGATACTTGTCCCCCATGCCCACAGCTCAAAGTATTCCACTTCCTTCAAGACTCATCTCCATGAAGCCTTCACTGCTGAAGGAATTTGAAGCCCCCATGAATCTTCCCAGGAGTTAGGATTCTCTCCCTGTTCCAATTAGTTTGTATGTATCTTGGACTTTAAGATCATAAGGGATGGGGAGAGAGCTTTTTTTTTTTTGCCAAACACTTGATACTTCATCATGATTCAAAATTGCTGATTGGAGGGGAGGGGGGAGAAAACTAAATCCTATTCATCAGTACCACCAAAGCAACCAGCTAATTGGTTGAAATGGGTACTATCTAGCCAGTCACTTTGGTTTTGATCTATCCTACACTCTGGTCTCCAGCCTTGTAGTGAGCATGAGATCTCCAGACATGCAGGGAGGTTCTTTTAGTACTTATTTAGAGTCTCATGTTTTGAAAGATATCTAGATAGATACTCAGAAATTGAGAACAGCAACAGTGAAATATCAGTAGTCCCATAGAGTTTCCCAGCATGCAGTAATGGTTTCCATCTTCACCTAACAATCTATGGAAATCCCCTGACTCTTAGCAGGGACACAGTGTGGTCCCAGGGAAAGACCTTTGAATAGACAAGCCAAAAACCTGTGTTCCAGTCTTGGATTTGCCACTAACTCATTTGAGCAAAACTCTTCTCCTTGCTCCATCAAACTATATAAATATCAGCCATTATTGTCAATGACTTGAAGTCTGCTCCTGTTAGGTTTTCATGGCACAGTAGTGAAAGATTTAATGGCTGTTGCTACTCTGGTTCTGTAAGGGATGCCAGAGGACCTGCTATTGGACTGGTGATGGACAAACGGGGTTCAGGGTTTCATAAAGGTGAAGGTGTATTTCACAGACTTCTGACCAGTGAGTTGGGTATTCCTGCTTTAGACCTTAATGGGGCTCACGAAGAGTCAGACATGACTCAACAAGAGTTTGACATCCCCTCTATCTAACAACATGAGCAGTTCAGTAAACCAAGAACTGTTTCCAAAAGATAAGGCTAGGCAGCTTAGTAGAAAGAGCAGTCAGTGCACTTGGAGTTAGAAAATGTAGATTCAAATACAGTTCAAGAAATTTTATGAACCTGGTCAAGTAATTTAATTTCTCTCAGCATCAGGTTCCTCACCTAAGAACTGGAAATAATAAAACCTGTGGTTTTACACAAATGGCACAGAGTATTTTACCCACACTACAGCCTTGGATACTTACCAAGGCTGTGTGACCCTTAACTTCTGTTTATCTCAGTTTCTTTCTTTGTGAAGTAGGGGAAAATAATAGTACCTCCCTTCCAGGGTCATTGTGAGTGGAAAATGAGGCAGTATTATAAAATATTCTGCTAACTTTAAAGTATTATAAAATACTAGTTATTGTGGTTATTGTCATTTATCTAACAGGGTTGTTGTGAAAGATCAAATGAGTTGTATATGTAAAGTTATTTACAAACTTTAAAATGCTAAATAAATATCTCTCCACAGCAAAATTCAAAGATGGACTATTCAATAATCTATGAATATTTAGAAATAATAAAGATGTTGTGTTTATTTAGCATCTTAAAATTTGCAAAGCCTATGCTGAACTAACTCATTTGAGTCTCATGGCAACCTTGTAAGTGCTATAGGTCTTAATTATTCCCATTTTACAGATGAAGAACTGAAGCTGGGAAAGAGATTAAAGGATTTGGCTAGGATCACCTAGCTAATAAATTTATAAGGCAGGATTTAAACCATAGTCTTTATGACTACAAGTTCAATATTGTACTTCACTGGTAAAAGGTAATCATTAACTCCATTTTATTGGTGAGAAAACCAAGATTCACTCAAGTTAAGCAATTTACGCGCTGGCAAAGAGTTAATAAATGTCAGAGGCTCATGTCTTCCAAGGCTGTAGTTCACATCTTTCTAGAAGGTCTCCTTTTCTCATCTTTAAAAAAATGGGCCAGCAAGGATTTAAATTATACACTAAACAAACTTCTCACTTAGGCTTATATGAGGCACTATTAATTAATTAACCAATTAATGATCTTTTATTGATTTTTTCTCAATAGTATTTTATTTTTCTACTTACATGTAAAGACAGTTTTTAATATTCATTTTTTGTAAAATTCTGAGTTCCAATTTTTTTGTCCTCCTCTCCCTCCCAAGATAGAAAGCAATCTGATACAGGTCATACATGTACAATCAATGATCATTTACTAAGTGTTTACAGTTTGCCAAATATTATATTAGGAGCTGGAGTAAAGAAAGGTGAAAAGGAAATAACTCCTACCTTCAGGGAACTTACATTCTACTGGCAGGGCTACTAGAACCCATTTTAGCTCACCTCTAAAAACCCTCTTCCCACCTCAATCCAGCATAGGCCATTTTCATAATTTATTTTGTTCACCTGGTCATTAAAGTCCATTGCTCTGAGCCCCTCAAAGCATCCCACCATCACCAGTTGGGATAATCTACATCATTCTCACCTGATAATTTAAGAAGGCTGATCAGGTCCCTAAAGGATAGGGAATCTGCACATTTACCCATCTCTCATTAGGATCAGGCACTATATCCCTTTAAACACTTAAAGAGTCATTTAAGTTTACCAGCCAAAGTGTTCATTCCTTGATCTCCAAGCAACTTTATAGGTTTCCCATAGGAAGGTATTGATAACTGTCCTGGTTCAAGACCATGGATCTCATTGCTGCTGCATTTCTGTGTGATCAGGGGTCTCCTTGTCTGCTTCCAGGTCATGGAAGATCAGACCTGGGAGAGACCTGAGAGGGTCACAGAGGAGCAAGAGCCAAAGACTGGATACCATCACTCTTGGATAGAACTTCAACTCTGAAGCTTATCAGCTATTTGAACAGGAGCCTCTTGGAACCTCAGTTTTCTTATCTGTAAAGTATATGGACATGGAAGGACGGGGGGGGGGGTGCGGGAAAGAGGCAATATAATGGAATGGCTTCAGAATCAGGAATCAATCAATCAAGTATTTATTAAAGTGCCTACTGTGTGCCATGGCACTATACTAGGTACTGGATTTACAAATACAATCAATGAAACAATTCTCATTCATGATGAAGTTCTGCCTCAGACATACAGACTGTGTCATTTAGATTTTCAAATGGCCTGGAAACTCTCCAAGACTCTAAATTATACAAGAGACACCCAGCTGGCATTTGGAAAGAAGTTTCTCCTTGGGAGTTCCCTCCATCAATGAGATCACAGGTCTAGTGAACCTCACCCCACCTCCTGAAAAATCTACTTCATAGGGGGATTGAAAAGGAAAGGTCTTTGTACAACTTCAAACATCAGAGGAATGTGAATTATTATTATAACACCAGCATTCCCACGGAGATAAGCAACATGGACATTATGTTGCCATCTAGATCGGAGGATTGCGGTTATAACGCTTCCAGCCATGGTCAGAACCAGATTCAAATGTAACTAGGAAATAGTTAATCAAATAAATATATAATAGAACAGATAATAGTAACACTAAAGTTTTACATAGTTTTTATATATGTATATATGTAGCCCATATATATATATATTTTATTTATGTATTTATATATATAGCTTTTTAAAGTTTTAAATAGACATTTATATAGTATTTACTATGTACCAGGTCAGGTGCTAAGTGATTTATAATTATTATCTCATTTGCTCCTCACAACAGCCCTAGAAAGTAGGCACTATTATTAATGTCCATGAGGAAACTGGGGCAGGCAGAAGTTAAGTGATTTGCCAGGGTCACACGGCTAGTAAGTGTCTAAGTCAGATCTTCCTGCCTCTGTCTTATGCTCTACCTACTGTACCACTGAACTGCTTATGATGATGTTAGTGTGTAGTTTTCTACAACAATGTATGGCCAGCAGGGATCCCTATGTCCCTAGAGTCCCAGTTCTAGGGTGGTAGGTCAGAAGAAGGCTGAAGATGCAATTTACCTAGATTTGGGCAAAGCTTTTGAAAAAGTTATTGGTATCAGAGGGATAAAAATGACATGATCATGAAGTTAGATGAATACCGCACTGGAAGAAGGGCTCTGAGTAGTCATGAATGATTCAATGTCAGTTTGATGGGAAGTCTCCAGTGGAAGTATCCCAGACATCTGTGTTTGGTCCCATACTGTTAAAACATTTTTAAGTGATATGACTAAAAGTATAAAAGGCAAGCTCAACAAACTTGAAGTTGATACAAAGGTGGGGATGCTAGCCAACATAACAGATGACAGGATCTGGTTCCTATGACAGCTTGATGGCTTACAGCATTGGGTTTAATCTAGGAAACTGAAAGTCAAAGGAGAATAATTTAAAGTTTTATACTTGGGTTCAAAAGAATCAACTTCACAAATATAGGACCTAGCAAGTGCTTAATAAATGCTTATTGGATAAATATTCTTAAAATTGACTTTAAAATGATGAAATGAGATTTTTTTTTTAAAGTGATTTGTAAAACAAAATGCTATGAAAATATTAATAATGATAATGATGAGGTTGATGATGAAATACAGGATGGAGGAGGTATCTGAAAAAAGTCTGAAGGTCTTAGTGGTCAACAAGCTTTCTCTAAGTAAGCAATGTAATATGGTAGCCAAAAAATAAGAAGTGTTTCCTTTGCTGCCTTAAGAGAGGTCCAGTTATCTAGGGAACGGTGATGCTGGTCCCACAGTACTCTGCCCTGCTCAGACCATATATGAAGTATTATGTTCACTTCTAAGCAACACATTTCAGGAAGTACATTAATAAGCATGAAAGGAAAACAAATTGGATAGTAAAAGGCTTTCACGGTCAAGAGTAGATGTTAGGACTGTATGATTGTAATCTTCAAGTATTTTAAGGGATGGCATGTGAATGAGAGATCAGACTCTAGAATAACATTGGGTAGAAGTTGCAAAGGGGCCAATTTAGTCTTGATGTATGGAAAAACATCATGATGATTGGAGACATCCAAAAGTGATTCAATGACTTGTCTTAGCTAGTCATGGGCTCCTCTTCCTTGGAAGTCTTTAAAACATTTCTCAATTATGTTACAGTGGGTTGCATGTCATTTTCATATTGCTGAGGTCAAGTCAAATCAATAAGCATTTAATAAACATGTACCATATGGTAGCACTTAAGAAAACAAATACAGGCAATCCCCCCCCCCCAAAAAAAAAATAGTCCATTCTGTTGAAGCGTTTACATTCTAATTTAGGAAGACAACACATAAAAGGGATCTGAAAAGTAGAGGAGGGAGAGAAAAGATTGAGTAAGAAGAAGATCAGGGAGAGGAGAGAAGGATGTCCCTTTTGGGATCTTCCTCAAAATGTAGGTTCCAGGAGGAACGGATCAAGGGGAGGAGGGGGAAATAAGGGCAAGAAGTCCTCTAGAATGAGCTGAATAAGGGGAGTCAAAAGCTGTTTTAGAATAGGAGTGAAGGAGGACTGCCATAGACCCTTATTCAAAATGGAGGTTTATGGTGAAGCTCATTATAGGGAAGAGGGATTTTTCAGAGGTAGAGAGGCTTTCCAGAGTAAGAAAGCAGCCCAAGCTATGGTTATGTAGCACAGTGGGAAAGGAGAGTTACTTTGCAACTCTCAAATTTTATGATTCTATAATAAATTATAGTGATATAACAGATTGTCATGATTCAACCTGAGTCAGCCACCAGGTCCAATTAGGTACCTCAGGGCTAAAAGGTGAGGTTGGCAGAGGAAGGAAAAAAAGGCAGAACTATTTCATTGTCAATAAGAAGGGGGCTCTCCTGAATCTGATCTTCAGGCTTCACTCAACTCATGACTTTTTCTCTGACGTGTCTGAGGTTGACTTGAGAGAGCATTTCCTCATTCTTAAAAGTCACTTCCTCCTTGGTCTTTGATGATTATCATGCCCAAGGCTTCCAAATTCTGTGTTCCCTCTCCTTCCTGTTTCCTTAACTGTGAATGTTTGTCCTCTGATATATCTTCTTCCTTTGGTCTATTCCTGGAGAGATCAATCATTTATTGCCATCAAATCACTTGCCCAATTTCAATACCAACAATGTCCCCTTCTCTCCTGATTGCTCATATGAACTCTAGATAAGAACTGGCTTGGTTCAGTGGGAAGTTCTAAAAGTTCTGAAGGAAGAGGACTTGGGTCTCATACATACCCTCTCCATATTGTTGGAAAAGTCATTAAACCCACTAGATCTTCAGTTTCTACAGATGTAGAATGAGATTAGACCAGGCTCTTGAAATTAGAGTTCTAAAGCTTCACCAGACCTTAGAGGTCATCTATCTACCTTCTATCTCTGCTAATGGCATTTTCTTGGGCATTCAGGTTCCAACCCATGGAATTATTTTTTACTTCTTCTCCTTTATCCCATATACATTTGTGATCAATTTCTTCCTGTTGATATTTTCCCCCAAATATTTTTCATATCCATACTATGATCACCATCCTAGTCCAGGCCCTTAATATCTAAAGTAATGGGGTATGATATTAGAATTGAAATCTGTGCAATCTGGGTTCAGCTCTTGCTTCTAACACTGACTTGTTATATGATCAAAGACAACTCATTAAATCTCTCAGAATCTGAGTTTTCTCATCTGTAAAATGGAAAAGGTAATAATACTGTTATAACATCTTCACAGGGTTGGTGCAAAGCTTAAGTGAGATCATGGATGTAAAATATTCTGCAAACTTTAAGGATCTGTATATATTCAGAAATACCTATATTTAGAGTTGTAAGAGATCTTTGAAATCATCTAATCTAACACCTTTAATCAAGAGAACAATAAATATTTATTAAACACTTACTATGTGCCAGGCATCTTGCCTAGGAATACAAAAAAGAGGCAAAAGATAATCTCTGTTCTCAAGGAGTTTATAATGAAATGGTTAGGAAAAATGCAAACAAAGATATACAAAGTAAGATGTATAGGGTAAATAGAAAATAATTAACAGAGGGAGGCATTAAAAGAGTTTGGGGAAGGCTTCCTGTAGGAGGTAAGATTTTAGTTGGGACTTAAAGGAAGCCTGGGAGGTCAGTAGTCAGAATGGAAGAGAGAGAGCATTCCAGGCATGGAGGACAGTCAGAAAGAATGGCCATCATGGAGTATCTTATTTATGGAACAGCCATCATTTGACAAATAAGGAAACTGAGGTCCAAATAATTAACTGACTTGATGAGACTCACAAAGATAGGAAGTATAGAGCCATGACTTTGAACTAAGATCTTTTGACTCCAAATTCAGTATTCTTTTTACTAATATCATTTATTTTTCTTATTCTTAATCCCCCTTGTTTAGATTATTACAGAGCATCTGTCCAGTTTCCCTAATTCCAATCTTTCCCCCCTTGTGGTTCATCCTATAAAATAACAAAAGAGAGAACAGGATCATGTAGTAGAGAGAATTCTGGCCTAGAAATTAGGAGACCTGGCTTTGATTATAAGTATTTTCTTAAAACTATTTGACAAAACCTCTCATGTTCTCCTTCCAGTAGCAATAGTGGATTCACAACTGATTGGATGGGTAGCACCAAAGAGTCATCCTTAGTGAATGGACCAAAGTTAACTTGGAAGATAGTCTTTAGTGGAATGTCCCAAGAAAGCTCTTCTTGGCCTGATAGTATTTAAGATTTTTAGCAATGATATGGATGAAGGCATAGGGGATATGCTTAAAGGACTCACAGATGACGCAAAACTGCAATGGATAGTTTCTATATTGCATGTTGTAATACAGGAATAGTTATATTACATAATAATCATTACATATTATTTGAAAGACTCCAAAGCCAAGAAAGGCTAGGACAGTTCTAATAAGATGAAATTTCACTACTTAAATTTGAGTTGGTTTTCTTCAGTTTTTGTTTCTTTAATCATTTCCTTAAGATTGGGGAAGCAAGGTTAGATGGCCATTCACTGGAACTATAGTTGAGGTTTTGGGGAGATTGTAAGCTCAATATGAGTCATTATTGTGACCTATTTTGATACCATTGGAGTATCAAAGCACATCCCACTGTTGACACCTCTTAAGTTTGTAGTCAAAAATGATTACACAATCTTGGGCTTCATTGAAGGAGGAACAGTATTTAGGAGTAGGAAGATGATAACATTGTATTATATCCAATTCCTAGCATATCTTGTAAAAAATAATGTTTGATTCCAGTCATTCCATTTTAAAAAGGACTTTGATAAACTGGAGAGAGGAAGGTACCCAAGATAGTGAAGGGTTTTTAGATCACATGGTAAAGGAAGTAGGAGTATTTAACCCTGCCAGAGAGATTAGGGGCAATATGGTAGCTATCTTAATGTATCTGAAAAGCTATCATGTAGAAGAGTGATAAGATGTGTTTACTTAGCTCCAAAAGGAAGAAGTAGGGAAGGAAGGATGTTGATAGGAGGGAAATTTAGGCTCAATGTAAGAAAAAAAAAATTCTTAATCATTAAATCTAAAAAGTCTCCATGAGTTGTCTTGAGAGGCAATGAGTTCCACTTTAGTATGCAGGTATTCACACAAAGACTTGATGATCATTTCTTTCAGAGGCCATGGAAAGTATTCACAGTCAGGTGCAAACGTGCATGTTCACATTCAGGTGCATATTCAGATGGCTTCTAAGGTCCTGCCCAAATCTGAGATTCTCTGATTTCCTAATTTGTAAAATGAAAGGGTTAGACTCAATGAACTTTTAAATGTTCTCTGGGTTTGAACACTCAATGGTCCAATCCCCAAATCAGCCTGGTCTTGAGGAGAGAGCACTTGGGAGTTGGCAGATATGGACCCTGAGCTTGATCTGCCAACAAAACTTGCTCCGATTCTTCCTGGAAGTGACTTCAACTTTCTTCTTTGTATAATGAAGCTTGGATTCAATGATCTGTAGTATTCTTTGCATCTTTAATTTTTCTCAACCTTTACTTTTATCAAAATTCTGTCTCTGTTTCTTATTTTATATATTTAAATATTTATATATTATATATTTATATTATATCTATATAAAATATATTTGCATATTTTATATATTTTCTTTCTCTTTTTGAATAGCTTCCTAATTTCTATTACACCTTCTATCATTCCTCCTTACGCTAAACCTTCTGCCTTATCCACATTGGTAGGAGCAGCAAGGTGGTGCAGTAGGGATAGAATGTTGGACCTACTTGGCCTGAGTTCAGGAAGACTCATTTTCCTGAGTTCAAATCTGACCTCAGACACTTAGTAGCTGGGTGACCCTGGGCAAGTTACTTAACCCTGTTTATCTCAATTTCCTCATCTCTAAAATGAATTGCAGATGGAAATAGCAAACCATTCCAGGATATCTGCCAAAACAACAACAGCAAAAACAAAGAGGGTCATGAAGAGTCAGATATGACTGAAAAATGACTGAGCTACAATCCATAATGGTAGAGGTTTTTCATTATTTCAGAATACTCTCATTTTGTCCAGTTGAGTACAGCTTCCATTAAGGCAGATTGTCCCACCTCTATAACCCAGTTTGTTGCCTAAAGCAAATTTCCTACCTTTTATGGAGCCCGTTGATTGGTTCTCTGAACACTGCTAGGCTGGTGCTTGGATATTTCTGGGACCTTTTTAATCTAGTAAAATCTGGCAAAGTTTGTACTTAATGGACATAGCCATTGACAAGCCAGGGTATTCTTCATGCAACAGAGAATCATTAGAAAATTATTGACATGGAAGCCTCTTATTTTAAATTGTCAATTTGTGATGAATCAAGGGAAAAATCTTAAATAAATGTAAGGGTAAAGGTGAAACCATTCTACTTTAGCTCTAGTGTCTTGACTAGTTGAGAAAACCTTTGATTTGAATCAAAACATGCAAATTGATTCTGTTCAACCTTCTTGAATCAAAGTCTTTCTGTGAGAGACATACCCTTTGTAGGAATAAACTATCTCAAAACCAAGGCAAGAGATTCTGAACTTGTGGATTCCAGAAGTGGGAGCCAATATATTGTTTCCAGATTACCTTTGAGGAACAAAGAGGCAGAAGGGACTGAGCTGTGGCCAAGAAAGGAGAAAGTAAGGTGAATCATTGGATTTGGGGGCATTTCAGAGAGAGGAACGTTTCAAGAAAAGGTTACTGTTTTCCTCAACTTCCCCTATTGATACAGGTCTATCCACAGACATTAAAATATGTTTATTTTTTGTTACCCAAATTTCCAATAAACCAAATTTTGTCTCAACAAAAAAGTCAGAGATTATCTTGAAAGAGAGATATATAGGCTAGACTAACCTTGGTGTAGACTAACCTGAGTGTTAAGAATTTTCTTAAGAGAGAGTGTGTGTGTGTGTGTGTGTGTGTGTGTGTGTGTGTGTGTATGTATGTATGAAAGGTGGTGGTTCCAAAGTAACTGAAACTAAACTCTTAAATTTTTGCCTGAAACAAACTCACTGGGTATGGGTAGCATTTTTTATTATAAATCCTTCAGTGCTGCCTTAGATCATTGTACTGCTGAGAATAGTTATATCATTCACAGCTGATCATCTTACAATATTGCTGTTACTTTGTATACCACACATTTTCTCTTTGCATCAGCTCATGGAAGTCTTTCCAGGTTTTTCTGAGAGCATTTTGTTTATCAATTGTTATAGCACAATAATATTCCATTATAATTATGTATCACACAATTTATTTAGCCATTCCCCAATTTATGGGTATCTTTCATATTCCAATGCTTTGCCTCCAAAAATGATTTTCTATAAATATTTTCTGCATATATAGATCCTTTTCCTTCTTGTTTTTTTAAAATCTTTTTTGTGATGTAGACCTAGTACTGATATTACTAGGCCAAAGGATATGGACAGTTTTATAGCCCTTTGGGCACAATTATAAATTGTTCTACTGATTGGTTGAATCAGTTCACAACTCAATCAGCAGTACATTATAATGTCTCATTTTCCCTATATCAACTCCAACATTTGTCATTTTCCTTTTCTGTCCTGTTCTGCTCTTGGAGTCTTAAAAATTTCTCTGCGACACACTAAAAACAAGTGATTTGTCCAGTATCAAACAATTAACGTGGCTCCTAGGCAGTAGTTGAACTCAGATCTTTCAATCTTTGTGGTCCACTCTCTATCTACTACCCTATGAAGCTTATTATTCCTAATTGAAGCTTTTTATTTTCAACACATATGAAAAGATAATTTTTCACCACTGACCCCTGCAAAATTTTGTGTTCCACTACCTCCACATCCTCCCCTAGATGGCAAGTAATCTAATATATGTTAAACATAGTAAAATACATATGTAAATCCAATATAGACATCATATTTATGTAATTATCTTGTGCAGCCTATTATCTGGAAGGCCAGATTTGAATGTGTATTCTCTTAGTCTCAATAGGCAATTAATATTCCATGAAGATTGGAAGTTCCTTGAGGGCAGACAACTGTGAAATATGGGACTCTGTACACAAAAAGTGCTTAATAAGTGGTGGAAGATTTGAATTGAAGTGTTTACAAGCCTGTTCTCTGAAAAAGTAAATGCAAATGCCTCCAAAGACTACCAGGATGTTAGGGAAATTAGAACATTTTTATTAGTCCTTGGGGAAAAAGTGTTGCTTTAAAGTCTATCCAAATCATGAAGACCTAAGAGTAACATTTAGAGACATCTCTTTAGGGATTTAGGGATCCAGTTTTATCTGGAAAATGAATAGTGATGATTTTAATTTTTTTCTTTCTTTAAAAAAATTTTTTTTTCTTAAACTGCTGCACAGGCAGCAAGTAGGAACAGGAACTCATTAAACAGTTCAGGGAAACTGTTCCCAGAAATGCAAGATCTGAGATTGAAAGAAGACAAAGAGGCAGTTTTTCTAATCTTCTCTTTTTTGTATGATATAGAGACCCCAAAAGACTTTGCTCAGTCACACAAAGCAGGTAATGAGGTAGGATTCAAATTCACCTTCTGAATGCAAACCATTCCATTTCCATGGTGGCCTAACATATATGATTAGATTTTTTTTTTGTCAATGCTTATTGCCTGGCTAGGATGCTAAAAGCAAAACCTGAGGTTGTGAGTTTTAAACACCTTATTCCCCATTTTCAGATCTCACCTCAAGGCCAGCCACGGGAGAATGTATCAGCACTAAAATATTTCTTCAAGAGAAAAATAGCCAGACCCTGAAATCATCTTCTTGTTAATCCTGACTATTGGTTGATGGAAGGGAAATACTTTCAGAATGGATTGATTTTATGGTGTAGAAGACCTGTCTGTGTTAGCCCTAGAAGATACATATCTAAATCTGTCCATCTATTTATCTATCTGTCGTCTATTTAATTTTAAAAACCATTTCAATGATTTGAGCCTAAGGAAGGCGATCCCTAGGTTTTGTCTAGCCTTGCTACTCATCAAGAACTCAGGGCACCAAGTTGGATGGTTTAACTTCAGCTGATAGGAACATGTTTATTATCTTTAACTCCCTCTAAAGCCTGTTTCCTTGCCAGGGATGGCAAGTGGGATGGGGTGGGATGATAGAACAAGAGGAAGAGGAGGCAGATGATATCAAAAGTCTCCTTTGTTGGAGGGCTCCAAGTCAGGGCTCATTAAGAACCTAGAACTGCATTTTAAAATTGAGGGGGACCTAATTGTAAATTGACATTTACAATTTACAAATAATAATAGTTTACATTTATATAATGCTTACTATGTGCTAGACACTGTACTGAACACTTTTATATTATTATCTCATTTGATTCCCATAAGAACCCTGAGAACTATTACTATTTTGATGTTACAGATGAGGAAACTGAGTCAAATGGATGTTAGGTAAATTTCTTCCCCAGGGTCATATATCTAGTTAGTATCTGAGGCCATATTTGAACTCAGATTTTCTTGACTCCAGGCCCAGCTCTCTATTGACTGTATCATTTAGTCACCATATATAAAAACAAAGTGTTAATGACTTTGAGGGATCAGAACCAGTGGAGAGAACACACACACACACACACACACACACACACACACACACACGGCTGAGATTTCTATATGGCTGAGAAAACTGTCTCCACTGTCCCTGATCATTTAATCACCAGTATTCTGAAAATGAATTTTTCAAACAATAAAAGTCCTCAAATGGTTTTTTGAAGTTCAAGAGGGAATTTGCTGGAGGGAAGATGAGAAGGATTAAAGACAAGGGAACAGAATGAACTAGTTTAAAGGGAAGAAAGTACAAAGTGTATGGGAGAAGCTCCAATAGTCGCTTAATGTTGTTTGTCCTTGTTCTGGAAGAAGACGTGACTATGCAAGTGAACTGGATTTGAGGGAGGGAGGACTGTGCAAGGTCACTCATCTCACTTTCCCCTCCAGAGACATCTGGTCCAGTGGCCAAATGTAGGTCAGAATAGCTGGAAATGGCCCTGGACCCATTGGGAGACCTTATGCTTTTTAAGCTTAAACATTTAAACTTTTAAATGTTTTAAGATTAAACATTTAAACCTCAACATTTAAAAATGTTTATTGAATGAACAGTGAGAGATAAAGTTAGAAAAGGAACCCCAGTTTCTTTCAAAAGTCAGACCAAGTGCTACCTTCTCTGTAAGCCTTTCTGGTTCCCCTCCAGCTCCTAGTGCCTGCTTCTCCCTTAATGACCTCATGCTTCCATATTTCTTCTTCATATGGTCATACAAATACATGTCATCTCCCCCCATAGAACAGAGACTCCTAGACTCTCACCTGTGGCTCCTAGAAACTGCCATGTTCAGGGGTCACATCCTGGAAAAACCATCTGGGAAGACGAGCTAAACCAGGATGGAGGTAACCAATGGGCCTCTAGCCAGTTGGTGAGTTAGGGGGTTGCCTATCCCAAGCATGTGGAGACTGAAAGGTGGAATGGCTAAAGGAGAACAATTTGTTCCAACAGTCATGAAGGTGGCTGAAGCAGGCCCTGTGGAGAGCTTAGAGCTTGGTCAGACATTCAAGAGGCCTCTGATCACCAGTCATCTTAACTTTTATCTCCTATTCCTTGACTCTAGAAGAAAGAGGGAGATTTATGACTTTGAACAACCATGAATCACTGAAATCTGATCTATGCTAGAGTCAAGATGTAACTGTGATGTGATTGATTTTCTTGAAAAATGAAGGACCACCACCACCAACAATATTCTGTGAGGGAAGGGAAAGTTTCATTTTTAGATTTGTATCCTAGTGCCTGATATACAGTAGGTACCATAATAAAATCTTATTGATTAATTAATCAATAAGCCTTGAATGCTAAACTAAGGAACTTGGATCCACTTAAGTCCCATAGCATTTCACTGTGACATAGGAGTGACCCTGGATTATTAGCAGATACAACCAAGGGAAAGCTTGAGTATGGGTTTAGTGACCAACTTTTATCTGTTGACAGAGATCCAGCAAACTTGATCAGAAAGAGTCACCCCTAGATTAATCCTAGGGGGATGACTATAGCAACTCTGAGTAGAAAAATTACGTATATGAGATCATGAGTATTTAATGAGTATGGAAGTATTTTTTTTTTTTTTTTTGCTAAAGTAATTGGGGTTAAATGACTTGCTCGGGGTCACACAGCTAGGAAGTATTAAGTGTCTGAGCCAGTTTTGAACTCAGGTCCTCCTGACTTCAGAGCTGGTGCTCTATCCACTGCACCACCTAGCTACCCCAAAGTAAATACTTTTAACAATAAGGAACTGGATGCCAGGGCCAGGGTGCTGAGGTGCGATACCTACCTACTGCCTCTCCACAAAGGAGCCCTTTTGATCAGAAGCAGGCTTATCATCCTGTCTGGGTTCAGTTTCTTCTTTGACACATTTTGGCTTACTGTGCCCTCCCCCCACTATGTACTTGCTGTACCTTGGGGAAAATTTCTTAAGATTTAGGTTTTAGGTTTTAGCTAATGTCAAGGATCTTCCTAATGCAAGGGAATGGGCAGAGAAGAAAATGTGGAGTAGAGAGATGCTCAATGTATGATATGAACTAGGTATGGGACAGGTATTTATTTCCTCCATCCAAAAGAAATGTTAACAATCACACAAAATACATATTTTTGTATTGTATATAATATTGTATATAATACAATAATTGTATTATAATGTATTATGTAAATATATAAATAAATGTATGTAAAAATACATTTGATAGAAACAAACTTAAACATTTTACCCTACTAACTACCATCATATTCTTTTGAGAAGTCGATATCGGGTTAAAATTGTATTTTGTTCTGGTCTCTCCAACCGCCCCCCCCCCCCAATCTCCCTAGCCATCTGGTCAATATAGTAAGTTTTAACGGGAAATAAAGTTGCAAAGGGGAACCCCAAAATACATATAAACTGTCCAAAAGATCAAAGTAGCAAATTTACAAATTGTACCACATATTAACCAAAATTCACATCCGGACTATATGTGATGCATCAGCATGTTCCATTTAGGTGCTTCTGTCAGGGTTATATCAATTCCACACTAACCGAACATCAAAAAGGTGCTGAAAACTCTGAGATGTGACTTTGAAATTTTATCAACCACTTTGAGATGATTTGGATATGAACTAAGCCCAAGGTGATACAGATATGAGTTGGTCTCTTTCTCATCTTTTCTTCTCTATAAAAATGAGATTTCAGACCCAGTCCTCCGCTGTTTCCTAAGGGTCCATGCTGCCTAGTACTTCCATCTGTGAGTGATGCTCCCCACGCCTCCCCCTCCCCATCCTTTTCTCCTTGGTACCTTCCGTCACATTCCCTGTCTCCATCCCACCATATGCCTCTTTGCCACTTGTCTCTGTGCTTTATTAAAGTGTGATTGTTTCCTGTTTCCTACTGCCAATGATGGTTTTTCCTGGCAAGTTCCCAAATAACCAGGCATCTGTCGCTATAATTTCATAAAATTAATTATCAATTCAATATCTAAAACCATTTAGACATGAAACTATTTATAGGACGGTTGACTTGGCATTTTTATACTTCATCACCTTGCCTCTGTATTGCTTTCCTCAAAGTCCATATCTTCTGGTAAACTACACTAGGAATTGATTCTCTTTCCTTATGGATAGAATCCTTTTTGATAAAAGAAGTTCCCTTCTCCTGTTAGCTCCACCCATTTAAACTCATAACTTCCAAACTTCTCAGACTCAAGGTGGTCTCCAACTCTAGGTATATCCATAATCCATCTAAATTCCATGGAACAAAACATTCCAGTTATGGTCTGATCAGGAAGGTCATGCCTTTAATTCACGCAATATAAAATTACTTTTTTTGACTGCCATTTTATACCATTGATTCATATTAAGCGTGTGGTCCACTAAAAATCTGCAGATCTTTTCCCAACAAGCTGGTACTTAGCTACAGCTCCCCTATCTTGCACTTTTGAAGTTTATTTTCTTAACCCAAATTAAAGAATTTACTTTATCCTACTAGATTTTTTCTTAAGAAATTCAGCCCAGTGTTTTAACCTGTTAAGATCTTTCCAAATCTTCCAAATCCATAGCATTAACTGTCTTTCCCACCTTTTTGTTATCTGCAAGTTTGATAAGTATGCCATGTATGTCTTTATCCAAGTACCTCTGAATTTATCATAGGCCCAACCATTGGTGAAGGCTGATTTCTTTTTTTTTTTTTTTTTTTTTGAATTTTCATCTACTCTGAAGAGACTGAGCTGGATCCAAAGAAAAGGGTCTTTTTTTTTTTTTTTTTTTTTTTTTTTAAATTATCAAGAGAAAAACTTTTGGCTAGAAAAATGTTTATTTAGTTTAAATTTTTTCTATCTGTACTTATCTATTGATGTTCTTTAACCTAAGATCATGGAGGAACACAAAAAAGACCAATCCAATACCCAGGCTCAGGTTCATCTAGGCAGGACATAGGGTCTAGCCACAAAGTACTCTCAAGCTTTACATTACCATTGGCCAAACCTCCCAAGCTGTCCAGCATCCCATGGTGTTCAAGATCTGAATCACAGTGTGTATTAATTTCTTTATATTTTTGTATTTACTTATGTATGGTGTATGTGTTACCCTTGTAGATTATGTATATATCCATGGGAGTTTGTTTAAATGTAACTTTGATAGATATTTGGGGATCTTGCCTATCCCTCTCTAAGAGAGACTTTGATTCCTAGTGGAGGGGACCAGGAAAAAAAGCCAAGAGACTGGTTCTTCTATTTTTCTCAGAGAGGGAATAACAGGCTATCATGATATAAAGATATTCCTAAATATTTCTAGTCGAAGAGAATTATTTATTATTAATTAACTATTATCAATAATTTATCATTAATTATTTTTATACTTGGGTTCAAACTGCTTTCCTGGTCACTATTCTTTAAAGAGGAAGGTATACCCCAATCTCAAATCAAAAAATTTGACCTCTTCTCCCCAAATGCTAGTTACACAAGAGTTCATCACAAATAATGAATAGTGAATATACCATTTATGCAAGCAGATGGTGAACAGATGGGCAAAATTTAATGATTAAAATATAGCAAATAATACACAGAATAAATAAGCTGTCTCACTAGGAATGAGATTTCTCAGCATAACTTCCATTTTAGGAATAATCTTTAGAGAACCAAGCTGTAAATTCAAGACATGTTAAGGAGCTACATCTTTCACATATTTTTTTTTCCCTTAAAAAAATCTCTCTCTTTCTCTCTCTGTCTTTTTGTCCCTTTCTCTGTCTCTCTCTGTCTGTCTCTCTCTTGTAATATTCTTCTCTAAAATGTATTGTTCTCTAGGAGTGGGTTTCTTGGGGGGTTTCTAGGAGCAGCCTTAGTTTCAGTTCAATGTAATAATCACCACAAGTGCAGCCAGGAGTTAAAGTCCAAATCCTTTATTGTCTCCTTTTAAGTCTTGTCTCCTTCGGTGAGCCTTTCTTAGAGGCCTGTCTCTCTCCTTGGCGCCTACCTCTAGTCCTTTGCCTCTGCCAGCATCTGTCTCTAGCTCTCTCTGAATCTTCAGCCAGCACAAAGGTGGAAGTTGGAATGAATCTGTCTCCTTCTCTGAGAGTGGGCTTGTGGGCTTCTGTGTCTGGCCCTGAGAGCTTCTTGCTTATATGCTGTGCACTGAATATACACCAATCATTACACCACTAGGAAACCATTATTTGTTGTAGGATTAAATCGATGCTAAACTAGATTTAAACATTGTCTCCTCAATTTCACTCAGTACTTTGTTTCAGTTTCTGGCCCGTAACATCTCCTTGTAGAATCAGATCAATCATACTGAACCATGCTAAATTAGATAATTATTGTCTCCATTAATTCCACTGTCTTAGTACCTTGTAAGAATTATAACAGTCTCTGTGTCTCTGTCTCTCAATCTCTCTCTCTGTCTCTCTCTCTCTCTCTCATAGGTGGGACTCTAAGACCAATTCTGCCCTTCAGGCTAGCACATCATTCTCTCCACCAATGAGGAGAGTCTTTATGTAAATGTTTCAGGCTTCTTATCTCAGCAACAATTCACTGAATATTTGTAGCATTCCCTGAGTGGAATGTAAACTCCTTGAGGGCAAGGATCGGTTCCTTATTGCTTTTTGCCTCTGGCACCTAGCAAGGTATCTTCTTGTTCAGTCACATCTTTGGGACCCCTTTCAGGATTTTTCTTGGCAAGGATATTACCATTTTCTTTGCTATCTCCTTCTCCAGCTCATTTTACAGATGAGGAAAAGAGACAGAAAGGGTTAAGTGACTTCTCCAGGATCACTCAGCTAATAAGTATCTGAGCCCAAATTTTAACTCAGAAAGATGAGTGTTCTTGACTCTAGGCCTAGGAACTCTAGCCACTACTACCTAGATGCCAAATAATAGGTATTTAATACATGTTTGTTGAACTGAATATAATAGATTAAAATTAACTCAAGAAACAAGGAGAAGGAAAAAAGGGTTGAATTTGAAATGATAAAAGCAATATCAACAATGCCTTTTATTGATTAGATGAGGAATGGGTGAGGCAGAGGGGCTAGGGATTTCTGAAAGACTATGGAGAATGGCAGAGATGCTGTAGAATTGGAGAAGGAAATAGCCTATTTTGTTATTTTAAAGAAAAGTGAATGGCATCCTAACTTATGATCAGTCAACTTTTCTTGGATTCCTGGCAAAAATTTTGAAACATTATTGAAGGAATAGTTAGTAAACATTTAGAAATGGAAACAGGAACCTCAAAAAGCCACATCATTAGAATCAGATCCCACCGGAAAAATCTCATTTCCTTTTTTAGACTGTCACTAATCTAGAGACTCAGGGGAATGCTGTAGATAAAATGTGTACTTAAGTTACTTATGCTATCTATGCTGGTAGGAAAGATGGAAAGATGTGAGCTACAAAACAATAGAATTAGAAGGATTCAGAACTGGTTGAATGACCACTTAGGAGAGATGTCATCAACAGTTAATTCCAACATGACATGACAGAAATTCTCCTGTAGAAGGTCTTAGGGATTTATGTTTGGTTCTGGACTGTTTAGTATCTCTTATCAATGACTTCGATAAAAGCAAATTAGCAGATTATACAAAGAAAGATAGTTAATATACAGAGTAACAGTCCAGATTTTAAAAGCTCTTAATAGGTTAGAAACTTGGGTTGAATCAATAAGATTAAATTTAATAGAGAGACATGTAGATTCTTTCATTTGGGTTAAGAAAATCAATATCCCAAGTGTGAGATTGAAAAGGTGAGGGTCAGTATTATAGCTAAACAATAGCTTGCTGGGAAAAGATCTGGAAGCCTTAGTAGACCACAAACCCAATAAGAGTAAACAGTGTGGTGATGTAGGGAAAACAAGCAACTAATGGGATGTGGGGTTCTATGAAGAAAAGCCTAATGTCATTAGAGAGATGGTGATTCTGTTGTACTTTTCCTTTATCAGTCCACATCTGGGATGTTTTGTCTCATTTTTGGTACCATATGTTAGGAAGGACATTGATTAACTAGAAAGCATCCAGAGAATGGCCACCAGGATTGTGAAGGAGTTCATGATCAGGCCAGATGAAAATTAGCTTAAGGAACTGAGAAAATTATAAGATCAAAAAACCCATCTGGGTTTTTTCTACTAAATTCATTTGTTTTTGATATACATTGCTTTATGAATCATGCTGGGAGAGAAAAATTAGAGCAAAAGAGAAAAACCATGTGAGAAAAAAAAAAGGGGGAAAAAGAAGTGAACACAGCATGTGTTGATTTGCATAAGGAGACATGCAACTAAGTCTCCTTAGTTCTTTTTCTGGATGCAGATGGCATTTTCTGTACAGTTTATTGGGATTGCTTTGGATCACTGAACCACTGACAAGAACCAAATCTTTCATAGTTGATCATTGCACATTTTTGCCATTGTTGTGTACAATGTGTTCTGGTTCTGTTTGTTTTGGTCAGCATCAGTTCATAAACATTTTTTCAGGCCTTTCTAGTCAGCTTGTTCATCATTTTTTATAGAACAATAGTATCCCATTATCTTCATATACCACAATTTGTTCAGACATCCCCAAATTTTCCAAATCTTTGCCACCCCAAAAAGAGCTGCTACAAACATTTTTGCACATGTGGGTCCTTTCCTCTCTTTTATGATTTCCTTCTCCAGCTCATTTTACACATGAGGAAAAGCAGCAGATAGGGTTAAGTGACTTGTCCAGGATCACTCAGCTAGTAAGTATCTGAGACCAAATTTTAACTTGGAAGATAGTGTTTCTGATTCCAGGCCCAGGTACTCTAGCCACTACCACCTAGATGCCAGATAATAGGTACTTAATACACGTTTGTTGAACTGAATAAAATTGATTAAAATTAACTCATGAAACAAAGAGAAGGAAAAAAGGGTTGAATTTGAAATGACAAAGTAAAGTCAACAGACCTCATCTGGAGTTTTCTTGACAAAGATACTGGAGCCATTTGCCATTTCCTTCTCCAGCTCATTTCACAGACAAGGAAACTGAGGTAAACAAGGTAAGTGATTTACCCAATAAATGTCTGAGGCCAGTTTTAACTCTGGAAGATGAGTCTTCCTGACTCTAGGCCCACCTTCTAACCACTGTACCCTTAGTACCTTCTAAAGCTGATATGCCTTCTAGTCAGTGTCTAGTATGGAAAAGAAAAGATATGGGGGAAGAGGGTGGGATATGACACAGGGGCTATTTTCAAGTAGCTTAAGGACCAACAAGAGGAAAAGGAAATAGGTTTGTTTGATTTGGTGTCAGAAGCAGCAATGGGTAGAAGAGGCAATTGGGCCAATTTAGGCTTGGTATAAGAAAGGAAAACTAAAACCCCAAATTTCCTACCAATTACAGATGTCTAAAAGTAGAATGGGAGATCTTCAGTAGAATCCGAATGCCCATTTGTTGGAGAGTTGAGATTCCCTTTTCAAATATGTGTTGGGCTGGATATGGAATTCTGGTTAGAAGCAAAGTTAGGGTTAGTAGTCTCTGGTTTCCTTCCTAGCTCTGATGTTTTGAAATCCTTTTTACTTCACATTATATTTTGACAAAACCATTTGTTGGTACTAGGTGGAACATGTCTGTCCCAAAGAGAGAACGAGTTATTTGTTTTCTTTCCTTTTCCTCACAGTTTGATTCCTTCCGAGACTTGGGTTCATAGACATAGGCGGATTGATATTATTCCATCTACAAAACTTCTAGGAAGAGAATTCAAAATAGTTCCTCCTCTTTGTTGGGAGAAGTGGGGCACTATGGGTGTGGAGTGTTGCATAAGCTGTCAGAGTAGGGCATTGTTAATTAGTTTTATTGTACTTTTTTTTTTTCTTTTTCAAAGAAGAAAGAAAGCTCAATGTAATAGGAAGGGGGCAGAGATGAAATTGGTCATATTAGGGGAGAAAAGGCATCAATAAATCAAAATTTAAATATTAAATACATCCAGTTTAACATATTAAAATGGCTTGGTTCCTTCAAAACCTTATTATGGGAATCCCACAGTCACACCAAGGAAAATGTTTTTAATCAAAGTATAAATTTGCCAGAGAAAAGAATGGCTATCCC
Organism: Sarcophilus harrisii; assembly: GCF_902635505.1. NCBI lineage: Eukaryota > Metazoa > Chordata > Mammalia > Dasyuromorphia > Dasyuridae > Sarcophilus > Sarcophilus harrisii. The sequence goes on from NC_045431.1 coordinate 204,577,193, forward strand.
TGCATTTATGCACTCAATTATTGGCTGACCCTAATCTCTCTTCATCTCTACAAAGATTGAGCTGTCTCCAGGGGAAGAAAGGTTTGGGTGAGCTTTTTCTTTCTCTTTTATCAAAAGAAAAACTTCTTGGCAGGAAAAAGGCACTTTTAATTAAAGAGTTTCTAATTTCTGAATCAAAATGCATCAGCTTTTGAGGAGGGCTTATTGAGAAGGCGGGGTATGGAGGGAAGGAGAGGGATTTATTCCCACAAAGCATTAGTGCTTCTAAGAGATTCTAAGGATCCAATCTGTAACCAGATACTGGGTCAAGAAGCCCTGATGTAGAGGCAGGGCTGAAGGAGTGAGCTGGTAATGGAGAATGTCCTTTCCATTTTTCCTGGTATTGAAGCCCTGGCTCCTACACTTCATAACCCTGAGATAAACCGCATGAGTCAGCCAGCCCCGTTATCTTGAACCCTCATGGTTCTGAGTGTGTTCCGACTCATCACAGGGATCAGCCGAATCTTAGCCCAATCATTTTTCTGAGTGTCGAGGGATCTGAGTGATTCCCTTTGGATTTCACAACTGTCTTAGAGAATCTCAGATATTCACTGGCTATTTCTAGCTGGACGACTTAACTTATCCAGTACCTCATTCATGTGCCTCTCTCCACACCCACTCTTGGACTCTCTCTATTTGCTGGATCTCATTTGTGGGCTAACATTAACTTGCTCGTATTGTCCTGGCTTGTCATTTTCCAAATTGGACTCACAAATTTCTGATTCATTGGTTCTGTGTCGGAGCCATTCGAAGCCCACAGAGCTGCTCTTCTGAAAGCTATGTCTCCATGTCGCAAGAGGAATCTGCCTCTTTCCTAATCCTCCCTCTATAATTCTACCGTCCCCCACTTGGGGCCTTTTTTGGGTCCTGAATGCCTTTCTCACCAACAGGGTATCATCATTGTAAGAGACGGTATATTCTGTGGGAAGTTAAGATGATACAGATCTGGAACAAGGCCCGAATGACCTTGCTCCTCAAACTCTGGGATGACTAAGGGGAGTATTTTAGACAACAGATGCTAAGCACAAATGTTTCCAGTCTATCTCAGACATCCATAGATACACTGAACAGATACATAATCGCAGAAGGTAGCTGACATGGTCTGGGAGGATTCAAGGCCAATAGCTTAATTTAAAGATAAGCAGATGGAGACCCAGAGATAAAAAGGGATTTTCTCCAATTCACACTGGGGACAGAACTAGAACCTGGATCTCTTTTCTCCTAAGCTAGCCTTTCTCTAAATTTAGACCTTTTGAGCTATTCAGGGTCAATGGCTACAAGGAGACTGCTGAGATTAGAGGCAGATGAATTGGGCTCCATTCATGACTCTCCTATTTCCTACCTGTGTAACATAGGACAAGTCAGCCTCTTTAAGTTTATTTCCTCATTTGAAATGAAAATGCTAATTAGATAATATCTGAGATTCCTCCCAGTTTTAAAGCTATTAATTTCCTCTTTAAAAAAAAAGAAAAGAAAAGAAGAAAAAATAAATGATTGATTTCATTTAAAAAGCTGGTGAAATTCTCTGAGAACACATCTTCTTTCCCAGAGAGCTGTGTGCTTGAGGAGAGCTGGAAGGGAGATTTTTTGGCCTCTCATGGGATCAAAGGTAGTCGATCTTAAAGACAGAAGTTAGAGGCTTGGATGATTTAAAAATAACTGCCATGACAACTCTGTTTCCAGAATTTTTCCCATTTTAATTAAAAGCTGTGGGAAGCAAGATGAGTCAAACTTCCTCATGAAGTTGCTGAATCCAAGGAACTGCTTAGTTCCCCTCTGTTTCAAGTAAATGCCTATAGAGGGAGATAGCTGGGTGGTACAGTGGATAGAGCATTGGCTCTGGACTCAGGTGGAGTTCAAATATGAGCTGTGTGTGACTTGGGTAAATAATTTAATCCTTGCCTCCAAAAAAAAAAAAAAAGAAAGAAAAAAGGCTATGGAGACAGACATCCAGGTGCAGAGGGAAAAGTTTGGGGATAAGAGGACTTGAGTTCAAATTCTTAATATCTTGGGGACCTTAGACAAAGGGCAGCTAAGGGGTGCCATAGTGCATGGAGTATCGGTTTCGGAATCAGAAGGACTCATTTTCCTGAGTTCAATTCAAGCCTCAAACACTTATTAGCTCTGTAATCCGGGGCATGTCACTTAATCCTGTTTATCTCAGAAGTAAACTACTCCAGTCTCTCCCAAATCAGTCAAATAGATTTAGAGCTGGAAGGTCATTAAGTCAACCTCCCCCTCCCCATTTTGCAAATGAGGAAACTGAGGTATAGAGTTTAAGTTATTTGCCCAGGGATATATATAACTAAGGTCTTTCTGACTCCCAGTCCAGCATTCCATCAGATTCTTTCTTCACAGCAACACAGATTGCAAAAAAAAAAAAAAAGATACTAGTGCTATTAAATTTGGGGGTCTCAATTCTCTCTGCCTGGGCTTCTTGCTTCTTTGTTAACACCCACATAAAGATACTGGAATGATTTGCCATTCCTTTTCCAGCTCATTTTATAGGTGAGAAAACTGAGGCATACAGGGTCAAGTTTGGGGTTTGGGATTTTCATGGCAAAAATTCTGGAGTGGTTTGTCATTTCCTTTTCCAGCTCATTTTATAGATGAGGAAGCTGAGGCATTCAGGGTTTAAGTGACATATCTTTGGGGTTTTCATGGTAACGATTCTGGAGTGGTTTGCCATATCCTTCTCCAACTCATTTTACAGATGAGAAAACTGAGGCATACAGGATTAAGTAACATATCGAGGGTCACCCAACTAGTAAATGTTTGGATTTGAACTTGAATCTTCCTGATTCTAGGTTAGGTGCTCTATTCACCTAGCTGCCCTTCTTCTCAAGTTTAAGATAACAAGTAGAAGGAGCACCCTGCTGTCAGTCCAGGGTTTAATGAGCATCAATGTTCATACTTAACAGACAGGAAGACATATATCAATGGATGCCCAAAGACCAGGTTAGTAACTGCTGTCCTTCCAATACACTTGATTCAACATTGCTGACAGTCCACTCTTCTGGTCACTGGGCCCAGCACTGGAACCGCAAAGATGGTTTCTACACAGGCCCTTTTCTCAATGAGTTTACTATCTAACCATCGAGGAACAAGTTCAGTGATAACTAAGCTTCAAATGAGATAAGCATCAGTGCAAAAGAGAGAGGTTCAGGTAGAATAGGATGAAAAATTGAAGGAATGACAGACAAATTGCTTTCAGCACAGGAGTGTATTGGGGAAGGCTTCAAAATAATTCCCTAAAACACAAAATGAGGGCACCCCAATCCTTGCTCAAGCTTCTTCAGAGGTTCCCTGGTGCCTCCAAGATCAAATTCCTCCCGCATGGCATTTAAAACTCTTTACAATCTGGCTTGGGCCTCTCAGTGTAGGCTGATAGCACTCTTCACACGCTACATTCCCCAAAGATCAGCTCATTTGCTGTTCTCTGAATTGAGACTTCCACTCTCCCCTCCTTCCCCCCCAAGAGCCTTTGCAATCTGTCCTTGCAGAGAATATACAATCACAATATTTCTGCCTCTTACAATTCCTATCTTTCTTCAAGGATCATCTCGGGGTGCTTTGCTTGTAAATGATTAACCCCTAGCTGGGGTGGGGTGGGGTGCCTTGGAATGTGTATCTCATTTTTAAGTGTAATCTACACTATTAATATCCAAAGCTTTGTTTGACTATTGACTAAGTCTAGTCTATCAGCACAATAATAAATTAAGCCCCGATCTGTAGGATCTGTAGCGTTTGGTGTAACTCTCACAAAGAAAATTTAACAATCGGATCTCTCGGAAGCCAGGACTAGCTCTGTGCTCATCTTCTGTGCCATCTCGGGGGAAGCGGTTCCTGATGATCTCGGCTTAGGGTTCTCTCCCCACGATTCAAACGATCATGTGTATGGTTTGTGAATTTACTTCCAGCCAAGCAGCTGAAGGCTTCAAATGCCTGGATCGGTAGTTTGTACTTAATTTCGCTGGCAATCGGAGGGGGAGGAGGGGGGAAGCGCTAACGGGTTTGGAGGCAGCCAGCCAGAGACCATAACTGCGTGTCAGGTTGATTACGCAACGTGGGTGAAGAATGAATTGGAAAGGGAACACAGGAAAGACAGTTAGGTGAGTTAGAAGCTAATTATAAATGCTCAAAGGCGAGGCGATGAGATCCTGCGTGGAAGGCGACGGGAAGAGCCAGATGCTAGAGCTTCTGCATCAGCAGAAAGGACTTTGAACCCGGGCTCGCCCCAGGCTTCAGTAGACACAGAACCAGGAAGTGGAGTTGGGGTCCAAGCCTGCAGAATGCCATAGGTGCGGGGATCTTCAAGGTAACTTAGTCCGGTTCTCAAGGGGGAAACTGGGGCCCGGGGAGGGGGGAGGGTCTCAGGAGCGCTGACCCCACCCAGGCCAGTATTTGCTGACTCGGTTCTCCCCGTTCCGGTCGGGACGGCGCCCATCTCCCACGGCTGGGGGCCTCCCTCTTTCCGTTGTTTCCCTCCCTTCCCACCCCGACTTTAGGAAGCGCGGGGCCCTCAGTTCTGCGCCCTGCCCTTTGCGCCCAGGCTGGGAAGCGCCACTCATTCCCGGTCCAAGCGCTAGCGGGGGCGGCGCAAACCTGGAGCTTCCCGGGGAGGGCGCTGGCTGGGCAGGGGAGGGGCACCTACCTGCGTGCTTTTGGAGCGGGGCGGGCCCGCTTTCCCTAAGCGGGCTGGGCCAGGGCTTGGGCCAGGTCCGCCCCCTGGGACTCCGCCTGGGCCCGACCGCGGGGGCAGCTCCGGCCCACGTGCGCTGGTCCGCGGTGACAGCTCGCCCGGAGGGGCGGAGCCGCAGCTGCGGGATGCTCTCTCATTGGAGGGCGGCCGGGCCGGGGGAGGCCGGCCCGCCCTCCCGGGGCAGCTCCAGTACCCGAGCCCCGAGCTCCGGCTCAGTCAGTCCCCAGCCGCCGCGCCGTGGCCGTTCCGGGGTGCCGCGCCCGCGGGCCGGACCAGGAGGCAGAGGAGAGCCTGAGTCGGTGGCCGAGACCATGCGCTCCCGCAGCGCCGCGGCGCACTGTAAGGCTTGCGGCGTCGGGGTTCCCGGGCGGGCAGCGGGGAGGAGCGGCCACTGGCCGGTCGCAGGTGCGGGGGCACCCAGGGCCCCGTGCTCCGCAGCCCTTCGGCACTGGGGTTTAAGGGACGGCTTGTAGAGGTTCCCTGAAAGCAGTCGAGGCTATCTGGAAAAGGGGGGAAGGGTGCCCCTGGGCGGAGGCTGCCTTGGGCCGGAGACTTTGATCGGGAAAAAAAAAAGCGATTTTAAACAAACGCTACTATCAAAGCAAACCGGACAGCCCGAGATGCCTGCCCGCCTTTAACCCGTTTAAAGAACTACCACTACAACCCCCACGCCCCACCACACACACACAAACATCTATAACTGCAGCCCACTCGCGGGGTCCGGTGCCGGTCCTCTGCCGCGAATATCCTAAATACCCGAAGTCGCCCGGATTGAGTCTGGTCTCTTTGACGTATGACCCCAGCTCATTTCCACTCTCTGGGCCTCCCCGCTCCCCCGGGATGTTTCTCTCCCCCTCCCTCCTATGCTATAATAACAGGAAGTCATTTTTGCCCTGTGTCTGTGGCCTGCGAAGTCCCTCCGGGCTGGGACTCTCACTCAGGCCAGCTCGGATCTCCCCGCGCCTCTCCCGGCGCTTCGCCCGGTGCCTCTCCTGGCCTTGCGTGGGAGGGAGTGCCCAGGTGGCAGCCGGTGCTGTGCCCGCCCTGGACCCACCTCCCGGCTTTGCCTCCCGGGGAAGGAAGTATTGTTGCGGTGAGGTGCCTTGCTTAATCCTGGCACCTGTAGTTGATTGCCTGGCCCGAGCTGGAGAATTGGAGGCAACTTTTACCTACCCCAACCTAGCAGACAGACCAGGCTTTGCGCTGTCAAACGCGTGTGCTGCAGGGAAGAGAAAGAAGCTCCTGAACTCTTGGTTCTTTAGGGGGAAATCCTTGCATTTAGCCATTCTGTGCTGAGGAGGTCTTTTGTGGGGGGGGGGGGCGGCGGGAGTGAGAGCTTGGTAAAAGGTGCTTCCACAAACCTTGCAGGGGTCCTCAAACTACGGCCCGCGGGCCAGATGCGGCAGCTGAGGATGTTTATCCCCCTCACCCAGGGCTATGAAGTCTCTTTATTTAAAGGCCCAGAAAACAAAGTTTTTGTTTTTACTATAGCCGGGCCCTCCAACAGTTGTCTGAGGGACAGTGAACTGGCCCCCTATTTAAAAAAAGTTTGAGGACCCCTGCTAGAGGCCTGTGGCTTTGCTGGGAGTTTAGACATCTGTTGCTGATCCATACTCCTGTTTTAAGATGTAAATATTTTTATGTGGTTTTAGTTAAAGATGAAATAACTACATTCCCTACTACCATCAGAGCAGGCAGGTCTGCCTGAGGTAGGAGGAAGAAGGCAAGTGTGCTTTAGGGTAGCTGCAGTGTCCCCTTCTCCATTCCTGTTGGCACTTGCTCCCCTCCCTTTCTAGGTCCTTCTTCATTGCTTGAGGCAGTACTCTTGACAAGCCTGTAGCTTCTCCAGCCAGACTTAGCCGATTGGTATCAATTCCCCTCCCACCCTCACCTACGCCTCTATCTGAGATCTTTAATTACTAGGAATCCTGGAGTAGTAACTTGTCTACTTCAGAATTCAGAGCTGGGGCTTTTAAGCAGCACCAGAGTGTGTGGAGTCCAGCTTATTAGCCTTCTCTAGGTCTGCTGAGAGTTTTGACCTGCTTCACTCTGAGATTTCTGAGGGGGCATCTAGAGGCAACTTCTTGCCTCAGGATAGATCCTCTTGCTGCAGTAGACTTCTTTGGGAGTGTTTGTAAACAGTTTGCCTCTGGGTGAGTCCATATGACTGAGAAAGATTGTCTTGGAAAAAGTGAGTTGGGCAGTTAATATGTCTCACCCATGGGCACTGGCAATCCTGCTCTTGGTATGGATTGGCAATATGGTTTCCTGTTGAGTAGAACTTCTGCTATTTGTGATTACAATGGTAGTAAAAGAAACATTTATAGCACTTTAATATTTACAAAAGCTCTTTTTATTATACATCAGCTTATTTTAGTTCTCCCAGAAACCTTGTGAAGGTAAATACTATGGGTATTATTACTTACATTTTACAAGTAAGGAAATTGAGGCTGAGAAAGGTTAAAAGAACTTGGTTTGTAGTCACAAAATTTGGAAGGTCAGAAGCCAAATTTGGTTTTCCTCACTCTAAACCTAGCCCTCTTCAGCCTGTCACTGTTTCTATTCTGAAGGTGTTTCTTTAGGGAAACCTGCAACAAGTCTGTCAAAAGTAATAATTATTATTGTTATAATCAACATTTATATAGTGCCTTTAGGTTTACAAAGCACTTCTCACAATCATTGTTTGAGATGCTATTATTATTCCCCTTTTACCAATGAAGAATTTGAATCTGACACAAGTCAGGGCAACATAACTAGTTAGCTTCTGAGATAGAATTTGAACCGAAAACTTCTTGAGTCCAAGTCCAGTGCTCTTTCCACTAGACCATACTGCCTCTCCACTTTACACTGATTGCTTTGGAGGGAGGGGAGATCTCAAGGATCGTCTTACACGATAGGAAGGCTTTGTCTCAGGAAATCCCCCTCCCTGTGATGTGGGCCTGCTGGCTTGCTTGGTGCTGCAGATGCCAGCCCTGCTGTTTGGCTGGTCTACAAGGGCAGAGGCCTGTACATGTGTTTAGATAAGGGTTTTTAAAAAAAAAAGTGGAGTATGTGTGGACTGACTTCAGTAATCATCGGCTTGTAAACACACTGCAATAATAGTAGAAATATTTGGTGTTCTCAGCCTTGCCACACTGGTTTGTGGCTGAACTGAGAGGGCTGTGAGTTTAGTACAGGGGGCTGATGGGGACTGATGTCATTGTAATCTCAGCTTTGAAGTTTGACTTAATCAGCCTCTGTAATTATAACTTTATAATCCAAACACTTTATGTATCAACTGGTCCTACCAAGAATCTTGTAGTCTCTTCTCTCCCTCCTTCCAAACTTCTCCTTCCCATTTTCCTTCCCTTGGGGCCTTAAGAAATGAAGGGCTTCAAAGATACTTCTTTTCAAGTATTGCTTCCTAGTCAAACTGTTTTCCTCTCTGATCTCCGGTGACTTAGTCTCGATTCAATAATGGCACAATGTTAGCATTGGTTGACTTTTTTAAATGTCTTATAGGTATTTGTTCAGAAATGATGCAGTTATAGGTGAAAGATTTTTGAACTTGGAACCAAAGGTCTGAGTTCTAATCTCAGGCCGGCTACTTCTGAATTTTCTTGGGTAAACTCTCTGTCTGGGCCATATTTTCCCCATGTGTAAAATCGTTTACAATCAGGGGTCCTCAACTACGGCCCGCAGGCCAGATGCGGCAGCTGAGGACGATTATCCCCCTCACCCAGGGCTTTGAAGTTTCTTTATTTAAAGGCCCACAAAACAAAGTTTTTGTTTTTACTATAGTCTGGCCCTCCAACAGTCTGAGGGACAGTGAACTGGCCCCCATTTAAAAAGTTTGAGGACTCCTGGCACATCATTCCATAAACATTTATTGAGCACCTTTTATGTTCTAGGCATTATCCTGAGTACCAGGGATACTAAAAGGGGCAAAAGGCAGTTCCTGCCCTCAACTAATTTACAATCTAATGGGAGGTAGGAGCAAGATGTCCTCCAAGATCACTTTCAGCTCTAAATCTACAACATTCAATCCATTAATTATTATTTTTTGAGCCTTCTAGGCAATAGGGCCCAGATATTTCAGTTCTACTAGTATTAAGCTGCCCTTTGTGCTTAGAGTCTGTGAGGAGGCAGTGGCCATAGTATGATAAAAATCAAGAAGAGTACATAGCTATGTGTAAAATGAATATGTTAACCCTTGCCTTCTCTTTCTCCCAGGGCTATTTTCAGGCTAAAAAGATTTTTTTTTTTTTTTTTTTTTTTATTGAGACTGGGTCTCCTTATCTTGTCCAGGGTGGAAATGCAGTCCCATAGACCTGATCTCTTGACTTGTTTTCAGTTAACCTTACCACTCCCTCCCCACTAGTGCTATATCACTATAGTGACTTATACTGACATAGTCCAGGCACCAGATTGCCTTAGCGTTTTGGAAGCTCAGAACTCCCAAGCTCAAGCAATCCACTAATCTTCCAAGTAGCAATGAAGATAATTTTTTTAATGTAAAATTCTATCAAAGCAGACATTCTTCTCACTCCTTAAGTAGATGCCTTCTCAAGAGACTTCATGTTTGTTTTATTTTTTGTTTTAAAAGAAATTTTATTGAAGGATTTTATTTTTATACATCATAGCCCTTTTTAGGTATTTTCTTCTTCTTTCCCAATAGACCTATATCCATTGGAACAAAGAAAAGTAATGAAGCAAAAATAGCTGCTTCTGGGACAGAGCTCTAATTGCCTATGTCCCTTTTGTCCTGGGACTCATGGGATCATAGCTCAATAGGATCTTAGATTCCATATGAATAACCTTCTTAATTACAGAAGTATAAATTGAGGTCTTGTTGAGTTAAATTACTTGCCCAAGATATTCAAACCCAGAACATGTGCTCTTTTCTAAATTTAAGATGACTCCTATGACTCTTTGTAGAGAGGAAGGAGGTACGTTTTATTATCTGTTCTCTGGCAGCATTACTGGATTTTCAGCTACTCAAAATACCCCTTCCTTTGAGTGAGCTTTTCAGTTATCTTGTTATTGTCACTGTCATTGCAAATTTTTTTCTTTGGCCCTGCTTATTTTGCTTTGCATCAGTTCCTACAGATCATCCCATATTTTCCTGAAGTCCTCATGTTTCTGCATAATAGCACTTCATTGCGTTCCTATATTATTATACATTCAGTCATCTCCCTTGATAAAATGCTCCCCCCTTTTAAATAGAATGCTACATAGAATAATCCCCAAAGCTTATTCTTTTTTAGGTTCATTTAGTAGACTTTTGCCTACCTACCTAGAAAGATCTGAACTGGCTGGCTGGCTGGGGAGGATACATGCTTATGCTCAGGGGGCAAGACGGCTGTTTGAGCTTTTGAGTTTTACCCCATTATGAAAATACAGAAACACACACACGCTTCTGGGATTTCTTAAAAGACAAGGGGTAGGGGTGGGCAGGGAAAGGGAAGACATGAAATATGTTGTCTTCCTTCCTTACTAGTTTTATCACCTCCCCTTCCTTCCTGAGAACTACATTTCTTTCTTGGATCTGGGAAATGAGGTCTTCCGAATGGTAGACTTGATTGGATTTTATTGAGGACTGAAATGGGCATTAAACAATCTATTTTTTTGGGCCCCTAACAGGAGAGGATGCTCTCCACTCTGGAAATCCCTTGAATGCTGTCAATCCTAGGATAACTGAGATGGGGATGGACATGAGGTAGAAACCAGAGAACCAGTGAGAAGATTGAGCTAACAGCTTCCCTTTGGACATAGAACGATAGTGTTCTAGATCCACTGGAACCATTCCTTTTTTTTTTTTTTTTTTTTTTTTGCTGGAAATTGGAGGTTGGGGAATAGGCTGTGGAGAACAGAGAGAGCATTTTATTGGTTCTTGACTTGAGGATCCCATCTGTCCCCTCCCACGACCTTGTTTTTCTGGGTTTTTGTTTTTGTTTTTGTTTGTTTTGTTTTGTTTTTCACTCCAGCTTTTCTTAAAACAAGAAACAGGCTGGTTGAGACTGATAAGCAGCAGCTCCTGAAAGTGCTGAGGCTTAAGTTCTCCCAACCCCCAGCTAAGCAGGAGGGATGTGTAAGGAAAGGCCTCGATGGCCCAGATTGTTTCAGTTCAGTAAAACCTAATTCGGAGCCCAGTCCTGTCTCCCAGTTTCCTCCCATTTGAACTGCCTGTCCCTTTCTGTCCCAAAGGCTGGCCATGATTTGTGGCTACTATTTGTATAATTCTCCAGCCAAAAGTGCTTTCTCTCTGCTCTGAGGCCCACTAGCCTTTCATACCCTCTCTCTTTGTATCTTCCCTGGCTGTGTACAAGAACCCGGAAACTCTTAAAATCAGGGCCTTTATTTGACTTTGGCTCTCAAAGAATCTCCCATAGTTCCATTGATGAATGAATGCTTGTTGAATTAGAATATCTGAGCTAGGGAATGGTACCATTGGAAAGTGACCTTAAACCAAGGCTTCTTAAACTTTTACCACTCGTGATTCCTTTTCGCCCAAGAAATTTTTATGTAACCTGGGGTATATAGAATAGGTTTACAAATCAAATATTTATTGATAATAAATCAATTTTATGACCTCCCATATTCAGTTACATGACCCAATATGGGGTGAAGAGCCACACTTTAAGAAGCTTTGCCTTCTCCATGTGGTGCTACCTCCATGTTTTACATGAAGGGAAACTGAGGTGACTTTGGGGAAGTGTTTTGTCCAAGGTTACACAGTTAGCTGGTCTCCTGATTCAGAGTTTGTTATTCTTCCTACCAGACTAAAATCAACACATCACAGAATCACTAAAAAAAAAAAAAGGCATGTTTCCTTATTTACTCTCCCCACACACCCCCTTCAAGAAAACAAAGCTTGGTTCCCTCACCTTGTGGTTCCTAAGAACAAATTCAATGGGGTAGGAGTGGGGAGTACTTAGTGCCAAGTGTATATTTTTAGGATTTTTTTTTTGGCTGACTATGAACTGAACAAACTTTTATCCTTTCTAAGGCCAGAGAATTTTCTGTTTTGTTTTCTCAAATCCCCACCTCAATACAGTTCACCCAAAGGTTATGGATTATGAGACAACTCTAGCAACAACATTCTTTCCCAAATGCAGCAAGATTGCTTTTCAGGGAACTAAGAGTGTGGGCCTCTGGATGCACTCTATGTCTCCCATTTCCCATTGATTCATTCCCATCTTAATATCTTTGCTTTGGAGTGAAAGATGGTGATCTGGGCAAGATGGAGGGTAACCTTCCTCCAGTGAGGTGCAAAGTCTCTGTTATATTGCCATTCTAGTGGATGTAGCTCCCGGTTTCTCTAGCTTATATGCTAGTTGAGGAGATCAGTTAAAAAGCAGCAGAAATTTGAGGAAGAGAGTGAAAAAAGGAACATTTAGATTAAAAATTCTTTTTGGAATAGATAGGTGATGGATTTTCCAACCCTTATGCCAGGAAGTGGGATGAATCCCCGTGGGAACTTAGTATCCTTGTATTGAGTCATGGGTCTCAGGCAGTAGCAGTATTTATCATGGGAACCTGGAAGATAAAGGACTGTGTCATAATTTAGATTAGGAGAGGAATCCTTGTATCTTTGAGGAATGGATCTGGAGCTGTGATTTCTTTGCTGTGGTAACCACCCACTCTTTTCATGTACTTTCCAGTCTTAGCCCAATAATCTTCAAGTTTTAGTCTGAAATTTGTGGCTAGCACAAAGCTAGGATGTTTCCAAGACAAGCCTTGAGTCAATGACTTAAAAGTATTTTAAATTCCTATTTAAATTTTAAATTGAAATTTAAAAGCATTTTTTTTTGGCCAGGCACTGTGCTATGTTCTTAGGATTCAAAGAAATATTAAACCAATCCTTTTCTTCAAGGAAGTCACATTCTAGTGGGTGAGACATATTAATAAGTAGCCATCTACAAGGTGGCTGTTGAGTGGATGGGAGATTGTCTCAGAAGGAAGAGCAATAAAGGACTGAGGGAGGCCTGGAACCTTGGGATTGGGAGAGACTAAGTAGAAGACTATTTCAGTAGTCCAACTGAGAGGTGCTGAGAAACTATACTGGGCCAGTGGCTCCATGAGTGGGTGTTCATAAGGGAGATAGTGTGAATGGACCAATGATATGCTTTAGATTTGTGGGATGAGTAGGTGGAGGTGGGGATAATACCTCGTTTTTGAGTCTGGGTCAGTTAGTATAGGGAAGCTTGGAAGAGGAAGAAATTTTAGGGGAAAAACTAATGAGTTGTATTTTAGAAATACTGGGTTTAAGATGCCTCTAGGACTTCTGTTGGAAAGGCTTAGACTTCTCCACCTCACCCTTCTCCTTACTACTGGAGAAGGGGCAGGGTGGGATAATGGATAGAGAGCTTGATGAAGAGTCAGGGACATCTGTTTGAATTCTCTCTCTAACTCATTAGCTCTTTGATCCCAGCAAGTCACTTTAAATTTTCAAGCCTTAGTTTTCATGTTTATATAATGGGAAAAATACTATTTGTAATATTTATCTCACAGTTTTGTGAAAAATTAGATAATGTATTTAGAGAAATTTGCAAGCCTTAAAGCTGGTATTAAATTTTAGTTAGGATGAAGTATGCTGCATGTAGGTTTGTATATTTGCTGAATTATTGTGAGAATATTCGCTGGGGAGGAACGGGAGAGGTGATGATGGTAACAGGGAAGATTGAATTTGGATTAAAAAAACTCCCAAAGCTTTATCAGAGAAGCTAACCCCTCCCATTGCCTTTTTGCTGATCTCTAGGCCAAACTAAATGAGTTACCAAATTGTCTTGTCAGGGGTTCCTCATCAGGCTGGTTCTGAATTGAATCTGCCTCTGATTTTTGGTAAAATAAATGAGGGGGGAAGTCTTGGTTCAGAGACAGGCTCTCCCCCCTTGCCTATATAAGGGCCTAGCTCTCTAGGACTGCTGTTGCAGGACAAGGGTGGGGAAATGGTAGGATGAGCAGGGGCATAGTATTGGTACCCACTCAATTGGATAAGTCACTTAATCCTGTTTGCTTCAGTTTCACCCGGCCAGAGTAGAGAAGAGAGCTGGGCTTATTAGCAATTTAGTCCCAAATTCAGACTAGGAGCCCTCGATTGGCTAGGAAAGCCGAAGGGGTAAAAAGGGAAGGTTTTAGTGAACGAACAAAACACTTTCTTTTTAATTCCCTTTTGGATTTGCAGGTGAGCTGGCTTATTTGTCCTAGAAAAGCAAAGATTGGGGGTTTGGGGCAGATCCTCTTCTCACTGCTCAGTGGGAACTCTGATTTATGAAGTGTTAACCTCCCACTGCTCAGACTCCCAGAGAGAAGACCAAACAATTCCATCTCTGAGTGGCTTATTGGGAACAATTCCTCCTGGTCCTAGGTTAGATTACAGCAAGGGAAATTGAGGCTATCAGCCTAATTTTCCAACTCATAGACTCATAAATTTAGAACTGCAGGGGGCCTTGGAGGCACTCTAGTCTAACTCCTTTATAGGGAGGAAACCGAGACTTCCTTATAAGAGTTTAAATGATGGGCTCATAGTCACAGGACTAATAAGCATCGGAGGCAGGCTGGGAGCCCAGGTAATTCTGGTTCCAAGTCCAGGGCACTACCTGCTAGGCCAGGTTTCTGACATGCCTCAGATATTTATGGAAGAGCAGAAGGAAACCCTGTTGTGTCCCTTTGGAAAAGGATGCTCTCGTCTCCTGATTCCTCCTTGGCTCGCTCTCAAGGCAGGGGAGTGTGTGAACAAGTAATTCAACAAAGCTGTGCTTGCTGATGGACAAATATTTCTCCTTTGTCCTTTTGGTCTTCGCAGGCTGCCTACTGTGTGTGACTCAGCCACAGCTCAATCCAATAGCTATTAATTGGGTACGTGTTATTTCCAGAGCCCTTTACTGAACACGCAGAAGGCAGGACCTGGAGAAACTAATTGGGCAGGAGAGCCCACCATTCCCTTCCCTGCAATGGGGATGGAATTTGTCCCAGGTTCTGTTCCCAGAAACTTTGTGAATGGCCCTGCTCTCCCTTCTCCCCTCCCTAGGACATACAGAGAGATAGCCCTCTGCTCTTTTAGTCAACTGAGCAACCACTTAATCATATTTGCCTCAGTTTCCTCATCTGTAAAAATGAACTGGAGAAAGAAAAAGCAGCATCTCTGTCAAGAAAACCCCCCACAAAGGGGGTTACAAAGAGTTGGACACAGTTGAAAATAGCATTAAAGTCAGCATCTCTGATCTCTCCTTATAAGTCCCCATAACAAGTCCACCTATTCTACTCACTGCATTGTAACTGTTTATTATGGATGGTACCTTTCTTTTTCCTCTAGGCTCTGCCTGCCTCCTTCAGGTGCCCTTCTGCCTGCTGGTCACTTGGCCCATTTTTGGGCATTGCGTGCCTCTTAACCAGAATTATTGCCTCCTTTATATTCACTTCAATGTGAGGCTGAGTGGCAGGCGGGCAGGAAGGCAGGCGGGCAAGGAGGCAGCAGGCCGGCCTGTCTCTCTCTCTCTCTAGCTCCTGCCTGCTCACTCACTGCTGGTGTCTCAGCTGCTTCTGCTGCCTATCCCTGCAAGCTTTCTGCAGCACTGTCTGTTTGTTGCGGAAGCCTCATCTCTGTCTTCCACATGAAAGAAAGCCCAGCTATTTTTAGAGCTTCTAATTGGCATAGCTGCCCAAGTACAACTTAGCCTGTCCCCAAATTTAATTTCTGCCTCTGTCTTCTCACCCTCTCTTTCCTCTTTTCCTTCTCCCTCACTCCTTCTTTCTTTTCTTTTTTTCCTTCTCTCTCCTATCCTTCTGTCCCCTTCTTGTCTTCCCTCCCTCTTTCTCCTCTCCTTTCCCCCTTCCCTCTATCTGCTGCCTTTTTCCCATCCTTCTGTCTCTTCCCTCTGTCTCTTCTTCCCACTTACTTCCTTCATGCTCTCTCTTTCTCTCTCTCTCTCCTTTCCTCCCTCTTTACCTTCTGTCTCTCCCTCCCTCCCTCTTTTTCCCCTCTCTCTCTATTCCCTCTCTGTCTTTGTCTGTCTGTCTGTCTGTCTTTCTCTCTCTGTCTCTCTGTCTTTCTCTGTCATTCTGTCTCTCTGTCCTTCCTCCTTTTCTTTTTCCCTTCCTTTCTCCCTCTTTCCCTCCCTCCCTCCTTCTTTCTCTCCCTCTGTCTCTTTTTCTGTGTTTCTATATGTCTGTCTGTCTGTCTCTTTCTCTCTCTCTTTCTTTCTGTCTATCTCTCTTTGCCATTTAAAAAAACTGCTTGTTATTCAACTGGAAGACCTTATATGTGCACATTTGGGAGCGGAGCTTAAATTAGTAGGCAAGTTCCAATCCCTTAAAAAGGTAGGAGGAAAGGGAAGGCCGAGCTGCTTGTCTTTCCAGTGTTACAGAGCCAATGATTAGATAAGGAGCATCACTTTTATAAATTTACTTTTCTGCTTCTCTTTCTTCCACCCTTGAAGGCAAGTCCATTTGGCAGAGGGGAATTTTTATTATAATATTCAGTCACCTACATTCTCCTAGGGAAAGCTGAAATATCACTGAAGTCTTGACAATTTAATAGTTTACATTGGGAGGGTGTTCTCATGTTTACCTCTGTAAAGTCCTTTCATCACATGGAAGTCCCTGAAGTAACTAAAGCAGACATTCTTTTTTTTTCTTTTAAAATTTATTTTTTAGGTTATATATAGTTCATTCATTTTCTTTACATGTTTCCATATGAGTCATGTTGGGTAAGAAAAACCATGAGAAAGAAAAAAAGAAAGAAAACAGTGGTGAAAAGAATATGTTTGAATCTGCATTCAGTCTCCATAGTTCTCTCTCTGGCCCTCTCAGAGGGTTTTCCACCAAGGTTTATCAGAATTGTCTTGGATCCCTGCATTACTAAGAAGGGTAAGCCGACCATAGTGGATCATCACACAAGCTTACTGTTGATGTGTGCAGTGTTTTCTCTGTTCTAAAGCAGGCATTATAATCTCCATTTTATGGTTGAAAAAAATGAAGTTCAAGAGACTGAGACGTGGCCTCTGGTCCCATATTCTGATTAGTTGGTACAGAGCTGGAAGTGGAACTCAAGTCTTCTGCCTCCAAATTTCATATTCTTTCTGCTGTCTCCTTCTTCTGCCAGCTCTGTGCACTCCATAGTTTGGTCTGTGGAGTTGTTCAATCCCCAGGATGAGTCAATAAATATTCATTAAATACTTACTATATACCAGGTACATAGATAAGTCCCTGTTCTGGAGTTCCCAGTCTAATGGGAGAGTCCTCATGCAAGCAAACATATATAACCCTGCTTTCTGTGTACCTGCCAGTTGGAGAAAAGCCATGGAGAAAAGGCACTGGAATTGAGAGCTTGTGAATGGCTTGCTCTAGAAGATGGTATTTTAGTTGGCTCTTGAGAGAACCCAGATGGCTTTGGAGGGGAAAGAAGGCAGGAGACTTTGCACAGCCCCCCCCTCACTTCAGCCTAATTCCCTTGCATCTCATGGTATCACCTCCTCTGATGTCCTGGAGGATGAGGGAAACCAGGAGGCTGAGATGGGGGCAGACCATGCAGATGCCCAGAGCTAAGAGGTGGAGAACCTTCCTGGAGCAGCCAGGAAGCCAGAGTCACTGATCAAAGAGTATGTGGTGGGGAGACAGGTAGAAGGGGAGTGGGGCTCGGGGTTATGAGCAGCTTTGAACGCCCAGAAGAGGTAGTTAAATTTTGAAGTGGGTTAGTGGCTTGAGATGCCAGCCCACTTCAGAGCTATAGAATCTTGGTCTCTTCCCAAAGTTCCTGCAGGTTTTAATGTACCTGAAAAGCTTGCTGTAATTTTCAGAACTTCTTATTGTTGGGGAGTTCTTTCTCATTCCGACATAATCTAAAGACTTTAAAGTGCTGGACTTGAAGTCAGGAAGAAATGAGTCAGAAGATATTTAACTATCTTTGATCCTAGACCATTTCCTTAAGCTCTGTCTGCCTCGGTTTCCTCATCTGTAAAACAGATAATAATAGCACCAGTCAATCTGGGATTTTGTGAGGACTAAATGAAATAACATGTACAATGCTTTGCAAATCTTATAGGGCTATTTAATATGCTTGCTATTATTATGTTAGCTGTCACAGCTTAAATCCATATACTGATATTGTAGAGAAGAATTAGAAGCTGGGCAGCCCCAGCCTCGCCTGGATAATATAGGAAGGAACTGCACATGTAAATTGTTTGGGGAAAATAGCTGGTTATGGAGACTCCAAGAAGGCCAGCCTTAGGGAGTGCCGGAGTGAAAAATTAGGGAACTTCTTAAAGTAATGATAGAGGGGCCAGTTAGCTTCCAAGGGAGTCATTTGTAGATACCAAACATTTGAAATGTAGCTGAGATTGGGGTTGGGAGGGGAAGGGGAAGGGAGTAACTTTTCCCTTATGGGAAGTGGATTTCTCTTTCTGGATATCATTCAAGCTTTTGCCTTGGCCTAGGGATGTACCCTAGCCAAAGAGGAAATCTAGTCTTTATTGATATCTTTAAAAAAATTATCATCATCTCTCAATATATCCCTCCTCTACCTGGTCTTAATACAAAGGGTAAAAAGGGGCAGGAGAAGAGCAATTTAGCAAAATCAATCAGCATACCGATTGTATCTAACGTAATCTAATAATACCAGGACTTTTTCCCCATGGTTCCCCTTTTACCCCAAGAAATTTTTCTTGATCCCTGGAATATAAAATATGTATGCAAATCAAACATTTTCTGATAATAAATCATAATTTCATGACACCCCCACTTCTAAAAAAGAAGGGAGAAAGGTGCATTTTCTCAACTGTCGATATGTTTTATTTTTCCTCAATTATGTTAAAACATTTTAAAGAGTTCTAAAAGTTTTGCGTTTTTTTTAAAGTTTATTTTTAATACACATTGCTTTATGAAGTATGTTGGGAGAGAAAAATCAGAGCAAAAGGGAAAACGCCATGCAGAGTTAAAAAAAAAAAAAACCGAAATAAAAAAGAAGTGTTGATTTACATTCAGTCTCCTTAGTTCTTTTTCTGGCTGCATATGGCATTTTCTGTCCAAGGTCTATTGGGATTGCCTTACATCACTGAACTACTGAGAAGAACCAAGTCTTTCATAGTTGATCATCGCACATTTTTGCCATTATTGTGTACAATGTATTCCTGGTTCTGCTTGTTTTGCTTAGCATCAGTTCATGTAAATCTTTAAAAGATTCGAGCTTACATTTTCTCAACTCTTAAAGGAGCCCAAATTGGAGAGTAAAATTAACACAAGATTTGGTTAGTTTATACTTTCCATTTACACAATTGTGTATTGTTTTCTTGGTTCTACTTACTCTGGATCACTTCATATGAACATTGCCATGAGAACGACTGCATTTTAGGGGACGAGGCTTCTAGGCAGAAGGAAGACTGAGGGGGAAATTCCAGTAAAAAATATGCATTACACATCTTCTCACAGAATAGTTGCCTTCTAATATCTTGCCTTGAGGAGACATTCCAGTGAATGAATGAATGCAATCCAGGGAGCCATATTTTTTTGTTCCTTAGTGTAAATGCTCTGAACTTGCTTTTGCCTGATCATTGTGATATCAGGATTGGGTAGGAATTATATAAGTTGGGATTTCAAATATTGGAAGATCATAGGGAAGGAGTCTCTTGGTCAGGGGCGCTTGAGATTGCCTTGGATGTTCCACTTGACAAGAATCCCCACTTATAGGCATTGGGTGTTAAAGTGAAGAAATGAGGGGATTGTGGTAAATACGGTAGTGAGTGTTTCAAGTGCTTTGGGGGGGCTGGGGAGGAAGATGCAATGAAGTGTTGCAATAATTCTGAATGGCATTGGTTGAAAGTGATCTCTCCCTCCTCAGATTTCTCTTAAGTTGCTGGATATCTCTTTTCCACTTACCACATTTCCCCCCATTCTCATATTTTAGAATAGGTATTGTCTCTTTATTAGATTTGATTGTAAGCTTGTTGAAAGCAACCTTGATTTCTCTATTGTTTAGGCAAAGGAACCTAGGTGAAGGACGGATACCTTTAATAAAAAGTTGCTTTGTGTCCAAAGGACTATAAAACTGTGCATACCTTCACCTGGCAGTGCTATTTCTGGGTCTGTATCCCAAGGAAATCATAAAGGACGGAAAAGGACCCACATGTGCAAAAATGTAGCATTAGCTCTTTTTATGATAGTAAAGAATTGGAAAAGGAATAGATGCCCATTGGGGAATGACTGAACAAGTTGTGGTATATGAAGATAATGGAATGTTATTGTTTGATAAAAATGAAGAACAAGCTGATTTTAGAAAGGCCTGGAAAGATTTACATGAACTGATCCTGAGAGAAACAAGCAGAACCAGGAATACATTGTACACAATAACAGCAACAATGTGTGATCATCAACTATGAAAGACTTGGTTCTTCTCTGTGGTTCAGTGATCCAAAGGATTCCCCATAAGTTTTGGATAGAAAAAACTATCTGCAACCAGAGAAAGAATTAAGGGGATTGAATGTAAAACAACACATGCTATGTTCACTTTTTCCCATTTGCTCTGATTTTTCTCTCCCAAAATATTTCACAAAACAATGTATGTTAAAAATAAATAAACTAAAAAATTGCTTTGAATGAGGAAAGAAGGGTTTCCTAGCCCTGAAGTGTGAGTGGAGGAACTGGGATGGGTATGTGAGAAGCTGGGAAGTAACTGCAGTTGTTTGGGGATGGAGCCCTTAGTGGGATGAGCCGGACTTAGTGTAAGAACTCCAACATCACCAGGTCTTAGGAACCTAACATGATTGTGATAGTTTTTGGAAATGGACATCAGACATGTCCAGTAGATTTCCCCCCTCTTTTTCAATTATACGTTTGCACAGTCAATCCTTTCTTTAAAGATCAATTTACGCTTAGTCCTGAGCAGATTTTTGGCTTTGAAGCTCAGGTCAAAAGGGATTTCTTGTAGTTCATTGTCTGTAAACTTTGGCCTGGACGAGTGTGTGTCATTTACTGGAGCTTCAGGTAAATCATTCATGAAGTCAAAAGACTTTTTGTTATTTAATGAATAGCCATTTCTCAGTTTTATTTGCTTTGCAAATTTAGACTTCTGTTTCTGCAGAAAACCTTCTCCCCTTTCTCTCCCATACAGATCTGCCTCTGGCATTGGCTGGGTGCTGCTTGGGAGCCCTGGCTCTCCTTCTGCCCTCTCTCTACTTTCTAAGGGAACATTTTATCTGGAAATGGGCTTCATGCTCTTTTTAAGTTCAACCTCCTGTTCTCCATGTTAGGTACTGGGCAACCTCACAAAGCTTAGATAAAAGACAGTCCTTCCTTGTAGTAAGAAGGAATCATACACCTGCCAAGATGCCCACAATATTCAATGCTACATAAATAACTTTAAAGAGGGGAGGACAAAATGTTATGAGAAAGAAGGTTGATCCAGGAAAGCTTCCTGGAAGAGTTTGCATTTGAATTAAATTTTAGAGAAAGTCACAGGCTCTTTTCTTATCTCTCATTCCTTTAATGATTACTAGAACTGAAGGTGGAAAGGAAAGGGAAGTTCCTGAGCAAAGGTAATGAGGTGAGAGAGTTGTCAGTGCATTTCCTAGACAGGTTGTTATTATCATTTCAAAACTTTGAGGAAGTTGTGGATCTGCCAGTGTCCAAGCTCTCCATTAATATAGATTGTAGACCTTCCGTGAAGCAGCAGACCACGTGGTTGGCTCATAGAGCTGGAAAGAAAGGTTCTAAAACAGCATCTAATTTATCTCCTGATTTAACAGAAGAGGAAACTAAGGGCTGAACAAGGAAGATTACTAGCCTCAGAGGTAGCAAATAACAGGGTTGAGACTGACCTTTTAAAGCTGCTGTTTGGGGAGACAATTTGGAGGAATTTCTTTTTAGTAATAAGGACATTCATTGCATATTTGAGCCCCTTGTATGTAAAATCCTGTACCAGGTTAGTGGCTGGAGTAGATCTAACTAGGGCAAGGTAATGGCACTTTTCCCAGGGTGCTGAAATTTAGAGACAGCCTGTAGCACTTGCACTTGTTAGTATAGAAACAACTCAGTTTAGCCATTTAGCTTTCATCTTAGGTAATTATTATTACTAACTATGTCTCCTCCCTTTTAGCTCCTCTGACCCTCTAATCATCCCAAATTGATTTGAGGGTACTTTTTGCTACTTCCCTGGACACAAAAATTGCTAGGTAAGACCCTGGGGTGGAGTGACTGAGCTGTTCTGAGGGAGCTTTTACAGGGTGATGGGGAATTAGGCCTCCAGTGCTAAAATAATAGCTAATTAGATATGACTGCCATGAGACTTCCGTAGTGGTGCTTAGGGGTTGCTGTGGTAACCCTGGGATAGGCTGGAAGGTGGACTCTGGCCTTGAGCCCTGTGGAAATTGAGGTGTTTCACCCATTGTGTGTCTGGTAGTCCAGATTGCTCCTCAGGGTCTGTGGTCATAAACAGCTGCTGTGAAGATCCTTTTATTCCTTCCATGGAGTCCCAGACTAGGCCCTATTGTGCCCTAGGGAAATGAGGAGCTTTGTATAAAACTCATTTGACAATTAAGAGCTGCCTTGGGA
This sequence comes from Sarcophilus harrisii, assembly GCF_902635505.1. Classification (NCBI taxonomy): domain Eukaryota; kingdom Metazoa; phylum Chordata; class Mammalia; order Dasyuromorphia; family Dasyuridae; genus Sarcophilus; species Sarcophilus harrisii. Next base: position 204,599,457 of record NC_045431.1, read on the forward strand.
GGTGCTGGGTCAAAGTAAAAACTATTTATTCTTCCTAATGCCCAAGATTAGATAGCGACCTTGCTATTCCAGACCAGAGGTGAAATCGTTTGTACAACCTTTCCAGCCTTCGTGTTCAGACACAGAATTTTCTCAAAATTATTGTTTTTTAGTGTTGTTTTTTTTTAAACATGGAAATTATAATTTCCAAAGGAGAGTTGCAGGTGGGAATGATAACTTATGTTTATATTCGGTAAACGCATGATAAATGGGTGTCCACCCGTATCCAGGTGTACCAGGAAAATCTCTTCTTGGAATATTCTCCTGCTCTTCCCCAGAGCCTAGAGCTTCAGATTAACTCCCTCTCCATGTAATCAGCAGGCTGTTCAAGCTGCATCTGGCTAGATCTCCTACACCTCCTACACCTCTCTGCCTTCTCATCCTCCCTTCTTCCCCATTTGAATTTAAGATAAAGCATTTATTTCAAAAGTCTTTTGAGAAAAGGCCTCAAAAGGAGTGAATGTGAAGGAGGTAACAAGTCAGCAAGCTTTTATTAAATGCACTGTGTTGCTCTCTGAATAGTAGGAAACAAATTACTTTTGCAGAAGATTTTAAGGTATCCCAAGTAGAAGCTACTGTCACTTAAGTATTTATTAAATGGCTACTAAGTGCATAGTATAGGTATACAAAAAGAGCAACAAAAAAAGGAATAGCTGGATAGTGGGGTGACCTGTCTAAAGAGGAAGTAATTATGCAGAGATGAGTTGGAGCAGTTAGTCTTGGAGTAATCTGCCAGTGCTTGATATCCTCTGAGTATCAGACTCCCCACTTATATTTATACATGGTACCTTACAGTATTCATTTTACTCCCTAATTTTCATGTGTATTTTTTCTCATTCACGTAAAACCCATATTAGATCCTCAACGTATAGAAAAATTCTTGGCATTTAGATTTTTAGTGGAGAAGCTATGGTATACTACAGAGAAATATTTGTTTTCTTTTTTTTTTTTTAACTTAATAGTATTCCCCCCCTCCCCAATTACATGTAAAGTTAATTTTCAATATTCATTTCTGTAAGATTTTGAGCCTCCAATTTTTTCCCTCCTAATATAGGTTATATATGTATAATCATGTTAAACATATTTCCACATTAGTCATGTTGTGAAAGAAAAATCAGAACAAAAGGGAAAAATCAGAAGAACATAAAAAAGCGACAATAGTGTGCTTTGATCTGCATTGATCTTTGCCAAAAAAAAAAAAAAAAACAAACCCCAAAAAACTCCAACAACCCAAATAGAGTCATGAGGAATCAGAGATGGCTGAAATGATTTAACAATAAAAATCCCATTTCACACTATACCACACCTTATTCCTACAATGTCTAGCTTAGGATCCAGCACATAATGAGTGAATTTGGCTGGATTCAGCCTTTTAGGAGATGGGGTCGAGGTAGGGGAAGCCTGGTTTGAGTAGAGGTCCAGACCTGATCAAATCTCAGTTCCCCAAGTCCAGGAGATCTTGATCTGATTTGAATTCAAAATCTCCAGTCATAATGTAGCTCATGTTTAGTGGCTTCTGCTTTGGAGGCTTCATCAGTCTGCTGAAGAAGTCCCTCACACTTGGTAGAACCTACAGTTCTCTCTTTTGTGGCTTGAAAGAGACTCTGGGAAGCTTATAAAGGAAGCGACTGCCTGGTGAGCTGGCAGCCTCCCCTTGTGCGTAGTTGCTGGTTAACAAAGAGGAAACAGTTATTGTTGGGTTTCATTTTCCGGCCTAAGGGTTTTAAGCTCTCGGCCATATGGAAGGACCATCTGAAATCGCCCCATGTCACCAGCTGGAATGAGCTTCTGGACATGTGTATAATTTAGGAGTCTTACTGTGATTTTTGAATGTTATTAGTTTCAACAAAAATTCGGTTCCCAGTTTCATTCTTCTGCAAACAATTTTTCAAAATGTACTATTCTCTTCTCTTGCCATCTCATTATAAGAGTCTGTTTCATAACCCAGCTTGCGTTTCACATCCAAATTTTCCTCCTTCCCACACACACTTGGCCTCTGAGCTCTTATTTGCTTATGAGATACATCGTCAGGGACTCTGGGTGTGACACTGGGGGACCTCTACCGGAAGATTTTCTGTGGGTGGTTTTCTTGGTGTGTGGGGGAAGAATTTTCCCCTTTGGTTGCCTTTCTTCAGAAGGCCGGAGCTTTTTCCCTATTTCTCCAAAACTTTCTTTTAATATTCCCAAAAGTTAGAGCTTTCCATCTCTTCCTTTCCCTTCCATCCCCCCTCATTTTTTTGGGGGGGGGGGTGATTTTGTAATACCTGGGGATGGCTTGTTGGGGAAGGGGGAGGGATTCACAGACCAGTCAGGGACAAGACACTCCTTTGGGGGGGCCTGGATTTTCTTCTTTCTGTTTCTGATCATAGAATTAAAGCTAAATGGGACCTTACCTAATCTCAACTCCCATATTTTATAATTTGGAAAGGGTCACCCAGCTCATAAGTATCTAGATCAGGGGTCCTCAAACTTTTTAAATAGGGGACCAGTTCACTGTCCCTCAGACTGTTAGAGGGCTGGACTACAGTAAAAACAAAAACTTTGTTTTGTGGGCCTTTAAATAAAGAAACTTCATAGCCCTGGGTGAGGGGGATAAATGTCCTCAGCTGCTGCATCTGGCCCATGGGCCACAGTTTGAGGACCCCTGATTCTAGATCCTCCAATTCCAACATCAGTTTTTATTTTCCATTGTCCCATATCATCCCCCTTAGAGACAAGATCTCACAGCAAAATACAATTTTACTCAAAGAATTCCTTCTAGGGAGATGGTATGATGTCATGGATATTGTATCTGGCTTCAAGATCTGCCCGCTGTCATATGCTGGACAAATCACTTAACCTCTTAGCCCTTCCAGGCAATTCTCCAAGATGAAGTTCAGGAGCGATTGTCACTCTCCCCTTGATGCTCTGGAGAGCAAGCACGTTTACAGGGGAGTTCCTTACATAGATAAAACCACAAGTCTGGGCTCTTAAAAACAAAACCAGACAATTCACATGTTATCTGAAGTTATATCAAGCATATGTGAGCAAAGCCCAGGAGTTAGTTCTCCAGATCTCCCCTCTGTCATGACCTTGGGGTCTTGGGCACATCATTTAATATCTTAGAACCTCAGTTTCTTCATCTGTTAAATGATGTTGGACTAAACGGGCCCATTGTGTGAGAATCAACAGAGGCTCTATTCACTCCCTCATTTGTTTAGTCATTTTCATATCTGATACTCCATGACTCATTTAGAGTTTTCTTGGTACGGACGCTGGAGTGGTTTGCCATTTCCTTCTCCAGTCCATTTTACAGATGAGGAAACTGAGGCAAACCATTGAAGTAATTTGCCTAGAGTCACACAGCCAATAAACATCTGAGGCCATATTTGAACTCAGGAAGAAGAGTCTTCCCTACTCCCCAGGCTTTGTGCACTATATTGCCATCTGGCTGCTCACCTGCATTAGAAGGAGTCATCTGTTTAAACTGAGCACCTGGGTGTGAATTCTGCTTATTGTCTGTGTGACCCTGAGCATGTTATTTCACCTAATCTGGTTCTCACTTATCAAATGAGGGGGCTGGACTCCTACAACTTGAGATCTGTAATCTTGTGAAGATCTTCACAAAGGGTATTTGCAAAGTTTCTCACTTTACCAGTGAGGTAGATAAGGCACATTTCAAACTATAGAACTGGACCTGGGATTTCATTGATAAAGGGAATTCTCTAGTAGGATACACCCTCTCACCAAAGGTGATCAGCGTTTTTTCTGGAAAATTAAGTCTTCTAGAAGCATTAAGAGGCTGAATAACTTCCCCAGTGCAGCATAGTCATTATGTGTTTGAGGCAGAACTGGAATCCAGATCTAAACACCTCTGAGGCTCTAAGCAGGAAAATGATTTGCAGAAAGTCACTGAGCAAGCCAGTGGCAGAGGAGGATAAATGTGCTTCTTTGGAGCCTTAGCTTTCTTGCTGTGATAAGATTAGTCAAGCTCTGACCCCGTGGTGCCTTTCCCTACTGGTGAATGTTGAGATATCTTGGTATCTATACTCAGGGTCATAGCTCAAGGGATATGAAAATACATTTTGCTGCACATGTATAACCTTTATGAAACTGCTTGCCTTGTCAATGAAGGGAAAGGGGAAGGATAAGAGAATTTGGAGCTCAATTTTTTTAAAAGCTAAAAATCATTTTTACATGTAATTAGAAAAATAAATATTCAATCTAGAGTTGGAGACTGTCTAGTCCATTTCCTCCTTTTCGGATGACACAACTGAGGTCAAGGATTTGCTCACAGACGCAGTAGGATTTGAATCCAGAGTCTCTGATTCAGGAGTCTGTTCTTTTCACTGTACCAGCCTTCCTGTATTTAATTAGGAGTATGTGTGTGGGGAGGGAGGAGGGGAAGGGAATTCTCACTGGTTTTGCAGATAATGATACCTTGCAAATGATAATCTTAAGAATCTTGCTTTTATGAGATTTCTCCGGTGGTTTAAGAGGAAGAGCATAAAATCTCATCTCGTGGGTGGCTGGTGGGAAGCTGAGATGGGGCTGGCCTTTACAGTGGTTTCTTGATGTGGCTTTTGGTTCTGGGTGTAGGTTGTGAGTTTGTGCAGACCCTATTCCTCTGAGGCTTGAGGCCCTGGATGGGGGTGGAGGGTCTAGGAGAGACTTCCTGGGGAATGGTACAATGCAGGTAATGATCTTGGTGGGCAGAGAATCCTGGCTTGGCTTCCAGCCCCGCCTCCTGGTCATCATCGCCCTTCAGAAATCTACCCAAATAGCTATTATGTAGTGGTTAGTTATTCTGCTGCTTGGGAGGTCCAGCTGCATGGGTATCAGTGGGCTTATCCTCCTGGACTGATTCTCGGGTTGGCGAGGGGCGGGCCGGGAGAGTCGCCTCCCTGGCCTTTGTGGGACTCCTGGGCATCCAGTGGAGGACAGGTCCCTTTGGCTTTCTCTTCAGAGACACAGAAGCTGCTCATCCCAGAGCAGTCATACCCATTCCCCAGCCCCTCTGCTAATTGAGGGGAGTGGTGGGTGTGGTGGAGAGTTAATTACATGTGGCTTCTCCCAGGTACTTGGAGTCTGGTATGATGAGGCTGACAGAAGCTTCTATTTACTTTGGGCTTTATGGGGCCGCTTTACATACATGATCTCACTTTGACTCTCTCTGAACTAGTATTCAACCCATTTTACAGTGGAGCAAACCGAAGCTCTGAGACAAAAGGATGTGATTGTACCACCTGGCGCAGGAGCCCTGGGCTGGAATCAACACCGGGTTTAATCTCACAAAGCTCCACACTTACTTTGTCGGTGGGATGTCTGAGTCCTGGCAGTTTCAGCAGACAGCTTCATTTTCTATTTTGCTTGTGCAGGGAGTTTTATAACTCCCTTATATTCAGAGTCTCCTTCCCTGGGAGTTTCCTTTACCATTGAAGTTACCGATCCAATCTATTCCTGTGTTCCAATCTTAGCCTTAGCTAAGCTCTGTAAAATGTTAGACCTTGTATTAGTCTTTAAAAAGGTCTTTGGAGGAGTAAAAATATAAAGAAAACCACCTTTGAGGCTGTACACAGAACTCAGAGGAGGACCAGTTAAAGGCATCTTAAATCCCCAGAGACCATCTACTCTTATTTTACAGATGAGGAAATGGGTTCAGAAATGACAGGCCCAGAATTAGAAAAGCTCTGCTCTTATGGCTGCAGGTTCAAAATTTTTACCTAGTTCATCCCCTATCTGAGCCAGAATTCCTTTGACAGCATTCCCCAAAAGTGGTCATCCACCTTCTGTTGGTATATCTTTTCTCCACCCACTGAGAGGGAGCTCAGGGAGGGAGACCCTTCCACATTTGATTAGTTCTAATTTTTATGGAGAGCTAGGTGATATAGTGGATAGACTGCCAGACCTGAAGTCTGAGTTTAAATCAGACTTCAAATACTTACTAGCTGTAAGTCACTTAACCCTCTGAGTCTCAGTTTCCTCATTTGCAAAATGAGCTGGAGAAGGAAACCATTCTAGTATTTTTGTCAAGAAATCCCCAAAATGGATTGACAAAGAGTCAAACATGACTGGAAAATGACTGAACGATGAAATCAATTTTTATGAAGTCTTACCTCATATACAACTGAAATTCCCCATCTCATAAATTTCCTGCCATTAGCCTAATTCTGAATGACCACTTGTCAGGTATGTAGTAGACCAATCCTTGCTCAAGTATGGTTTGCATTTGAAGGCTGTGAAGGTTGTTTCCAGCTCTGAGATACTTTGATTCTGCCCTTTGGGGCCAAATACATCAAATTGAGGGTTTTTTCCCACATGAAAACCCCTCCTGAGTGACCCATAGCCTTTGCTCAGTTGTTGCAGTCAAGTTGTTAAAAAGGTTCTTTCTCTTGGTTGGATTGCTCACATTGTGTGGCATCCAGATCAGGATGATGAATTGATGCAATTTGGTCAAGGTGAACCATAGTTCATCAGCTTTTGCTGAGGAGGGTTCCCCGAAAGCATCCATGGGTATGGATGTAGAATCCTAGAATCTCAGAGGGTATCTATTCCATCCTCCACCTGGGCAAGAATTCTCTTTACAACATTCCTAACAGCTGATCATCTATCCAGTTTCTATTGGAAGATCTCTGGTGATGGAGAACCCAAGTATGATGGGAATTATATGGGACAGGAAATAATTTTGACGTACTTTCATTTTGGGAGGCCTTTCGTCATGCTTGAATGCTTCTATTCACTCAGATTGGGTTTGACTTTGACCAGATGAGTTTTCAGTCATTTGAATGCCAAATTTCATATCATATGCATATGTTTTATTTCATTGCTTTTTTTAAAAAGACATGTTTTTATTTCTGTGGTTTTTAAGAATGGATATTACTACAAGAAAACATGCACAAGTTTTAGCTCTTAAAAGAGCACACTTAAGTGACTCTTAGAGATACTGAAACAGCTGTTGGTGTGGGGAAGTCAAGTTTCAAGGTTAATTCAAGCTCATAATGAGGAGTTTTTTATTTCCATTAGGCCTGGGAGTTTAGGCCTTGTTAAGCCAATGATGAACTCTGGAAAATAAGTTGTTATCCCAGGAAGCAGTGTAGTTCTGGAATTACAGAAATTCCCAGTGGAGGTGCACTATGTCAACAAAATCTGGAGCTATATATGGAATATTAAGGATTTAATTAAAGAGATGAAAATAATTATAACATGTTATTACATAATTAGGTGAAACCCCATTTAAAATATATTTTATTTCTTTTGTTAAATATTTCCCAGTTATCTATAATTCATTTAAAAAAAATTAAGTTCTTTCCCTTTCCCCTTCCTCTTTCCCCTCCCTTGAGAAGGAAAGCAATTTAATATACATTATACACGTGAAAACATTTTTTGATCGAATTAAACAATTATAAACAAAATCCCAAATGGGATCATGAAGAGTCCACAGGACTCAGTAATAAAAACAAAGCAAAATCTGTATAACTCGGTTCTGATGACCTGATACAATTAAAAATAAAAACATTTTTCACCTAATCAAGGCAAATGAGGTAGTTTCAGCTTCAACCTTTTCAGTGCTTCACTGGTCTGGAATTTCGCCTGATTTAAATCCCATGGAAAATCAATGGACTATAATCAAGGCTAGACTTGCAAAAACAACTTATTTCTCAAAGTCTTGCTCCAGTATTCATTCTGATAAGTGCGGTTTTGTGATAAAGAATCCATGTCAAGATCCTATGAACTCAGTGCCAAATTATGTTAAACCTAATGATTATGGCTAAAGGAAGACACATTGCATATTATGAGTTTTTATTAAAAGATGTAATAGGTTGTAAGATTTAGTGTATGAGTTAGATTGAATTATTTTCCTCTGTCCTAGCTAATTCTCCCACCATTGTTCCTATTGAAGTCACTAGTTCTGCCAGCTTTGAGGTTCCTGCTTTCTATAGACAGATGTGCATGTGGTTCGTTTGTTTGCCGTTACAGTTGGGTGGTAGCAGCTGTGCTTCCCAAACTGCCTATTCTGAAGGGATTCAGATTTGGGTTTTTGTTTTTGATTTTTTTAAATGGGAATCCAGCCATCATCAATCATCAGTAATCAGCGAGCATTTATTGAGCCATGTTTCAGGCATTGTACCAGGCCCTGGGGATACAGAAACAGACATAAAATAGTCCCTGTTCTCAAGAGTTTCTTATCTGATTTTTATCAGTAAACTGTCAGTGAAGTCAGTATATTGGGTGTTGTTATCCCCATTTTGCAGATGAGAGTTTGGAAAGATTTTATCAGTAAACTGTCAGTGAAGTCAGTATATTGGGTGTTGTTATTCCTATTTTGCAGATGAGAGTTTGGAAAGCCTTGGAGACATTAAATGACTTGTCCATGGTTACACGGTGTAAAAGCTGGTCTTTGAAACTAGATTTCCTGACTCCAAGACCTAGATTCTATCCATGACACCGTGCAGCATCTCAGGTAGTTTAGACATAACCAGCATGTTTCTTTTATGTGGTATTCTAAATGTACCACCCAGAGGCTCACCGTACTGGGAAGTGCTTATTAATGTACTTGTTCCAGCCTGCCATTACTCTTATAAAAATCCTAGAAATGCTGACATTTTCTGCCTTGACCCAATTAATGATCAATCCATTCCTTATGGAAAAGCAGTAATAATAATAATGGCATGTATATGATACTTTAAAGTTTTTTTAAATTTTTAATAATTTTTATTGAAGTTGTATGAGTTTGTGCTGTGTGTGTATGTGTGTAAATTTAAATGAAAGGCAGCTTGGTATGATAGATAGACAGCTGGCTTAGGCAGCCAATCAGGAAGACTTCATTCAGCAGATCCTTGCCATGTAGTGACCATATGACCTTCACCCTATGCCCCAGGCAGCTTTCTAAGAGTATACGTGCAGATCTGAGCTTCACTGTAAGAGTTTTTCCATCAGAAGCTTCTTCTACTGACAAAAATCACCTCTGGTCAAAAAAAATAAACCTTATACTTTTTTTTGCCTCACTTTTCTTCCAAAATATAACTGTCTCTCAACACAGTGAGTCATCACCTGTAACAAAGAGGAGAAAAGAAAGAAAAGCAATAGAGAAAACCCAACCAATGCATCTATCTTGTCTGACAGTATATGTGGTAGTCTTTACGTATAGTTCTTCACCTTTGCAAAAGATTTTTAAAATTTCTACACTTTTAAATTTTCTGTTCATTCTCTTATTTGAGCCCACCAGTCTTAATAGCCATTATTATTCCATTTCTACAGATGAAGGAATTGATGCTTAGAGATAATAGTATTCAACTCTTGATTAATAGGTGTCCGACTTAGACTATGAATCCGGGTCTTTCCTGACTTTAGGTATGGGGACCTATTGATTAGTCTATGTTGTTCAATTAGATTATAAGCTCCCTGAGGGAAAGGACTCTTTTTTTTTTTTGGGTAGTTTTATCCCCAGTGTTTAGCACAATACCTGGCACATAGTAGGCATTGAATTGAGTACATGTTTATTGACTTATGTTAATTTTAGAAAAATCCTAATAGGGGTCAGAGCTAAAAAAAAAAAAAAAAAGAGGACCTTTGTATGACAACCCCTTTATATTACAGATAAGGAAACTGAGACTGAAACTTTTGTCAGGGGTCATACAGCTAATGAGCATCATAGTTGTAGTGTTTCTGACTCCAAGGATAAGCACTGTACCCACCCTTGGCCAATATAATTAGAGTGATCCAATTAATTGGGCTCTAGTATTCTAATTGAGTATTGAAGCTTTTTATATTTTGTATATTTCTTCCTCTAGATAGGGATCTTTGTAGAGCACAGAGCTATTTTCTATCTGCTTCTCACTCAAATAGTGTTTACTATTGTTTAAAACATATGTAGGACGTGTTGGTATGAAAGAATATTTAAATAAGTATAATTTGATTAAACAATTATTAGTGTAGGTTGAAGCTTTCCTTAGAATTCTAGATTTGGAGCTAAGAAGGAAACTGAGAAATCATTCACTTCAGCCTTCTTATTATAGAAATGTGAAAATGACTTATCCAAGATCATATTGATAGTGTGAAAAGTGGGATTCAGACTCAGATTCTCTGCCTGCAAATCCAGTGATCTTTTCACTTAGACCTCTTATGAGTATGAAACAATCTCATGACTTTGGGGTTATTGTTTCTGAGCTGTGTATTTGCATTCATGACTCCTATCTAGCACAGTGTAAGCTGGAAGGGACCTGAGAGGCCAACTATTCCCAATCTCCCTTTTTATAGATGAGATAACAGGGTTTAGCAGAGTCCAGATTTAATCTTAGGGTTTCTGGCTCAAAAGCCAGTCTTTTTTTTTTTTTTTTTAAACATATACCACACTTTGAGAACATTGTGTATGTGTATTTGCAAATATTTTTGAAGGGATATTATTTCCAATAATACAATACCTAAGGAGCAACTTTTAATGAAAATACTGTCACCAATTTAGTGCCATTACTCTCTTTATTATGTTCAATTTAGCCTCTGTCTTACTTGTTTGTTCATATTTGTTTATATGTGCTCTCTCCCATTAGACTGGGAGCTTCTTGAGAGAGTTGGACTGGTTTTTGCCTTTCTTTCTGTGCCCAGTGCTTAGGAAAGGGCATATGCAAGGCCCTTAATAAATGTTTTTGACTTGACCAAGAGGAAGCTCTAAAAGCCACCATTGAGTGTACCTTTTATGTCTTTCCTTTTGCTTTCCTCCTGCTTCCACTTTTTTTTTCTAAAAAAGAAAGATATTTATTCTCGATATATTTTATTCTAAACTTAATTCCTAATAAAATAGACATTTCCACATATGTAGTAGAACAGGAAAAAAAAGATTTGTAAATCAAATTGTATTCTTTCTTAGGTATAGCTTGCTTTTCTTTTTAAAATAGATAATTTATAATGTAACTTTGTATACTTCCTGCTCTTTTGAGATTCCTGTTTCAGTTTCTCACATTGCTTGTCTACTGCTCTCCCCAAGCTTTGTCTCCTCACTGCTCCTTAATAAGTCCTTCCCACTCTCCCTCTCATGAAAATATATGATGGTAAAAGTTACTCTATCCCCCTCTGTCCACAGGATTACACAGACTATGAGACTCAACACAGGTAAGGATCAAATCAAAATTTGTAGCTACTCTAGGTGGGCTTCGATTCTCCTTCAGGTCCAGTTGGACTACTACATCCCGGGTATCGGGAGAACAAGCAGATGTGATTGATTGTTCGGAGATCTTTGAAAGGCTGTAGAAATTTAAGAGATGTGGCAGGATTGAAAAAATGCCCCGATTTTCTAAAAAGACGGCTAAATGACGTTTGCAAATATTAGGCTAGTGAGCTTAACAAAAACATCTGGAGGGACTGGTTTATACACACACGTTTCATTAAATTTTCCCAATTACATTAAAATCATTTTTAACATTTGTTTTAAAACTTTTGAGTTTCAAATTCTCTTCCTTTTATCCCTTCCCTACTCCTTGAGAAGGCAAGCAATATAATGTCAATTGTATGTGTGTAGTCAGGCATATTGGCCATGTAGAGTGACTGTTAAAGGGTGGTTGGTAAATCATCTTGATGATCACAGAGTCATCATGGCTGCATCGAGAACTGGTCCTACCAGAATATCTTCATTTCCTTTGTTGACAGGGTTACTAGACTGGTAGATCAAGGGTTACTGGAGATGGAATTTACTGAGATTTGAGTAAATCATTTGATGAAGTGTCTCATGATCTGTTCTGTGGACAAAATGGAGAAATGACAGCCAGACAATAGTACAATTAGGTGAATTTGGATCTAGTCTAGTGTCTGGATCTGAAGATTAGTATTAATCACCAGATGTCACCCTGGGAGGGGGTCTTCAGTGGAGTTTCCCTGGAGATCCTTGCCTTGTGCTTGTTAACATTTTTATCAGTAACTTGGATAAAGACACTGATGATTTGTTTATCAAATTTGCAGGTGACATAAAGCTGGGAAGGATTAGTCAGTCTAGTCAGGTAGCATATATTAAGCATCTAATCTATGCTAAAATCTATGTTAAAATCCTGGATTAATTAATATGGATCACAGAGTCAGGCTCCAACAAGTGCTGGATAAACTGGGACATCAAGTCTAGAAAGATAAAATTTAATAGAGAGAAGCGTAAAGTCTTACAATTGAATTCAAGAATCAAGTTCACAGGTCAAATAAGTCACCAAGAATTTATTAAACTTAAAGTCTGGCACTGTGCTAAGTGCAGGGAATACAAATGAAGAAAAAAGGCAGTCCCTCAAGGAATTTCTATTCTAATGAGAAAATATGCCTCCTAGAAGGGGATCTAAAGGGTGTGAGGGAGGAGAAGCCTGGCTGAGTGGAGAATGAAGAAGTGAGTATGGTTGACCTAGACACTTCCTCAACATGGATTTGGTGCAAGAACTCACCAATGGGAGGAGGGGGCTAAGGAGAGAGGGATCTTTTAGGGTGAGAACACGGGTGAGGTACAATGTAGAAATATGGAGAGGCAAGAATAGAGCTGGAAGACAAGTACAAGAAATTGAAGTATAAGTTGGAGAAGGTTAGCTAACAAAGTGTGTGAAAACAGGTTTAAGTGGACTGCAAACTCAGTATTAATCAAAAATGTGACATAAAGAAAAATATGATCTGAGGCAATTAGCCAGGAGTAATATCTAGGGATAGGGAGGTGATAATGTTGTACTTTGTATGGCATATTCTGACCTTAGTTCAATCTCACCTGCAGTAATGATATATAATAGCTGAGAGGCAGTCAAATGGTGAAGAAGCTTGAGGTCATGGTATAGGAATATCAGTTCAAGTGACTGGGAGTAATTCCTTTAAAAGGGAAGACTTAGGGTGATAAGAAAACCGTTGTTTAATAATTGAAGAACTGACTTGTAGAAGAATTAGTCTTGTTGTTTATCACCTCAAAGGATACAGATTCGGTGGATAGAGCCAGAACTCAAGGCTTCCAGTTCCCAATCCACAACCACAGTGCCTTCCTCAAAACATGGGGCATCTGGGAAGTGACTAACCCCAAGAAGTCTTGCTCTTAATCAAATGATTGGTGGGAGTTTAATGGAAGCAGAGATAAGCTTGATAGTGGGAAAACTTCCATCCCATTATATTGATTCCAGAGTGGATTAGGCCGGAGTAGGTTCCCCTTCACTTGAGATCTCCAAGCAAATGGATAAAAATTGTTGGGGAGTGCTGTCAGATATATGGGGGGGGGGTGTCCATCCAAGGCAGTGCTGAGATTTTGAGCATGGATGTTGGTCATAAAAGCTTTGCTTTGTTATTTGATTAAGAGCTAGATTTTTCCATGTGATTTATTTCTCAGATGCCCTCATTTTAAGGGAGGTTGTATTATATAGTGGTGAGAGTTCTGGATTGGGAACTGGGAGCCTTGGACTTGAGTTTTGACTCTACCCATAGAATCTGTATGATCATGGGCAAAATTCACCGGTAGGATTAGTGTCTTCCCTTTGACATAGTTCTGGCAAATGATTCCACCCCTGCTAGCTCTAGGAGTAAACTGTTTCCTCCCCTTTCACTTGAAAAAATGAACACTTTTCCTTTTTCCCTTTGCTCTGAGCCAGAACTCTAGAGAAATTAGCAAAGTCCCACCGCTCATTCCCAGGTGTCACCACACAGTTTACACAAGGCTAATAAACCCAGGCCAAACATCATTAACGTAGTTAGTAGTCTTCTAACGTGAGGGATATTTTTAACTTTTATTAAAAGTGACTGACACCATAAAGTCAGCATTCTTTGGGTTTATGGAGTGTCTTGGGGTTGAAGGATTAAGTCAAGACAGGAAGCGGAGGAAATGAGAGCTCAACCGCTCTTGAGAAGGAGTGTTGCATTTGTTTCTTTTCATGAACCAGTACAGAGGATGCTGAAAGCAATTCGTCTTAGATGCCAACGGCTCTGTCTGAAGGGGTTAGTGTAGACAAAGCCTAGAAAAACACCATCTGAGGCCAGATAAGATCATGCAGTTAAGGTGTTTATGTCATTTAAAATGAGCCGTTTGGGAGTCTGGAGCCAGGAATTCTGCTTGCTTCGCTCTATTACAAGTTCCCAGCTAAAGACACAAATTGAACAGACCCAGTGTTTGTTCTTTATCATGTAATCATGGGCTTGGAAGGGTCTTCAGAAAACTGTGGAGTGCATCTTTTTCTTAACTTACTTTTTTCCCAGTGGAAAACTCTGTTCTCTATTCCCTGTAATATCTTCTGTTACCAAGTCTGATTCTGGGCTAAAAAGGGCCTGCACTCCCCTCAGAGGAAGGCTGTCTTGTGTCCCAATGGTTGAAGCCCTGACAGTTTTTCCTTGAAAGAATTCAACTGATAGGACCTTAAAGAGTGGGATAGAAGGCACTTCAGAGACCATTTAGTTCAATGCTTTCATTTTACAGTTGGAGAAACTGAGATACAGAGAGTTTGTGTCTCTTCCCAAGGTAGAAATCAGTAGAGCCAGGATCCTAAATCTAAGACCCTAACCACTGTACTACATTGCTGTTATGGAACTTTCTTTATTTTTCCATCATGTCTTTGCATCGTCTCTGTTACGACACTCTTGCCTGGACTGGTGCAATAGCTTTCACAATAACCTTTCCCCTCTTTATTCTTGACTCTTAGGCTTCTAATATCACAGGATCTGAGAATCTAAAGACCTCAGTGGTCATCTGGTATAACATATAGCTAAGTAGGAATGAATGCTTTCTATGAGTGAATGACCGAACAAATGAAAAACAGAACAAATGAAAAATTATGTGCAAAGCCCTCTACTAAGTACTGGATTTACAAATAGAAAAGTAAACCAGTCCCTACTCTCAAAGAGCTTACCTTTAATGGGGGAGACAGAACATATAGATTTCAGCTACTAACTAAGTGGAAAAGTCCCATGGGTTCTTAGGGTACAGCAGCAGGGCAGAGGGCAGTGCATCTCGTTGAATGTCTTTTGCACTGATAAAACCTATAACAGTCCCAACCAATGATGGAACTTTTAGTTATTGGTGTCCAGGTTGCTTTTGGTTAACTCATTTCATCCTCAAAATTTTTAAGTGGCTTCTTGAATCCCACAGAACAGAATCTGAAATCCTTAAAGTGTCATATAGAGCTTCCAAGATATGGTACCACCCCAGCTTTATAAATTGAAATGCCTACTGTGTGGAAAAAATTAATTAGCTAATTATTAATTGCTATATTAAGTGCTTATTCCATGCCGACCTGTGTGTTATATGCTAGTGATATAAATGAAAAAAGAAGGCAGTCCTTACTTTTGAGACTAATGTGACAACATAATGTTAGGGAATTCAGCTCCAAGATTAGTGGAATGATCTCTGAGGGTCTTAAAAATGTAACTACAAGATTGATGGCAATACTTTTGGTGTATTAAAAAGCTAACTCCTTTTCAGAAGCAGCCCACCACCATCAGGATGGGGAAGTGGATCTCGTCAGAGAGTCAGAGTCAGAGAGAGGTGGAGAAATTCTGTCCCCTCCAAACTTCCCAGTCTAATGTGACAACCTATGTAAGGGAATTCAGGGTATATGGAATGGTCCCTGAGGGTCTTAAAACTGTAACTACAAGATCAATGGCAATACTTTTGGTATAATAGAAAGTAGGCTTCTTTCAAAAGCAGCCTACCACCATGAGGATGGGGAAGTGGATCTTGGAGTCAGAGAGGGGTGGAGAAATTCTGTCCCCTCCAAACTTCCCACCAGAAGTATGGTCAGAAGGTCCAGGCAGCATCAAGTCATGGAAATGGCCAGGAATTTTACTTACTTCAGTCCCCTGCCTTTGATTATATCCCCTAGATAAATTAATTTTATCCTCTAGCCTTGGGAATAACAACAGGCAGCTTGTTATCAGCATTAAATGAAGTAGCATATATAAAGCATTTCAAATACCTTAAATTTTGTGTCCATGTAAGCTGCCAATAAAGTTTATAACTGAAACAGATTTATGTCAGTACCCAGTGAGTTGTAATTTTTCAATGTGGATACTTCCTTCACTGATGCAACTCACCTTCACTTGGAGATTCAACTTTGAATTCTACTCTATATAAGGTCTTAGGGAAGACAATTCACTTCTCTCTGCCTCAGTTTCTCTTCTGTAAAATGGGGATAATGATAGCACCTACCTCCTAAGGATGATGTGAAGATCAACAATGGGTACTTTAATAGACAGTCACTGGGAATTGCTTCACTGAAATATCAATCACCCTGTAGCCACTTGTTAAACCCCTCTGAACAGGCTCATCCCAGACCTGTACTTGAAGGGTCTCTAATTGCGGGGACCTGCAAGTATTCATGTTTTGCTAACCTGGCTTTTATGGACCCATGGAGCTATATCTTCAGTGTGAATCGGAGAGGTGGCTCATGATCCAGCTTAGCTTGATGAAGCTTTGCCTACAGGTCAGGTACAGGTACAGGTACAGCATGTTTGTTTCCTGAGCTTCCTAAGCGGCACACAAATCTCCCTTCCTTGGTCACTGAAAAAGCAGAGTCCCTGGCTTCCATTTTTTTCTTTTTGTAGAGCAGGAAGCTTCCCCCACATTTCCCATCTTCCTAAGCCAAGTAGAACCACCCATATGTTTCCTCCGCACACAGACCCTGGTTAGCTCCCTGGTGGGTCCCTTCTGATCCTCTGGAGTCACCTTCATCATCACCATGTCTCGAACACTAAAGCTGCTCTGCCTCTGAGATGATCATTCTGTACCTCCTTCATCATGCAAGTTCAGTGGATTTCTCCAGTGCTGCCCTGAAGCTTTGTCTTTGGCCCCAAGATGTCTGTTACTGATGTTTTCTTCCTGTAACATTAACAGGGTCAAAACCCACATTTATATTTCATTATGTTGCAGTCATAGACGCCAAGAATTAGGAGAGACCTGCATGATCATCTTGTCTAAGCCTTTCATTTCAAAGATGGGGAGACTGAAGCTTAGAGCAGGGAAGAGATTTATTTAAAAGCACAGGTATTTCATGGCAGAGGGTAGCTAGGAGCAGTGGGTAAGGTGCCAGATCTGGAATTAAGAAGACTCTTCCTGAATTCAAATCTGGCCTTAGCTAACTTATTAGTTGTGTGACCTTGGGCAGGTCACATAACCCTATTTGCCTCAGTTTCCTTATCTGTAAAATGAGCTAGAAAAGGAAATGGCAAACCACTTCAGTATCTCTGCCAAGAAAATCCCAAATGAGGTCATGAAAAGTCAGATGGGACTGAAAAATAACTCTACAGCATAGCAGTTCATGTCAGAAGGTAGTCTCGAAGCCACATCTGTTGCCTTTCAGGCAGTTTCTTCTATACTGTGATGGCCTTTGCTTAATCTTCTCTAGGATATCATGCAGTTTGACTCTGGAAGAAGTTTCTCAACTTGTTTGACCTTCTCCCTTTCTTGAGCCTTTTAGGATTGTATCTTAAGCTTGTGCGTTCCCTTTACAAATTTTCAGAGAAATGGACTAAGCTATCAAAGAATTATAGGCATTTAAAATATTTCTAATGAAGGGATAAGATAGGTGGGTGCAAGTGCCTGCAGACACCCTTATACCTTCCAGTAATACACCATACACAGAAACTGTGTTGGGGTATATACTTTGAGGGGACCAAAGGATCATTATCACCTGTGTTAAAGCTGATTGTTCCAGTAAGATGGGATCTTAGTATTTCATGAGAAAGTTGCCACTGTATTGTAGTCCCAATTTAAAAAAAAGTATGGAATCTGCTAACTATAGGCAAGGGTGCTTGAGTTCCACAGCTGCCAAAATTCTGGGTTGTACTGTTGGCTAGAATTTTTGTAGCACTTTATGGTTTGCGTTATGCTGTGCAATACTTGCTGTCATTAGTCACATTTTACAGATGAGGAAACTGAGACTGAGGAAAGTTAAGTGTTCAGGATCATACAACCAGCGGACACCTGGAGCAAGACTTGAACTTAGTACTCTTGATTCAATATCCAATGCTTTTACCCACTATACTACTTAATTGCCCATCAAGGGAATGATCAGTGAACATCTAGAAAAGGAAAAAACAATCACAAGGGTGAGCTTGATTTTCTCCATAACAGGTCACGACAAACTAACCTTATATCCTATTTTTATGGAATTTAACCTATATCCTGTTTTTATGGAATTGTAAACTGGTAGATCAAGTTACTGCCACAGATATAGCTTGCTTTGACTTGAGCAAAGCATTTTTAAAAGGCTGTAGTTTCTTTTTGTTTTTGTTTTAAATGGAGAGATGTGGACTTGAAGATAGATTCAGAACTAGTCCAATGGCCAGAACCAAAGAATAGTCAAATGGTTCAGTTCAACTTTGATGAATCCAATTGTCTCCCTAGGGATCTGTCGTTGATCTCCTATTTAACATTTTTTGCCAGAATTTTGGATAAAACTCAATATAGAATGCCTATATGATTTTTCAGATGACATGAAGCTGAGAGAGATGATTTTTTAAAAAAGCTTTTTATTTACAAAACATATGCATGGGTAATTTTACAACACTGACCTTTGCAAAACCTTCTCTTCCAAATTTTTCCCTCCTTCCTCCTATCCCGTTCGCTATATAGCAGGTAGTCCAATACATGTTAAATATGGTACAACATCTGTTAAATATATGTATATATATTTATATAGTTATCTTGCTGCACACAAAAAAAATCGGATTAAGAAGGAATAAAAAAATCTGAGAGAAAACAAAATACAAGCAAACAACAACAGAAAGAGTGAAAATGCTATATTGTGGTCCACACTCAGTTTCCACAGGCCGCTTTCTCTCTGAGTGGAGATGACTCTCTTCATCACTGAACAAGTGGCACTGGTTTGAATCAGCTCATTGTTGAAGAAAGCCACGTCCTTCAGAACTGACCTTTATATAGAGTTGTTGTTGCCATGTATAATGATCTCCTGGTCCTGCTCATTTCACTCAGCATCAGTTCATGTAAGTCTCTCCAGGCCTTTCTGAAATCTTCCTGCTGGTCATTTCTTACAGAACAATAATATTCCATAACATTTATATACCACAATTTATTCAACCATTCTCCAATTGTTGGGCATCCCTTCTTTTTCCAGTTCCTGGCCACTACAAAGAGGGCTGCCACAAACATTTTTGCACATACAGGTCCCTTTCCCTCCTTTAAGATCTCTTTGGGATACAATCCCAGTAGTAACACTGCTGGATCAAAGGGTATGCACAGTTTGACAACTTTTTGAGCATAGTTCCAAATTGCTCTTCAGAATGGCTGGATCCGTTCACAGGTCCACCAGCAATGCATCAGTGTCCCAGTTTCCCCACATGCCGTCCAATATTTGTCATTATCTTTTCCTGTCATCTTAGCCATTAGGGGTGTGTAGTGGTATCTCAGAGTTGTCTTAATTTGCATTCTCTGATCAGTAGTGATTTTAGAGCACCTTTTCATATGACTAGAAATAGTTTCAATTTCTGAGAGAGATAATACACTAGATGACAGTTGAGATTCAAAAAGATCTTGATATATTAGAACATCAGACCAAATGAAATATGAAATTTTATAGGTTTACATGTAAACTCTTCACTTGAAAAATTGTCTCTGTGTGTGTGTGTGGGTGCGGGTGTGTGTGTGGGTGTTGTTAGGAGCTCAAATTCAAGATAAGAGGAAGTGGGGTCAGACAGAAATTCATCAGAAAAAAATCTTGAGGTTTTAACGGATTGCATACCCAAACTGAGTCAACAGTGTGATAGCTTGGAAAGCTAGTGCAATTCTAAGCTGCTAGAAGAAAAATATAATGTCCAATTCTAGGGAAGTCAGGGTTCTATTGTTCTCTGTCTTGATCAGCCCGGAAGTCCTGTTTTAGTTGTAAATAATGGCATTTTAGGAAAGGCATTAATTAGCTAGAGATGGTCCCAAGGAGGCAGTCAGGAGAATGAGGTACTTAGAACTCATACCATAAGAAGACTGGCTGAAAGAAATGATGGTTGATGGTGGGGGAGGACAAGGGAGGAATGAGGGAGGAGAGTTAGGGGACAGAAATAGCAGTCATGTTCATGTATTTGAAGATCTTTCATGTAAAAAGGAAGGACTCTGCCTTATTCTGGTTCACCCTAGAAGATAGAAATGGGAACATTAGATAGATACTGTAAATTTAAGCTTGATATAAGGAAATATTTTTAAACAATTACAAAAGGAGAATGTGGGCCTTGAGAATTAGTAGGTTTGCTCTGACTGAAGGTTTTCAGACAAAGGTTTCTTAACTACTTTTTGGAATGGGTCATTGAGGGGATTTGGGATCAGTCTGGGTTGAATTGTAGTGTCCCTAAGATCAGGCTTCTGGAAGACTTTCTTTCTCCTTAAAAATCTGTTGGGGTTGTTTCCTGAAAGATCTACAGATCTATTCCTAATCTCCTAGTGGAGATGTAAGGCTGGATGAAGCAAGGTTAACTGGGCAGAATAGTCCATGTTGAAAGTTCATATTTAAAATGTCTCAGATTCCTTTAGCAAAGCAAGCTGATAGCACACGCCCTTCCTTCTAAGTTCAGATACAGAGTGTCTCAGGAGGAACCGTTTTGCATTCCAAACTTGGCTACGGAATGATTTTGCCAGAACTGAAAGAATGGATGTCAGCTTTGGGAGAACAAGGGAAAAAAAAAGCCCAGTGATTTTTAATTTGCAAGACAAGGTATTAAAGATATAGCCTTTGTTATCGGAATGAATTCCTTTGGGCCATGTCATGGAGATGAAGAACCCAAGAAAAATACTGAATGTCTAGGCAGATGTCTTTGAGCAGTGAACCCTTTGGGAGGGTCTGTGATTTCTTAGAATCTGCCTGTAGTGAAAACATTGTTGAAGTGTGCTCTTGGGAAATCTACCTGAGAAACAGATAAGAGACTTTGGTCCCCGGGTTTTTCATTTTTGCAAGTCACCATTTTGCAAGCGGTGGATTGGAATCCAGTCCAAATGGGACTGAAATTTAAAAGCAAACCTGAGTAATTAGGATGCTGCTGGTCAGATCTTCCTTCTAGGTCTAGTGTTTGCAGCCATCAGTTTTCAGGATCATGATGGCACAGCACACACCTTTGTAAACAGGTGTCTTAGTTGCTGTGGCTCCATCTTCTGTTGATCATCTTGATAGAGAGCTTGGGTAGGTTTTCAGATGTAATGACCAGGTCCATACCTAGAGTCTTTTCAACTTGGCAGGACCAGCACTTCTCTGACACAGCTTTCAAAGAGCCAGGGATACCTCTGTACTGTACGGGGACAATGGAGGAGGGCTTTAGCAGAACAATTTTAAGAGCAGCTCAACCTAGTTCATTCAAGAGGCAGTGATCAAATGATGCATCATATGTGAGATTTTGTGCTACTCTTTACAAAGATGGAAAAGAGTCTCAGGAGCTCATAATCTAGTAGAAATAGACATACACAGATATATTGGGTTTAAATTTTCTTGAAAAGGCAACTTCCAATAAATGGAAAGTGCTATTCATATCTAGAGAGAGAACTATAGAGAATGAATATGGATCAAAACATAGTGTTTTCTTCTTTGTTAGTGTTTGTTTGCTTTTTTTCTTGTATTTTTCCCCTTTGATCTGACTTTTCTTGTCAGACAAATGGCATGACAAATATGGAAATATGTTTAGAAGAATTGCATATATTTGACTTATATTGGACTGCTTACTGTCTCGGGGAAGGGAGTGAGGAGAGAGAGAGAAAAAAATTTGGAACATAAGGTTTTGCAAAGGTGAATGTTGAAAATTATCTTTGCATGTGTATGTCAAAAATACATTTCCTTGAAAATATGAATTCTGATTGTATTATTGTTGAAGTATATAATGATCTCCTGGCCCTGCTCATTTCACTCAGCATCAGTTCATGTAAGTCTCTCCAGGCCTTTCTGAAATCATCCTATTGATTATTTCTTGCCGAACAATAATATTCCATAACATTCATATACCACAATTTATTCAGCCATTCTCCAACTGATGGGCATCCATTCAGTTTCCAGTTTGTAGCCACTACAAAAAAGGGCTGCCACAAACATTGTTGCACATGTGGGTCCCTTTCTCTTCTTTAAGATTGATGACATAATCTCAAAGGCTCCTCCATCTCTCTGTCCTGTGATCCTGTGACCAGAGAGACCCAAAGAGGCACCATCATTATAGGCAGAATAATAGAGCTCAGACCTTGGTCTCCTGCTTTCTAATTATTTTTTTCAGTATGCTTCAGTCCATTTCCTTACCTTTGGTCTTCTCCATTTTGTGACTGGCCTTGCCATGTGCCAGGGCACTGTGGGAAGAGTTGTTGCCGTTCCTTTCATGAAATCCTCCACCTGTGCTACCACCTGTCCTCACCTGACCTGCAGCTAGTCCATATGCAGAGTCAATCTTGGAAGTCAGTCAACTCTTATGAGATGGGTCCCTCTAACCTGCCAGGGCACATCAGCCCCACCCCAATTCAGAGAAATTATCAAAGGTTGTTCCCAGCCAACTGAAATGTCAACACGATGGGGGTGAGAGCTAGCTGGGATCTAAGCACAGGGAACAAAATGGACAAGTCCAGTAGTTCTCTGAGCAAGTCCTTTCCTCTCGGTTTATCTTGTTTTGTGTTTGAAATTCTGAAACAAGTTTTTTTTTCCTGAATATGACAAGTTTCTGCAAATGGAACTCTAATAAATAAAGGATATCCTCATAATCTTAGTTCACCTTACTATATATTAAACTTTACAAAGTGCTGTCAACATTCAGAAGACCTTTTTTTTTAATGGTTGGCAGAGACAGATCCTAGGATTGTTAGAGACCTCAAAGACCATCTCTATAGGTTTTGGGGGTAATTAGAGGCCTCAGAAAACAACTAGTTCAGTCCTAAGAATTCACAAGTTATCATCTATCCTTTGCTTTCAAGACTTCATTTAAAGGGATGGACCACTTTCCAAGGCAACCTACTCCAATTATTTATTGGCAAGTATTTCCCTATAAGAACTCTAAATCTGCCACTTGACAATTATCCCTCCTTTCTTCCCTTTCTCTCCCCCTCCCAGTCTCTAGTTCTGCCTTCTGGGAGAATAAGTCTCATCTCTCTTCCATTCCTCAAATACTTGAATACAATTATCCTGTCTCTATCCTCTCCTAAGTCTCTTTTTCTCCAGGTTAAGCATCTCCACTTCTTTCAACTTTGTGTGACATTTCCTCCAGTATCCTCCATGCCCAATCAGGATAGGTTGTCTTTCTCTGGGATGCTTTTTTTTAGTCTGCCAGTGTTCTAAAATGTGGTCCCCCAAATTGATCCAATACTCTTGACATGTCTGAGGATTCTGGGACTGCTACTTCTCTTATTCTGAACTCTCTGTTCCTTTTAAGGAACAGAGTTCCTTTTTTTTTTTTTTTTTTTTTTTTTTTTTGTCTGCCATGTCATAATATTGAATTAGATTGAGCATCCAGTTGGTTCCCAGATTCTTTTCAGATGAATTCCTTGCCTAACTATTGCCTCCCCCATCTTGTTATCTTGGGATTTTTTTTTAACATAAATATAGGGCTCTCTATTTAGCTCTCTTAAATTTCATTTCTTAGATCTGGTCACTGTTTTAGCTTGTTTAGCTATATTTTTATATCTTTTTCTTTTTTGGATCTCGGTTGTGTTTCTTAGCATGTTCATTATACCATCCTGCTTTATGTTATCTGAAAATTTAATTAGCATGCTCTCAAAACCTTTATCTAAGTCATTGATAAAAGTATTAAGCAGCCTAAAGTCAGAAATGGATTCTTGGGACTCTCTACCAGAGCCTTCCTCTCAAGGTGATGTTGACCTCTCCTGGTTCATCCGGTTCTAGAATCCTAGCAGCCCTCGTTTCTCCCTCTTGTCTACAAGAAGTACATAGCTGAGATCTAGGTAAGCGATATCTTCAGCCTTGTCCTGATCTCACAGTCTGGTTACCCTAATAGTAAAGGAAATGAGGCTAGCCTGCCATGACTTGTTTTTGATGAAGTCCTGCCGGCTTTTAGTGAGCAGGAGGCCGAGACATTACATGGTGGACAGCTGACTTTGGAAACAGGGAATAGAAGTGTGAATCCTGACACCATATCTTTAGGCATCTCTCTTCAATTTTTCTGACCTCTCTCATCTATGAAATTAAGATGTAAAGTGTGTAGTGTCTCCTTTAGGGTCTCTTCCTATTGTAGGGCTTGACTTTGACAAACTATCAAAATCATGCTCATTAGCCTGTAGAAAATCTGTATGTCAGTGGTTGCACCCATGGGGAAGAGGAGAGGAGAGGAGGGGAGAAAAGAAAAGACACACACACACACACACACACAGAGAGAAAGACAGAGAGACAGAGACAGAGAGAACACGAGAACCTTCTTGTTTTTCTCCTTTGCTCATGGCTAAATGGAACATGTTTCCATCTGTAGGGGATTTTCTGCATTCATTTTTGCTTTGAAACAATGTCTCTTTCTTGCCAAAATTGGTGTGTTGCTCTTTGGGAAGCTGTGGGTCCATTAACATATCAGAACATACTGCTTGGGACCCAAAGATACGACTGGCAAAGAGGATGAGATTTTATTGCTAACCCAGTAGGGTTACTCAAGAGGATCCATTATTCTCATTATCCTGGTCATCTTTCTCTGGGATGTTTTCTAGCCTGCCAGTGTTAAAAAAAAAATGTAGTCCCCTACTACTTTTTAGCTTATTTTTAATATACATTGTTTTATGAATTATGTTGGGAGAGAAAAATCAGAGCAAAAGGGAATAACCATGGGAGAGAGAAAAAAACCCAGAAAAAAGAAGTGAACATAGCAAGTGTCAATTTACATTGTCTCCTCAGTTTTTTTTTTTTTCTGGTTGCTGATGGCATTTTCTGTCCAACCCACTATTTTATTAAATGAATGTTGCTCACCTATTATGTTCCAGGCACTGGAAATAAAAAGACAGAAGCAAAACAATATCTGTCCTCAAGGTGCTTATGTTCTTCTGCAGGGAAACAACATGACTAGAAAATTAGATTCTAAATATGTACATTATAGATTCAAAGTGATCTCTAGGAAAAGGAGGCTAGAAATAGGAAAAGAGGTCAGGCTAGGTTTCCTAAAAGGAGGAACTGACCTGAGGGAGATAGGGATTTGACAATGCAGAGGTGAGGAGGAAGGGAATGAATACCATCTGCTTGAAATGTCACAAACTGATAATAATGGCTGCTAATGTTTACATAGGACTTTAAGGTTTGCAAAATGCTTTCCCTGTTATCTCATTGCTTGGGAGGTAGCCGCTGTTATTATCCCCATTTTACCTGAGAAAAATTAAATGACTTACCCAAGTTCACATAACTAGGAAATGGCCGATGCAGGGTTCAGTCTTAGTTCTTCTCACTTCCAAGTCCGCTACTCCATCCATTATATCCTAGATGCCTAGAATTACCTGGAGGGACTTTGCTGATTTCTTCCCATTTTTGACATCTCCTGTCCCATGAATTACTTTGTATTTACTTATCCTTAGTCAAAGGTAAACTTCCTGCTGGGAGGGGTTGTTTTGGTCTTGTATTTCTAGTGCTTTTCACAGTGCCTTGCATGTAGTAGACAGTTCTTGAAATCCTCTGGTCTGCGTTTCTTATTGTATGCATGGAGATACTGAGACTCTTGACAAGAAATTGATTTGGGCAAAGTTATGCCAATGAAGGTGGATTAGATAGATTAGGCTTGATCTCTCCTATTGCTCACGTTAGTGGTTTTTCTGTCATTCTGTCCTGTAATGTCCTAGACTTTCCCAACACGATCCTTGTCTATTTTTCTCAAGTGCATCAGAAGTATACCTTATGGGAGTCTTTGAGTAACTCTCCAAATTATACTAACTTCCCCCCAACATCTGAGGGGCTGCTCTGGCCCTACCAGGGATGGGTAAATGTGTGAGACCTAGCCTCTTCCCTCCTGGCTTTCTGCGTCTGCTTGGGGAGATAAGACAAAATGCAACAAAAGCCAGCTCCATTCATCCTGGAATTCATGCACCCAGGCGATCAAGAGTAATGAATGTTACTGGACACCAGCTAGCAAATCCCTGCATTTTTTTTTTTTTTTTGTATAAAGTTGAAAACTACCTTCTTCCTTCCTGTTGCAGAACTACATATGGCAGGATGTCCTCATTAATGGACAGAATTTCCGTGACTCTTGCTGCTTTAAATCTCGTAGGGGAAAACTAGGAACTGGGGGCATCTGGGTTCCTGCTGAAAGTTCCATGTTATTGGCATGGAAATGCTTCCCCGAGGCTGATGAGATGCCCTCTAGCAGTAGTCTCCTTCAGGGTTGGTTTATCAGTTATCCTCCCTGGGAGGAAAGGAGAGGTATGGATGAAACTTCTTGGGGAATGGCAGTCTTCAAAGCTCGGCTTCTTTGGTCACTTGAAAGGGAGGAACCAGAAGGATGGGTTTGGCACTGGATCACTATTTCTATAGAATTAGAATTATCTTGTAGCTAATAAAAATAATATCTAGCATTTTTAATAGTTAATCATGATGGGGAAAAGTCGGAACAGAAGTGAGTGCAAGGGATAATGTTGTAAAAAATTACCCAGGCATGGCTTTTGTCAATAAAAAGTTATAATTATGAAAAAAGTTATTCATGATGAATTAAATAACAAGATTACTCGCCAGAGAACTACTAGCAAGTGCTTAAAATTCAAAGGATTTAGTTCTTGACCTAATATTTTTAGTTGAAATGTGCAGAATAATCCAAGGATTATTGATGATGATGATGATAGCTAGTTTTAAGGTCTGACAAGCCTGGTATATGTTATCTCATTTGATCCTCACAACAATCCTGTAAGGTATTATTATTATTATTATCCCCATTTTACAGATGTTGAGGCTGAGAGATTTAGTGATTTTCCCAAAGTCACACAGATAGTAATTATATAAAGTAGAATTTGAACTCAGGTCTCCTGATATCACAGCCAGCACTCTTAACCACTTTGCCATCTTTTGTTACAAAGGGACAAAAGTCTAGACAGGGGGTGTGAATTGTCACACAGGTAGGATGTAGCAGAAGTGAGATTTCTCCACAGATTTTCTGACTTCTGAGTTCTGTGCTCTTTCTGCTGTACCACAGTTGATAATATATGGGTAAGAGTTTCTTAGCAGTTTTCCATAGCATTATTCTTGGATGGGGACAACTACAGAGTGGTGACATTAACAATCCTCCTTCTCTCTCTCTCTCTTTCTCTCTCTCTCTCTCTGTTCATTGCAATTTTGCATTTCAATTCAATAGCTATGTATGGAACACTCCTATGCACAAGGCACAGAAATACAGGTGTGAACAAAGGATATGCCCTTCTCTCAAAGCTTCTAGTCTAGCAGACAATGAGACATATGGCAAGAATTCATATCCAAGCTAGATAGTGATCGAGTATACAGGAGAATGGAAGGGCATTTGCTGTGGGATCTGAGGACTTGGGTTCAAATCCTACTTGTGATGTTTACAACCTTGCAACCTTATTTCTTGGTTTCCCCATCTCAGTTTCCCATCTGTATAATTGGAGTGGCCACTGAGGTCCCATTTAGCTTTGGAGTCAGAATCCTATATTTTTTGTTTATCTAGAGTATAGACTAGAAGGAGGGTAATGGAATTAGGATTTGAAGCTGTACTTGGCTACTCACTCACATCTCTAGCTTTGGTTTTGTCATCTATAAAATGAAGGGATGTCTAAGGACCTTTCTAGTTTTAAAGATTCCTTGGCTCAATGGATAAAGCGCTGGGCCTGAAGTCAGGAAGAAATCATCTTTCAAATCTGACATCATACTTATTGGCTATATGACCCTAGACAAGTCATTTAATTATATTTGCTTCAGTTTCCTCATATGTAAAATGTAAAATGGAGAAGGAAATGATAAAACAGGCCAGTATCTGCTAAGAAAACCCCAAATGGGGTCACAGAGAGTCAGGCAATTCTGAAATAATAACAAAAACTAGTTCTATGGTCTTAAGAAGAATGACCTCGAGGTTGGCAGAGGACATGACCACTTTATAAGCATCTTGAGAGTGGTTTGATGGGGGAATTTTCAAGGTACCTTCGGAGTTATATGTGAGAAATGTGTAAAACCTTCTTACCTTTTTGTTTTGTGTAGGTAAAAGCACTTGGAAAAATGTTAAAGGCATTGTCTCATGCTACCTCCCCCCCATCCCCACTTTTCAACCCTCCCACCTCCCCCCCACCCCTAGTATATTCTTAGAAGAACTGACCAGCAGCCAATTGAGTAATGAATCAGTGGAGTCCAAAGTCATCTTCATGGAAGCAAGAGGATTGTAAGAGGATTATATAAGAAGAATGTGGGGGAGGAGGGAGAGGTGGTCTATTCCTTAAATCTGCTTCCATCCTCCTTTTAGCTTTGGTGGCAGCTTCTGGTGGCACTAGCTGTGCCAAGTGAAGTGTGTGATTGGAGGATGGGCAGAGCGGCTCTCCCTTCTCTGACTTTTTATTTTTATTTTTTTATGAACTAAATACAAAATAAGGAAACAAAACCAGAATAATAAAAGACAGGAAAGGAAAATAAAAAGCAAAACAAAACATTGTAATATGGCCAGCAGAACATCAGGGAGGATTCAAAATATCATTCCCTGATTTTTTAATAAGAGTATTCTCAAAAGCAAGAGGTTGAGGTGCTGTATATAGGAGGGCTCCTGAAAATCCCTTCCTGCCCACCCTCCAGCGGGATTCCCCAATAATGTGTCATTTCCCCATCCTTTGTAATGGGTTGTAGACCAAGAGCCTACTCTGTGCAGGGCTCAGTCTGTACTTATCCAGAACTGAATAGAGTAAAGATTCCATAGTCCAGACCCATAAATGAGCAAGTAGAACAAAGCAGAATATAGTAAATGTCTGCATTCCCTTTCCTCATTTACTCGGGAGTGGAACTTTAGCTAGGAATTTTTGAGCATGGGGAAAGTGGTAGAAAGCAGGCAAAGGTGGATGAGCTGGATTGCTCTTGGAAAATAATATAATAATACATTTGCAAAACACATGCACATACTCTCTGCATACATATATACATATATATTTTATAAGTATATGTATAAAATCGCAATTATAATACTGTGCCAATCTCATCCTCATTTTAAAAATGAGGAAACTGAGGGTTAAGTTAAGTGACTTGACCAGGATCACACAGTCTGTTAGTGTTTGAGATGGGATTTTGAACTCAGTATTTTGGGACACTAAAATCCAAAGCTGACATTCAGCCAGGCAGGAACAAGGCTGGTTAAGGAACTCATCTCATTTGATAATATCCTGATTTAACTTATAAGAATTTTGGCTAACCAGGTGCTAAGATAAGCTGCTGGTGAAGAAAGGACCTTTCCTTTAATCTCTGACAAAGTTCAGTCACGATTGGTGAGAGCTAGGTGGGCTTGGAGGCTTCCTCCCCTGAGCAGGAGGAGGGTGCACCTCAATGTGACAAGGCAGACTCGATTCTCTTGTTGATGTTCCCTCTTGTTTCTCGCCCTTTAAGGTCAGTCTGAATCTTTAGCAACCAGTGGCAGAGAAAGGGAGTTGCTTTGTGAGTCATGGAGTCTCAGACATAGGAGGCAAGGAGAAGAACCACAAATAAGTAACTCTGGTTGGGAAAAACAAAATTGCTTCAAACTATTCTTGGAAACAGCAGGATTACATCTTGTTTCTTCCAAGAAAATGTAGGAACCTTCTATGTTTCTGGGTAGTTTGTTTTATTTATGTTATGATGTAAAATTCCAAAGGAGTGGTAGCTGAGCAGAGGATTTGCAAGGAAAATTTTAGCAAAATGTATTCATTTCAAAGACAGAACCTAAGAATTAGAGTTGTTGGTTTTTTCTTGGACTTAGTTCTAAAGGTCTTTTAAAGTCTTCCTCTTGCACTTCCTACCTTTTCACATTTAGATCATTTTTGCAGATGTATACACATCTGGCATTGGGCTTGGAGTCAGGAAGCTTCATCTTCCTGAGTTCAAATCCAGCCTCAGACATCCCCTAGCTGTGTGACTTTGGGCAAATCCCTTAATCCTGTTTGTCTCAGTTTCCTCATCTGTCAAATGAGCTGGAGAAAAAAAATGGTAAATGACTCTGATATCTCTGCCCAGAAAGCCCCAAAGAGGGTGATGGAGAGTATATACACACATGATCTATACCATTCTAAGTGTGAGTGCAAAGTAATCTCAGAAGGATGGGGCTTGAGGCAAGACTGGGGAAGTGGATTGGGGAGACTGGACTTGGAAAGGACTTTTACTTGAGAGCCATTTCTTATTTAAAAAAAAAAACGATTTTTAAAAGAGAAGGGGTGGGGAAGTTCAGCAAAACTAACCGACATATTCCAGTCCCTTCATTTTACAGATAACTCTTCCTGACTATAAGCCCAGTGCTCTCTCCTTTATGCATACATCTGCAAGGGAAACTAAATGTGGGAAGGTGGGAACTGGAAGAGGAATAGATTGCTATATATATGTGTAGATTGCTATTAAAGGGAAGGCAATATGAATCCCATTTTATGGTTGAGGAAGGTGATATGATGAGTCCTAAGTTAGTGCTGGGCTCAGAGCTCCCTCACATAATCTGGATTTCCAGCCAATATCCAGCTGGTAGGAAGGAGAAACTGACAGTTCTGCTAGGAGCTTTGCCCAGCCACACTGTCATCTCTTCCTCCACCCCTTCTTACCTCACTGTGTCTAAAAGCCTCCATCTTCCAGAGCTCTCATACCTGCAATTCCAGAATAACTTTTGACTTAGCCTGAACTACACCTACTAGCTCTCTGGCCCAACACCTGGCCCATCCATTGGCTCAGTTACTCTTTAAGCTTCCTGGTTTTTCTTCCTTCTCTTGGTTCAACTTCCTTCCTATAAGGAAGGCTTGGTAGAAAAGGCAGCATTGGGAGTGTGGTGAATAGAGCACCAGCTTCAGAAAGGACTGCGTTGCAGTAGGATGTGGGCTGGAGCAATGAGATCTCAGAAATCCACAACCGGTACAAATCTGGCTTGACTCATTGTTTTACTGACTGTCTAGACTTAAGAAAATGATGGAGAAAATGATGATAATGCAGTTTCAACTTAAATATGTGTCCTGTTGTTAAATGTTTACCAGCACTCTTTTGGGTTGCCTTAGATTCCTATTAGCTGTGGAATTTTGTAATTCAGTTTCTTCACCTGTAAAATGAAGGGGGTTGGAATTAATGACCTGTAAGGTCCCTCCCAGGTGGTACAATGTAAAGAGTACCAGGTCTGGAATCAGGAAAATATGAGTTCAAATCCAGCCTCAGACATTTACAAGCTGTGTGACCCTGAGCAAGTCCCTTAATCCTGTTTGCCTCAGTTTCTTATCTATAAAATGAACTGGAAAAGGAAATGGCAAATCACACTAATATCTTTGCAAAAAAAAAAAAAATCCTAAATGGGATCACAAAGAATAGACGCAAGTGAAAAATGACTAAACAACAAAATAAGATCTCCCTTGTTAATGATTTTGGATTTGCCTGATTATTTTACTGAAATTGATGGTTACCACTCCAAATACAAATGAATCCTGCTCACCTTTTAGCCCCACTACCCAACTTCCTCCCACTTCCTTTGATTTTCATCTTCGTCATTGGTAGGCAGGTTGCTTTGGAAACAAGAAGGTTAGCCCAGCTCTCCCTTGGTCAGGTCAGGTCCCTGGATGCTTAGCATCCCCTGCCTGATTCAACATCTATTTGAATATAGCTTACCATAGCTGCGGAAAGCATGCTTGAAAAGAATTATGATAATAACTACAGCTTCTCTTATGTAACATTTACATGTTACCTTATTTGAGCGTCACCTCACTGGGGCTACAAAAGAAGATACTGTAATTATGGCTCTGCCGCTGCTGATGGTCGTAGCGATGTTACAGTTGGGAATATTTTTCCTTCCTTAAACCTCAAATAACACTTTGTATTCTTTGTGATTTTGCCAAGGTCCGTTCTGCAGTAGAGTTGTTATATTGTTTCACATGTGTGTCATTTGCTAGATTGGAAGCTTCACCAGAGCAGGGATTAATAATCGTGTCTTGGTTATTGTTATATTGTTATATTTACACCCAGGTTATCTACCACAGGTCCCGTTTGGCTGCAGATGCTGAGTAAGTGATGGTTGGATGGATGAATGAATGAACTAATTTTGCAAATTGAGGAAAGTAAGGCTAGGAAGTTTTCTATCATTTAGCCAAATCTATACAGTTAAAGAGGCAGAATCGGGCCCTAAACCTAAATTTTATCTCAGTCCTTGCACTTTTTGTTACATTATTGACAGACAGCCCAAAATCTCTGCTGGGATTAAGACATAAAGTCTGAACCTCAGTTTCCTCATCATTTGAAGGAGAAAAATAATAGCCATAGAACCCACTTCACAGGTTTGTTGTGAGGATCAAATGAGATGATGTAAATCAAACACTATGTAGGCTGGGATCTGAGGTTTCATTTGACATAGGGATCCCACTATGCTCACTAATACACATTAGCACCTGTTCTTTACTTTATAATTTTAGACGTGGCTTGGTCCAAAATCTACCGACCGTGTTGGAGTCATCACTTAAACTCAGGCTTTCTTGACCTTAGTCTTAGTCTCTCTTCACTCAGCCACATAGCTTTTCACATTAAGGTGCTTTACAAACTTTCGCGTTTTAGGTCAATGACAGCTATTTTTGTCAGCTGAGATTTTGTTCAGTTGGGGAAACTCTGTGGTGTGGAAACTTCCTTCTTCATGTTGATCTGCGACTTATCTGTAACTTATAGTCTTATGGGATTCTCTGGAGTCCTGAAAGGTCAAGTGGGATCATAGTATCATAGATGGAGATCTGAAAGGAACCTCTGAAGCTATAGAGGTCTTGAACTAAGTCAAAGAGTTTAGAGAAATAGGAGGAAATTGGGAGTCATTGTTGGCTCTTGAGCAAGAGAGAGACATGATAGAAGTGGGATTTGGGGAAGATGAGAAGGACAAAATGGAATGGGAAGAAGATATGAAAGAGAAAAGAGCCAGGTTTTGCTAGGAATAGCCACCCTATGGAAGCACAGATTTTTTAAGGGATTTTTAATGTCAGCTAGCCCAATCCCTTCTTTTTAACAGATGAGAAAATTGATCCCTAGAGAGGTTACTATCTGAAGGTCACACGGGCAGAAAGAAAGTGTCCTAGATTCCAACCCAGATCCTCTGGCTTCAAATTTAGCACATTTTCCACTGTCCCATGCCACCTCACTTCCTAATTTGGCTTTGTTCCCTGACTGGAAACCAGTTGGTGGCCCCCTTGGGCATCCTTGGAGAGGCTGTGGTGAACCAGAAGCCTGACACCCCTCCCCCAGGACAGCTTTTCCTTCTCTTGTACATGAAAATACCAGCCTCCCCATTTGAGGTATGGGAAGCCCATAACTCCCTTTCTTTTCTGCCTTTGTCTCCTATCTACTCATAGAATCAATTGGTTATAGAAAACTGGGGGACAGACAATATCCTTCTGTATTTGAATTTTCTGAAACCAAATGGATGTATTAAAAATCCTTATATTTGAGGTGTAAAGAAGCCCATTCTGTCAAACAAGTCCCTCTATGTGCCAGGTGCTTGGGCTGGCACTGGAGATGAAAAGACAAAAAGAAAAAAAAAATCTCTGCTCTCAAGGAGCTGATATTTCTTCAGGAAAGACACCATCAGTATAGACAGAATGAACATGAATAGATACAAGGTCTTTATTACAGACCCCTTGGAGTTCCATGGAGGGGCTCTCTGGCTCCTGTTGGCACATCCTTCTCCACGTGAAGAGTCCTACTCAGTGCATCATGTGCCAAGGATATTGACGAAGCAACATGATTCCTGCTGACGAGGCTACCAGCTCATTCTTCTAAAATAGCTGCAATTTAGCTCTTTAGAGAAAAAAGAGCACATGCTTGGGAAATCAGAGCAAATACATGGACTTTTTTTTTTTTTTTTTTGCTTTGAAAGTATTTAAATGACTTGCCTAAGAAATGTCTGAGGTTAGAGTAGGACAGATAGGAGGGACGGTGGCCAAAACCCAAGCAAGTTATTTTGGTAATTTGAATGAACACTCATTACATTTTCCCCCATCAGCCTGTGCACTTGCTCCAAATAGCTCCTGGTTTGGGTTTAGGCAGCACAGACTGCATTTGCATCTCTCCAGGGGCATATGCACATTCTCTGTGCCTCCAGGTCCAATGCCAGTCCGAAGCGCTTGAAAACAGAGGGGGTTTGTGGGCATCTTCTGTGTACCGACCCTTCAAAAGAAGGGTTTCTGCTCTGCATCAGATGAAAAAAGATTTTTAAAATTGAGTGTCTAGTGCTGGGGTGGATAGTGGTGAACATTCTACATGAACACCAGGGTAAGTGAGCCTTATGTTTGGGTTCCTCTCCGTAGCCATTGCTCCTGTCAACAGTAAGAAAGGTCCCTTCCATCCTATGATAGCAGTTTTATGCCATTCATTTAATGGGTATAGTTTTTTGAGGCACGTTGAATAATGCTTTAAATCTGCATCTGAATGCTAGGTTTGGGAATTAGTGGTGTGATGGTCCCGGGAGATTTGGGTTCTGGTTTTAATTCTGCATTCATCAGCCCTCTGACTTTTCTATGATTCAGTTTTTATTTTGTGAATGAGGTGATTGGATTAGATCAGTGTTTCCTAAAGACTGAGTGAAGTTTGCACGTAAACTAGATGGAGGTGGGGAGGAGACAGGGTTGTTTTTTGTTTTTTTTTTCATTTATCAACCAGGTTATTGTTCACTTTAAAGAGGGAGCAACCCCCCAATTTCAGTGTTCTAATTGATAGATTTTAGTAATGATAGTTACTATGAATTTCTGTTTTTAAAAATATGTATTTTATATTCCTTGCTTTTTAAAAAAGATGATCTGGACAATGTCAACATTAATTGGAATTGGGTTTTGAATAGGAACAAAAACTTTAAGAGATGCTAACAACATGGCATTGTAACTTAATATTCAGAACTGGTCTTTTTCATAAATCGTTTGTTTGATCACTACTACTTTCTTCCTCTCACCACTGCCCCCGTCCATCCCTATTCCATTGTGTTAATGCATAAAGCTCATCTGGGTTCTTTCTCTGTCTCTCTTCAGGTGTGATAGTTTTTCGAGTATTCCATGGTGCTCCCTCCTGTGATCTTTGCTGTGCAGCTCCCATTTAATCCTTTCTGCCTACTGCCATCAAAACATGGGGGAAAATGAAGATGAGAAACAGAGCCAGGCCGGCCAGATTTTTGAGAACTTTGTCCAAGCATCCACATGTAAAGGCACACTGCAGGCCTTCAACATCCTCATTCGGCACCTGCAGCTTGACCCCTCGGACCACAGGAACTTCTATTCCAAACTGAAGACTAAGGTGACCACCTGGAAAGCCAAGGCCCTTTGGAACAAACTAGACAAGCGAGGAACCCATAAAGAGTATAAGCGAGGGAAATCTTGTATGAACACCCGGGTAAGTGAGGGAATCTTCTGGGCTTGGGTACCTTACTCCCAGATGATGAGCATCCATCTGAGTCCCCTGGCCAGACTATCGCCTCTACCCCATTGTAACTTGGAATGGTTTTGTGGGAATCTTCTACAGCTCTGTAAAGCATATTTATAATTGAGACTGTGCTTAATAAATATTTGTTAGACCCATCATGGGTCAATGAACAAGAATTTATTAAGCCCCTGCTGTGCGTCAGTCACTGTTATTTGTGAGGATGCAAAGACATCCCTTGAGGAGCTGTATTCTGTTGGTTTTATCTGTAGGTAACTGAAGCTGGACCACGGGCAAATTCATTTGGGGCAAAGGGGAAGTGATGGATGCAGGTGAGAACTTTGTTATTAGTCAGTCCAGGCACACCTGGAGGGGTTGGTCTTTCCCTCAGGTGGACCCAGCTCTTACCTCTGAGAAATTAGGGTGATTCTAGGAAAGGAACCATACTGACAGACACTGTGGCTGTAGTATTTATGCTCTAAGCAGTCTCTCCAGCTGTGCTCAACCAAATAGAAAAGGATCTCTGCAGCCAGTTATTTACTCAGAAAATCACAGATTCACATTATCTAGGTTTTATTATGTTTTTATTTTGTTATTATATTATATATTTAATTAATTAATATGTTATTCTATATTTATCATTAAACATTTCCAAATACTTTTGTCTGGATCTAGTTGTGCTGGGGTTTTTCACAAACCCCAGACTGATACCTCTGCTACAGTGGAAATGAAATGTATGGGGCTAGGGAGGAAATCCCTCCCCCCCACACCCTGTTTAAAGTCAAGAATCCTGGAAAGACCCTCTTCATCTCTTCTATTACCCCTGTGGCTCTGAGATGTGTTGATCTGAATAAAGGGCTAAGTCCAGATCTCACTGGTATCACCTTTTTTTTTTTTTTTTTTTTTTTAGCAGAAATAGGAATCAGTAATTGAGAAGGAAGAGCTCTTGGCAATGATGGAACCCACTTGCCTCAGACAATGAAACTGATCCCCAGAAGGGAAAGGGATTATTCATACAGGGAGTAGCAGAAGAAGGACCAGAAGTTCAATCTCCACAGTTGTAGGCAGCCCATTTCCCCTTTTTCTGTGTATATTCTGCCTTATGGCAGCTGCCATTTTTCTGGAAGGGCTTCTCTCCCCTCTCCCCTGGATCTGTGTCTATTACTTATTATTTAGCCTAAGATCACTTAGGCAAGGTAGAGCCTCTCTGGCTCTTGATTTCTTTACTTGTAAAAAAAAATGTTAAACCAGATGGACTCCACGATTCCCTTCTAGCCTTAATACCACAGTCTTCTAATGTAAGAGAGAAAAATCAGAAGAGAGGGTTTAATAGATGCATATAAATGAGGGTTCAGGCCTTCCTTTCCTTCTGTTACATGTGGGAGCAATTCAGGGAATGCTTCTATGGTTCTAACTTCAGAAAGAGAGAAAAAAAGAAGAGGGACTCCCGTTAATTTTCCAAGTAGCTCAGACACACCTATAATTAATTTGAATCAAGAGACTTGAAGCTGAGAGGACAATTTCAGCGTTATTCTTGATGAGAGATGATGAGAATCCCAACTGAGTTGGTAGCTGAAGATGTGAACAATGTTGTGGAGATTAAAATGGCAGATCTGATTACAGAGAGGATGGGAAGTCAGAAATAGAATGGAAAATAGGGGTTACCAACCTGGGAGTCTGGACAGAAGGTGATTTCCTCCACAGAAATGGGAAGCTAGGAAGGGGGAGGGCTTGAGGAAATTCAGTTTTGGACATGTCCATTTTGAAATGGCTCTTGAATATTAATATTAACTGATTTTCTCCTACTGCCTGACACCTGATTTAGAAGTTTTCACTTTGGCCATTGGGGTACTTTATGGAACGGCATAAAGAATCCCTGGTCCTTTCTGGAAGCCTTCCCTCTTGTGCTAGCCTTAGGTAAGGGCATCTCTGGACTGAGCTCTTTTGGTCTTTGAGGCTCCAAGTCAGGCGAAAGCTGCTCGGGCTGAAAGTAGCTGTGAGTTTGATTCGGAGGGAGCAGGCATTATTTTGACATTGGAGGAGGTGATGTAGTCAGAGCCCTTGGAATTCCTTTTGGTGCCAGTCCCAGGATAAGGATTTGAACTCTCCATGGCAATTCGGTCTGTTGTGTGTTTATCTGGATGATGGAGAGCTGCAGAATGCAGTGTGGGCCTTTGTGTCTGCTTCCCACGTCTCAGGGGAGGCCGTGATGGATAACTTCCCTGAGAGCCGAGCACAAACTGTACCGGTCCTCCTGTACAAGTCACCCAGCTCACTTTGATCAGCCTCATGTGCTTCCTGTGGGCTAAGCAATGCCCATGGGTGTGGTCCGGGGCACACAAGGGGGAAAGGAAAATGGCTAGAAAGAAGTATGAGAGTCTCCTTTCCTTCTCTTCATCTTTTCTTCACTCCCCAGCTCATTTTGCTCTTTATCATCTTTCTGTCTTTTTTCAAAGCTATCCCCCATTCTGCAAAAGACTTTTCTCCCAGATTTTCCCATTCCCCCACTCCTTTAGCTGATTAAATTCTGTCTCTTGCTTGTAATCAAAGGAGACCTGAACTAGAATCCTAGCATTGACATTTCCCAGGTGTCTGAATACGGGCCAGTCACTTTACCTTCCTGACTATCAGTTTTGCTATCTAAAAAATAGGTACAGTAATAATGCTGGATCGTTGTAAGCACCTCCCTTCAAGACCTCAGTTGGGTAGCGCCTCATCTAGGAAGCTTTTCTTGAGATGTCTCTCATTTCATCTTGCAGGATCTTCCCTTTATCCTTATTACCCTTTTTCTCCTTGCATCATCCTTATTGTATGAGTTTTTTCTCCCCCTCCCCCCCTTAGTTTTCCAGCTCCCTCTATTTCTGTATCTCTCCCTGCACTTAATATGTTTTTTTTTTTGTTTGTTTGTTTGTTTTTTGCCTTGAGTTAGTACTCAGTGGGAACTTTATCATTGCAATCTTCTCTAACTTACATTTTTAAAAACAACTTTAAAAGACTACAGAACCCTGATCCAGCTCACTTAGAAGAAGGATGATAAAGTATTTCATCTACCTCTTTTTAAAATTAAATTTAATTTTTTTAAATTTGTGAACAAAAATGTATTTTTTTATTAAAACTTTTTTTTATTTACAAGACATATGCATGGGTAATTTTTCAACATTGACCCTTGTAAAACTTTCTGTTCCAAATTTTTCCCTCCTTCCCCCACCCCTCCCCTAGCTGGCAGGTAGTTCTATACATATTAAATATTATAATATATATTAAATCCAATATATGTATACATATTTATACAGTTATCCTGCTACACATGAAAAATCGGCTTTAGAAAGAAAAAACCCTGAGAAGAAAAACAAAATGCAAGCAAACATCATCAGAAAGAGTGAAAATGCTATGTTGTGGTCCTTACTCAGTTTCCACAGGCCTCTTTCTGGGTGTAGATGGCTCTCTTCATCACAAGACCATTGGACTGGTCTGAATCAACTCATTGTTGGAAAGAGCCACATTCATCAGAATTGATCATTGTATCATCTTGTTGTTGCTATGTATAATGATCTCCTGATTCTGCTTATTTCACTCAGCATCAGTTCCTGTAAGTCTCTCCAGGCCTCTCTGAAATCATCCTGCTGGTTGTTTCTTACAGAACAATAATATTCCGTGACATTGATATAACATAGTTTATTCAGTCATTCTCCAATTGATGGGCATCCACTCAGTTTTCAGTTTCTTGACACTACAAAAAGAGCTGCCACAAACATTTTTGCACATTTGGGTCCCTTTCCCTCCTTTAAGATCTCTTTGGGATATAAGCCCAGTAGTAACACTGCTAGGTCAAAGGGTATGCACAGTTTGTCCCATCTACCTCTTGGCAGGAAGTTGGTGGACTAGGGATGCAGAATGGGGCAGACCTTTTTCAGATACAGGCAATGCATTCAATTGATTTTCTTGATGGTGCTCATTTATTACAAGGGAAGATGTCTAATGGAGTGAGGAGTGAGTTAGTAGGAAATGAAAGAGATGCAAAAAGGGGAAGAAAAAAGTATCAGTAAAAGTAAAAAAAAAAAAAGACATTAAGGGTCTAAAAATAGAACCATTAATATAAAAAAATGCAATAAACTTCCAAGGAAAAAGCTTAGCAAAGAAGAGATATGAGAAAATACTTTCCCCCATTCCTTTGGGGAAATGGAAATGGGTCCAGAGTGGGAAACACTTAATAGATTGTTAGATTTTTTTTTAATAGTTTTGCTGATTTTTTTCTTTTTTTTTCTTTTAAAAGTATCTTTTTTTTTTTTTTTTTTTTTTTTTTTTTTTTTTTTTTTTTTTTTTTTTTTTTTTTTGTATAGAATGGCTTTCTGGGAGAAGGCAAAGGGAACCTTGCAAGGAGAAATATAGGAGATGTTAAAACAAGATAGCAATAAAACTTAATTTCAAGCAGTAGATGAAAGGAAACAAAAATCACTAGGGAACAGAATCAACAATTTTGTTCTTATAAAATTGTATAGAACACATAAGTTTATGGTTTCATATACAGTCCATTTTAAAATTTTCTTTGTTTGGGTTGATGATTTTTATTGTTGTTCAGTCATGTCCAACTCTTTGTGACCAGTTTTGGGATTGAAGTGGTTGTCTACTTCCTTCTTCAGTTCGTTTTATAGATGAGGAAACTGAGTCAGATGGGGTTAAGTGACATGCCTAGGATCACACAGCTAGTAAGTGTCAGAGAGCAGGCTGCAATTCCAGCCTTGCAATCCCCCCCCCCCCCCCCCCCCCCCCCCCCCCCCCAAGGCTTTAAACTCCTGCTTTGCCCACAGAGGAGGCACTCCATTAAACTCCATTTGTTGAAAATGAAATGTCAGAATGAAGCTAAGGGAGAAGTTGAAAGCAATACAGTAGGGAGTGGTGAGGAACCACCCACAGTGCCTTGGGTTACCCACCCCTGAGCCGAGGCCCAGAATCATAAAAAGTCCCTGCCCAGGAGCATCAGATGGGAGGAGGGGAGCAAGAGAAGCATCTCCCTGCCCCGCCCCCTCTCCCTCCCCAGGAGCCTGTCTCTG
The DNA here is from genome assembly GCF_902635505.1 of Sarcophilus harrisii. Lineage (NCBI taxonomy): Eukaryota > Metazoa > Chordata > Mammalia > Dasyuromorphia > Dasyuridae > Sarcophilus > Sarcophilus harrisii. The sequence continues at coordinate 204,639,952 of NC_045431.1, forward strand.
TTGGAAAAGCTATAAACTTTTATTGTTCCAAACTCCCAACTACAGCTGAAGCCTTTTGTGTTTATGCATGGTCGATTTTCTTTTAGAAATTTGTTTTACATTTACTTTGAAAGTCCTGTGGGTCACTCCAGGGAACCCAGCTGGAGTCAATTCTCAAACTTTGGGACGTTTTTGCCAAAGCTCCTGTTCCCTAATTTCCATTCCCTCTCCCCCATGCTGGGATGGGAGAAGGGCTGTCACTGATGCCATTTTGACTTTCTGGAGCCCAAAGTGGGAAGGGCATCAAAAAGTGGCCAAACAAAAATCCTAAAGTGGTGCTTCCTCTTCTGTGACTTGCCTTGTATATTTATTTCCTGAATGAAAGAGAAGTTTCTCAAATAAAGTCAGGAGAAGTGGGACTGATTCTGGGCTGGGCTGGCCGGGAACTGGAGGCACCTGGAGTGCTGTGGGTTGGAAGGGTAGACTGTTTGCCAGGGTGGGTTGACCTTGGGTGACTGCCTGGAAAGGAGGAACTAAGTCCAGTCCAGACCTCTCAGCTTCTTTACCTTGAATAACAGCTAGCATTTCCAGAGCATCTTTACAAAGTTTACAAAGCATTTTACAAATAATCTCATTAGAGCCTCCTAGAAACTCTGGGAGTTGGATGCTGTTATTTCTCCCATTTTATAGATGAAAAGAACTGAGGCAAAAAAAAAAAAAAAAAAAGAAGTGAAGTGATTTGCCCAGGATCACACAGCTAGTAGGATTGAATTTGCTCTGAGGTCTTCTTGGAAATCCTTAGTAAAAGACCCTCCTCCTCCTCATTCTTCTTCTCCCCCCTTTTCCCCTCCTCTCTCTTTCCTTCCTCTCTTTTCTCACTTCTTCTTCCTCTTCCTCCCTTTTCCTCCTTCCTCTCTTCCTCCCTCTCCTTCTTCCCCTCTTTTTCCTCTTGCTCCTCTTCCTCTTCTTCCTTCTCTCCCTTTTCCTTCACCTCTTCCTTCTCTATCTCTGCTCCTTTTCCTCTTCTCCCTTCTTCCCCTTCTTTCCTTCTTTTCCCTTCTATTCTACACTAAAGATATTGGCTAATTATGCCAGATCATATAGTAGTAATTTTCCTATCCCTTTCTCCTTAATCCCTCCCCCCATTCTGACACTTGGAACCACGGACTTCCAGGATGAGAAGGTTGGAAGGGATGGCAAATGTTATCCAGCCACCCTCTTCTTCCAGCCTCGGTCATTCATCAAGAAGAAGATCTGGAAGGGACCTTAGGGATCCCCTCATTTGACAGGCAAGAAAAGTAAGTAACCAAACATTGATTAGATACCTAATAGTAAAATCAACTATAAGCACTGGGGGTTGCATTGATCAGATTTACTTTACATGGTTATTGTCATTCTATCTGGTATCTCTACCTATTTCACTTAGTTCATAAAAGTCTTCTGAGGATTCTCTGTAACCATCCCCTTCCTCCAGATTCGGTTTAATTCAATTAAGCATCCACTCTGTGCTAGGTGCTGTGCAGGACACTGGGAATTCCAAGACAGAAAGAGAACAGTTCTTGTCTTCAAGAACCTTACATTCTATTGGTGGAAAAAATACTGCACATATATGGAATATGAAATACAAAGTATATACAAAGTAGTTCTCTTTTGATAGCAATCTCCTGCCTCGCCATCTGACCTCAAATCTAATGTAGCCCAAGAATTCTAAATTGGGAGGGCCTGTGAACTTAACATATGCATTCATGTACATGTGTAAACACATGTGTATATTTGTATGTTTTTATACATACATGTGTGAATGTATTTGTATACATACATGTAATTTACTTTCCTTTGAAATCCTACATACTTGATTTTATGTTTGAAAACATCATTCTGAGAAGGGGTCCCTAGATTTCACATGATTCCATTTGGGGTCACCAGTCTTCCCCAGAGTTCCAGGGGGGTCCATAGGTTCAGCAGATTCCCAGAAGGATTCACAATATCAAAAAAAAAGATTAAGAATCCCTATTTTAGGCTAGTGTATTCTCTCAGTTCAATATATATCACTGGCTGAGTTCTGAAGGACTAAGAGCAATTGAGCAGTCAGAGGGGAAAGCTTAAGGCGTGGGTCTCTTGTATATATTTCACTGGTTCTATCTAAAGTATAAACAAAGTGAGCTTTTTTAGTTTGGTGGAATAAAGAAAGCTTGATTACCACTGTCTGTTTCCTTTCTTGGTATCCCCAGTGCTTAGCACGATGCCTTGTACATAGGAGGTACCTAATAAATATTTATAGACAGGCAATGGCAATTTAAAGAAGTCGGAGAGTTAAATTTAGTGCCTGTCACAGTGAGTTGGGGTTCTCTTCTCCTGTGAAGTAAACTGAACAAAGTGCATAGAAAATTCTTGCCTCAGAGTTGGGCAGGCCCCCATCAGCGTGTCCTCCAGAATAGTTTCTGGCTTCTTTCTTTTGTAGGGAATCTAAAGATGGAAAAGGATTGTTAGCTTGAGGACTTGGGATAACAAGTAGAATGTCTAGGAGAGTAGTTAGAGGTATAGCGAGGTACAGTTTCAAGTTTGTAGGTCTGGAGGATTTCAAACAGGAAGAGACCTCAGTGGTCATCCATGATAATCTTTCATACTTCACCAATGAGAAAACTTTCCCATGCCATGGGAAGAATGCTGGGTTTGGAGCTCAGGAACCGTATTTGAATCCCAACCCTGTAGCTCAACTATCTGTATGACTTTGGCCAACTCACTTCATTATTGTGCCTCAGTTTCCTCATCTGTCAATTGAAGGGAGCTTAACTAAATTGAATGTCCCCAAGGAAGTCAAATGATTTTTATCCAAGGGCACTCAATATTCAAACTTGCATCCCTTATTCCAAATCTGGTAAGTACTTACCCCCACACATCAGCCTTTAGCACTGACCTCCTAACTCCTTTATAGCTAATGTTCTTTTTGAATGGAAGTTCCTTCATTTGGTAAGAAGAAAGTAATCTCTTTAATAGATGTGAATGAATTCTTCCCAGACACTGAGAATGAACCTGCACAAGGGAAAAGGCCTTTAAAATTTTCAATCTAAATTTTACCTCCATGGCCATGTGAGTTACCAAGCTAATTAATATTGTGTCCTAATCTAGAAAACAGCAGTTCATGATCTTGAGTAGAAATGATAGTTTTTTCCCCATGAGTTTGAGTGAATTCAGATGGCTTGGAAAGGGGCTCAAATATTCATTTCAGACAACAAACCATAAGGTCCTTTTCCTACTCACAGCAACAAATCTAACATATATGATACAAAATCCTTTCAATTTTAATATCTGGTAATTTTGGGGGTAGGATCATTGTGTATTGTTGTATAGGAACAGTGTATCCATGCTGCATCCCCATCCCCCTATCCTTAGCTCAAAAGACTTCTCATAACATATATTATAACATACTGCTATCCATTTGGGTGTTGTAATTTAGTTGTTTTTCAGTCATGTCTGACTCAGTTTTCTTGGCAAAGAGATTGGAGTGGTTTGCCATTTCTCTCTTTGGCTCATTTTACAGATAAGAAAACTGAAGCAAACAGGGTTAAGTGACTTGCCCAGAGTCACAGAATTTCAAAATGTACAAACTCAGGTATTCTTAACGTTAGATCCAGCTCCCCATACCACTTGGCTGCCCTTCCTTTGGGTAGCATTCTAGCAAAGGGTCACTATGGGATTTTGGGATCATAGCTTTATTATTAAAAGGGACCATGAAGACCATTTTAAAGATGAAGAAATGAAGTTCAGTACTTTGCTCATAAATGTACTTGAACCCAAGTCTTTTCTGACTTGCTCATGCTGCCTCCCTGAAGGTGCTTACGTGGGAGCTGGATGGCCACTTGGTTCGAGGTGGGATTCTTTTCTAGGCAGGTAGGGACTAGCCGACTTCTCACACTGCTCCTAAGACTCTCCAGTTCTTTAATGAGCAGTGCTAGGAGGTGCACGGGGCCAGAGGTGTTGGTGGAAAGAGAGAAATTCCAAAAAAGTTCCTTTCAGCTGGTAACAGAAGGCAGAACGTGGCTATCTGACATTCCACACCTCTGAATCATGGTCTACCAGGGAAGCTTGTCTCTGCTGAGCCTGTGATAAGAGACTTTCTCACAAAAAGGGGCAGACACCAACTTGGCTCTTGCTCATGGTTACAAATGGAGATGATAAAGGCTGACATTTTAAACTAATTTAATAGAAAGCATAGGATAAAGGGGCAATAAAGGGTTGTAACATTCTTCTGTTAATTGCCATGTTTTGAAAGCATTAGTACCTGTCTGATTGCCCTGTATTTGCTCACACACACCTTCCTGTGGACATTGGTTCTGTGAGCAAGGAAGGACATTGTAAGGCAGCCAGAGGAAGTCCAGTGGCAGACACGAAAGGGCTGGGAAGAAATTTTTGGCTCATTTGCAGCTTTGCAGTCATAGGAAGCAGAAAATGAACATTTCATTCATTTCAACAAACGTGTATTTCGTTCAATGCTCTCGCATCATGTCTGGTTCTGGTGGAGATCAAAAATTAAATATGACAATTATTGTCTCTCCAGAGACACTTAGAATCTCTTCACCTGGACTAGGCACCTGAACGGGCCAAATATTTAATAAATGATTGTTGATTGATCAAAATAAGGATTTCTTTTGAAAAAAATGTGCCCCTTCTGAACTCATGTCACTGAGGTAGAATTGCACAATTGTAGATAGCCTCAGGTTTGCAAGGCACCTATTACTGTTTCCTTCTGGACTTCTGCTCTGCAGGAATGGACATGAATCAAATTTAAAAGACAGGCAGGGAGTCCATGAACTGTTGATAGAATTGGGTCTTGGATTTTGACATGAGACCCATCCACCTCCTTTCATGCTTATGTGTATGTATATGTATACAAATATATGTGTGTATTAATATGTTTATACACATATAAGATGTGTATATGTATACACATATAAGATGTGTATATATATATATATATACATATATAACACAGACACATATATAACTCTATTTAGAGTTTTATTAACAAGGAGATTATAGAGTTTTTAAAAAGCAAATCTTGGCTTTTGCAGGGAGGGATAGTGGCTAGAGTTCTGGGTTTGGAATCAAGAGAATCTGATCTATTAGATCTTACCCAGTTCCTATCTAAACTGGATATGACACTTGACACTTTTGTGCCTCCATTACCATATCTGTAAAAAGAAGAGATTGAACTCAGTAGTTTCTAAGATTCCTTTCTGGCTAGGATGATCACATGTGATCAAGTCACTTCCTTTCTTGTGCTTTCCTTTTTCTGTAAAATGGAACTTTATTGGCACTCTACTTGGCTGTGAAGAGTGGTTGTTCTTTCTGAACAGCATATAAGCTTCCTTTTTCCTTATTATTATTATTATTATAGCTTTTTATTTACAAGATATAAGCATGGGTAATTTTTCAGCATTGACAGTTGCAAATGCTTTTGTTGCAACTTTTTCCCTCCTTCCCCCCACCCCTTCCCCCAGATGGCAGGTTGATCAATACATGTTAAATATGTTAAAGTATAAGTTAAATACAATATGTTAAATACAATGTATGTATACATGTCCAAATAGTTATTTTGCTATATAAAAAGAGTTGGACTTTGAAATAGTGTACCATTAGCTTGCAAAGAAAATCAAAAAATGCAGGCGGACAAAAATAGAGGGATTGGGAATTCTAGGTAGTGGTTCATAGTCATCTCCCAGAGTTCTTTCGCTGGGTATAGCTGGTTCAGTTCATTACTGCTCTATTGGAACTGATTTGGTTCATCTCATTGTTGAAGAGGGCCACGTCCGTCAGAATTGATCATAATATAGTATTGTGGTTGAAGTATATAATGATCTCTTGGTCCTGCGCATTTCACTCAGCATCAGTTCATGTAGGTCTCTCCAGGCCTTTCTGAAATCATCCTGCTGGTCATTTCTCACAGAACAATAATATTCCATAATAGAATATAAGCTTCTTGAGGACAGGGACTATTCCATTTTTATCTTTATATTCCCAATACCTGGAACATGTTGGAGTACCCTAGACACTTAAAAATGTTTGCTGATTGATTTCTCAAACATTCATATTTGCATCCAGGGCATAGTATTGTCCTAACCTGAGCTTCCCGTGAAGGGCTTGGGTATCAGAATATATGTTTTATTTGTTTTTTGTTCTTGCTGAAAATTGCTAACAGCAGGCTGGGTATCTACTCTGACTACTCTGAAGGCCCCTTTCTAGGAGGGAGAGTGGAGAAGCAACCCTGAGAGTATTAGAGATGATGATGGGGGTTGGAAGTTGAGTTGAAGTTGAGTTGATTAGTTTGGTTTTTACTTCCAAGTGCTCTTGGAACCTCAGACTTAAGAATCCCAGAATTCCAGAATCAACCCTTACGTGAAGTAGAAATTCACCACCCAGGAAGCAGGCTTGACCAGTGGTCTTTGCCAGCCTTTGCTGGCATCCCCCAAGATGTGCATTCCATTTCTGAAGAGCCCTCATTGCTAAGAAGTCCTGCCTGATAGGAAGCTGAACTCGGCCTCCTAGAAACTTACATTTATTACTCCTGGTTCTTCTCTTTGGGTGTAGAAGAACAGTCCTTCCACATTATTGCTCTTCATACATTAGAAGAGAGCTCTCATATCCCCTGTAAACCGGCTCTTCTCAGAAAGAAGCTCAGACAAGCAGGACAATTTGAAAAGTAACATCGAATTTATTACATACTTCTTAAAATAGAAAGCAGTGTGAAATGGAAATTCACAGTTTCAGATAGAAGAATCCTTTTTTTGTGTGTGTGTGTTCTGCTGTTTTTATGGAAATGCTCTCTTTTTCTTTTTTTTTTTTTAATAACTTTTTATTGACAGAACCCATGCCAGGGTAATTTTTTACAACATTATCCCTTGCACTCACTTCTGTTCCGATTCTTCCCCTCTCTCCCTCCACCCCCTCCCCCAGATGGCAAGCAGTCCTATACATGTTAAATAGATTACAGTAGATCTTGGATACAATATATGTGTGCAGAACCGAACAGTTTTCTTGTTGCTCAGGGAGAATTGGATTTAGAAGGTATAAATAACCTGGGAAAAACAAAAATGCATGCTCTCTTTTTCTTAATGTTTAAGTAAAAAATGAAAATAATAATAATCTGCTACAGGCATGGTGGTAGTTTCTGCTACTAGGAAGGCTGAGATTGGTGGATTGTTTGGGAGTTCTGGGCAAACTGGATCTGGTGTATGAATTAAATCTCAGGCACTATAGAGTGAGCTCTCAGAAGCAGGGGATCACCAGGCTGCCTAAAGTGCTACGAGTTATGGGTACAAACAGTTCAAGTCCTCAAGGAACTTACACTCTATTGGCAAGGACAGCACATACCTATATAGGTGGATATTCTGTCTGTTTTAGTCTTTGCTTTCCATGGATTCAGACTACTCCCTATAGACTACTGTTAAGTGGGATTTAGGCAGGGGAAGGAAATCTTCCACTCTTGGGTCATTGATCACTAGTTATGACCCACATTGGATTACAAGCAAGATCCATAGTCCCTTCTCTGGGTTCTAAAATCACTGACCAATTGGGGCAGTGATGAAAACCCTCACATCACCACAACTGTCCTTGAGGGGTAGCCTCAAGGAGGCAGGAGATGGCTGTGCAAAAATATTATTAAGTTAAAAGGAATTTTACATCTATATTTCCTTTTTTAAAAACATTTCCGTATTTGTCATGTTGTGCAAAAAAAAAAAAAAATCAGATCAAAAAGAAAAACAATGAAAAAATTCAAGCAAACAAAAAAAGATGAAAAATACTGTTTATTCACATTCAGTCTCCACAACTCTTTTCTCTGGATGCAGATGACATTTTCTATCCCGAGTCAACAGGCATTTCTATCTATAATTCCAAAAATATTTGTGTTCTGGTCTTGATCTTTCAGTAGGTGCCCTATTCTGGAATTAAAACAAGCCTGTTAATAGAAAATAAAATCAAAACCCTATCTTTACCAGGGTAGATCGACCTTTTGTATACAAAGGACTGTTCAATCTGGTCTAACACATTTTTGTTATTAAGTGCCTGCTGTATGCAGGGTTGGCAGTTCATTGTGTTAGATGCTTGAGATATAAAGACAAGATTGAATCCATGATTCTAGAGCCATCTAGCATAATCTTCCTGTTTTACAGATGAAGAAACTGAGGGCCCAAGTTGTAAATGAATATGCCTAATGTGACAGGTAGTAAGATCAGAGGTGGAGTTTGAACCTAAGCCCGTGCTCTTCCTACTGAAACACAAAACTTATGAAACCAAGAGTGTTTTTATTTTTATCAAATAAATACATTTGATAAATTTATTTATCAAATAAATAATTTTTTGATTTATTTATTCAATATAAATAAATATTGAATTTATTTATAATTCAATAATTATAAATTGAATTATTTTATAATTCAGTTATAAAATTGAATTATAATGGAGTGGGATTTGAGTGGAGGAGGAAATAAAATATGTAGACATTTAAGTTCATATATAACAATTTGTGACAAAAGGAGAAAATATTTGCATTTGAGGAATGAGGAAACAACTTCTTGGGGAAAAGGTATGTGAGCTGAACCTAGAAGAAACTGGTTGCTCTCCAGTTACAGAAAACCAAATAAAGGAGAATTGGAAAAGGGAGTGTCAAGAGGTCTGGATTCTACTAACTGTCCAGAATAACTCACTTTGTGCCAGTGGTCAAGTCTTTGCACCCCTCTGACCTTCACTGTAAGATGCACAGGCACAGTATTTGTATAATCTACCTTATAGAGGGATTATAAAGAAAAGACTTTGTTAAACCTGAAATACTATTCAAATTAAGGTGTAGATGACAGATCCTGAGATTCCTCATTTTTAACATTTTATTTTTATGTCATCTTGACTTTTCATTTGCTCCTTTTAATTAAAAAAGAGAGAAAGTGGTTCAATAAAACTAACAAATAACACATCAGGTTAGTGCCATAGTAAATATCATATTCCACACTCTTAGTCCTTTTCCTATGCAAAGAGCAGAAGGAGATGCAGTTCTAAGATCCATCATTGTGTGCTCCCTGGACTCGTCCTTAGTGATGTCCAAGCCATACAATCTGCCTGCTTTAAAGCCTGGGCTGATACCTCTGTGGCTTATCTTGGAGCTGCTAATTTCCCCAGAGCTGGAGCCCCTCTCCAGTCCTGCCATTGTCTGCTTTGGCTTGGGATAGCAAACCTTCCAACTTAGGTCATGTGTTTGCATGGGGGAGGCTGGTTATCCTCTTCCCTTGTGTTTTTTTCCATAAGAATGCTTTTGACATTAAACCTTTATCTACTTCCTAAAAAGAACTGACCTAAAGTTAAGTTCAGGGGAGTAGCCAGAAGTAGACCTAGGACACCCATTAATTATTGTTCTCTATCTGTTATTTCTAATGAGTTAAGCTGAAAGCAGATTCTCTTATCAACTACCTTTTAAAAAGGAGCAACAGGTCTCTTTTGTGCTGTGAGCCTGATCCTGTGCACTGCCTGGTATTCTTTCACCCGACATCCCATGGGATTTGGAGGAGATAGAACAGACGTAAAACCATAGTCTACAGTAGATTTGCAAAACAGGTGTTGAAAGCTATTCTTCAGTTGATAAATTGAAGGATATAAATAGACAATTTTCAGATGAAGAAATTAAAACCATTTCTAGTCATATGAAAAAATGCTCTAAATCATCACTATTGATTAGAGAAATGCACATTGAGACAACTCTACACTATCCACCTCTCAGACTGGTTAAGATGATAGGAAAAGATAATAAATGTTGGAAAAGATATAGGAAAACTGGGACACTAATACATTTTGGAGAGCAATTTGGAATTATGCCCAAAGGGCAACCAAATATTGTATATCCTTTGATCCAGCAGTGTCTCTACTGGGTTTGTATCAGAGCTCTTCCAGCTCTGAATCTGGGATCCTTCTTCCTCATTGTACAAATGTATACTACAATACAAAGAAATAATAAAAGAGGGGAAAGGACCCACATGTACAAAAATGTTTGTAGCAGTCCTTTGTATAATAACAAAGAACTAGAAACTTGAGCGTCAGTTGGGGAATGGCCGAATAAGTTATGATATATGAATGCTATGAAATATTTTTGTTCTATAAGAAATGAGTAGCAGAATGATTTTTAAAAGGCCTGGAGAGACTTACATGAACTGATGCTGAGTGGAGTAGAACCAAGAGAAGGTTATACACAAGCAACAAGAAGATTATGTGATGATCACTTCTGACAGATGTGGGTTTTTTCCACACTGAAGTGATTCAGACCAATTCCAATAGACTTGTAATGGAGAGAGCCATCTGCATCCAGAAAGAGACAGTGGAGACTCAGTGTGGATCACAACACAGTATTTTCACCATTTTTGTTCTTGTTTGCTTGCTTTTTGTTTTCTTTTTCATTTTTTTCCTCTTTGATCTGAATTTACTTATGCAGCATGATACATGTGGAAATATGTATAGTAGAATTGCACATGTTTAACCTATATTGGATTATTTGACATCTAGGGGAGGGAGTGGGGAGAAGGAAGGAAGAAAAATTTGTAACACAAGATTTTGCAAGGGTGAATATTGAAAATATATTATATTTTGAAAATAATAAGTTATTATTTTTAAAAAAACAAGGATTGATTATCAGAAGGGCAATGAGTCCTGGTCAGATAGCATTGATTAAATACTTATTATGTCCCAGAATCTGTGATATGCAATAGGAATACAAAGAAAGGTGTCCTGCCTTCAAGGAACTCCCATTATGATGGGGGAAACTACTTGAAAATAATTATGTACATGCAAGATATAAACAGGGTAAATTGAAGATACTATTCTCAGAAGGAAGAACCTGGTGCAGGACAAGGGAAAAAGGTCATAGAACTGGGCAAGACGTCTAAAAGAAGGTGAGATTCGTTTTAAAGAAATATTTGTAGATGATTTCAGAAAAACCTTGAAAGACTTATACAAACTGATGTAAAATGGAGTGAGCAGACACAGAAGAACATTGTACATAGTAACAGCAATACTGTATGCTGATTAACTATAAATGATCTATCTAGTATTCTCAGCAATACAGTGACCCAACACAAGTCCAAAGGACTACTGATGAAAAAATGCTATCCACCACCAGAGAAAGAACTGATGGAGTCTGAATGCAGATCAAAGCATACTGTTTTTCACTTTATTTTTTGAGGGGTTGTGTTTTCTTTCACAATATGGCTAATATGGAAATATGTTTTGTAGGACTGCTCCTGTTTAGCCTGTCAGGTTGCTTACCATTTTAGGAAGGACGGAAGGGAGGGAAAGAATTTGGAACTCAAAACTTTTAAAAATTAATGTTAAAATTGCTTTTACATGTAATTGGAAAAATAAAATATGATTTAAAAATATTTATAGATTTAAAACTGGAAGAAACCTTGGAAATCACTTTGTTCAACTCCTTCATTTTACAGGTGAAAGAAACTGAGGCTTAGTAAAGTAAATTGACTTATTTATGATTACATAGATAGCATATTTTAACTCAGGTTTTCCAGTTTCACTAAACAACAATAGTAGAGGCAAGAAAAGTATCAAGAGTCTCATTGGCAGGTGATTGCTCAGGGAAGAGTCACAGCCTCTCTGGGCAAAATGAGGGCAGCTGGACATGATCTCTCAGGTCTCCTCCAGCTCTGAATCTGTGATCTCTCTTTCTCATTGTACGAATGGCATTGATAGCCATGTTACCAAGGAAGAAAAAGGAAACTGATAAGATCTGTTATTAAATTCCAATCAGTTTTCCTTCCTTGCCAACCATTTCTTGTTTCCTGTTCCTTGAATTTCTTTCTTGCCAAAGCTAAGGTCTGCTTCCCTTACCTATCCTTGTGGGGAAGGGGAGGAAGACCATATTGTACCTGATGCTTAAGGAGGAGGAGGCAAGAAGGGATTGGGCTCTGCCTCAAATTGGGCTCTGAATGGGGCATTGGAGCCCAGAGGGAAAATGGTTTTAGATAATTTTCAGTATTCAATCCAAGGGGAGAAAGGGCATTGAGGAATAAAAAAGAAAGTTAAGTTATACTGATCTCAGTTAATCACCAATCATATGCCAGACACTGTGCTGGGCACCCTTTCTTCCAAAGAGCTTCCATTCTGCTGGAGAGTAATTAGAACTGGTTCAGGCTGAGTTGTATCATGAGAAGCCTTTTTTGATATTAAACTTCCTGAGGAAATCAACTTGTCTGTTGTAGAAAGTTTTATAAACAATGCATGATCAGCAAAGGAAGTGGGCTGGGGTTAGAGCAAGGGATAACAGATGGACAGCCTGCATGCTCCACTGGAACCCATGAAATATAAAAAGATTTGGAGGAAGTCTTCCTGTGTGCCAGGTAGAACATCTGTGCAGCATTTGTGGGAGAAAATGAACAAACATTGGCACGGGATGAGAAGGCAGAGATGGGTTGAAGTCTGTATCTGACACCACAGATGCATTGAGTTATATCAAGAGATGAACTCCTGGTATTGATAAGAAAGCATGGATTTGTCAAAAATCTTCACCCAGGATTCCAGATCCATGAAGCTACATCAAGAGATGATCTCCTGGCATTGAATTAAACTAATAATCCTGAATCTTCAAATATTGATGCTGATAGAGGAATCTGATATCTCGTGCCAGCTAGCATTCAAGATGACACCGAGTTGAGTTTGGATTGGTTGATGGGGCTCTTGGTGTGGCAAACATAGGCTTTCTCTTCAGTCTAACTTTCCAAGTTTGTCTCCTATCTTTGGATTTTGATTAAGTGCAATTGGTCGGCGTGCTCAGTAGGAAACTTGGACCAATGATGGGGCTTCCAGGAGGCATGAATTGACTGACTGGAAAGTGAGGGAACTATTTTATGGGAGTGAAGAAAGTTAAAGATTGTTAACTCAGCAGTCGACTGCAGAGGAGGGATATATCAAGGGACCTTCAAGAGGTCATGGAATCAGTCCCCTCCATTTATAGATAAGAAAACAGGAGCCCGGAGTGATGAGTTTACAACCCAATGTCACATAGAGGTAAAGAATAGCTGGTGTGTTGGGACTTGATCTCAGGCCCTGCAGCCTCACTGGAACTGAACAGGAGAGCCATAGTTTCATGCCTGGACTAGCAACTGACATTTGTATCTTGCTTTTAAGGTTTTTTGCATTTAATCATTTGATTTTCCCAACAACCCCCTACGAGGGAGACATTTTATGCAGATAGGAAAACTGGAATTCAAAGAGAGAAATCAAGTGACTTGATCACACTACTGATTGCTGTTTAAAACTGAGGTCTTAGGAACCCTCCTCCCTCCTGCCTCCTGCTTCCCCTTCTCCCTTCCTGCCCACTTCTTCCTCCCTCCCTCCTCCTCCCTTCTCTCTTCTCCTCTCCTCCCTCCTATCTCTCCCTTCCCTCTTCCCTCCTCCAGACCTATGATTTCATCATCATAGCTTCAGGTGACTTTTCCTTGACAGAGCCAGCACAAGCCTATAATTCAGAGTCTGAGAGAGTTGCCCAACATGGAAGAGGAAGGTGACTCCCCCAACTTCACCCAGCCAGTGTGTGCCAGGGTAGGGACTGGAATCCAGGGCTCCTTGGTTCCCTGCTGGCCTGTTCTCTGTCCACTCAGTCCGTTGCTTCTCTGCTTTTTTTCCATTACACCATGCTGCCCCTCCACAGTACTTAGCGGGCATCTGGCTTTGTTATTTCACTATGGTAACAGTAGCTGCCTCTTGTATTTTTGTACAGATAAGGGAGGAAATTCAGGGCCCCATGTCCCAGAAAGGAATCAACATCTGGCTCAAACATTAGAGCATCCCCTGCCCTGAGGGTGTTCCTGTGAAGTCCCTCTGGGTTGTTAGAGGGGGAGGGGAGTTCGTTAGGGAGGGGAGAGTAAGTGGGAAGGAAAACATAGCAGAGAAATCAGCCCCGTGAGAAGGATCACACTCACCCATTTCCAGGGTGTGATCAAAGCTGACCTGAGGTCTCCTGGAACCACCTTGACAAAAAGCCAGCCCGTACTCTGCTCTGCCTTGTGCCCACTGACCCACAGACTGATGTTAGCAAGCCTGAGTCCAGGCTGACCAAATTCCAGGCCAGGGTAGTTTGTGAGCTTTACACTGTTCTGAATCCTTTTTAAAAAATAAGTTTTGTTGATTGCTTTCTGTTTTTACATATTTTTTACTTTTTTTTTTTTTTACATTTTTACTCAGTCTTCCTTTGTAATGAAAAAAAATCATTTAATAATGGCATTTATATAGTACTTTTAAGATAATGCAAAATGCTTTTACTAACATTATCTCAGCTGGTCCTCACTACAATTTTGGAAGGTAAGTGATAAGTGCTATTATTATCCTCACATCACAGATGACAAAACTCATGCTCAGTTAGAGTGACTTGCTTAGAGTCATACGGGCAATATCTGAAGCAGGATCCTGCATCCTGCTTCCTGGTCCTGTCTGACTCCCAGTGTGCTACCCCGAAAGCTGCCTCCCTGCCTTATGCAGTGACCTCATCCAAGTAGCTAAAAAGCATTCTGTCCTCGAAGCCTCCTGCCTCTGAGCTGAGGGAGGGTCATAGAGGGATGTATGCTGTCTTTTCTAGTAGCCAGGACCATTATTAGATTTTATATTATTCCAAGTTTTACTTCCTTTTATTTGTGCTTTTCACTCATATTGCTTTAGTCATTGTGTGTGTTGACTTTGCATGAAGCCGTGTGGGGGTACCATGGACAGTGCACTGGAGTCAGGATGATCTGAGTTCGAATTTGACCTCAGATACTTAGTAGCTTTGTGATCTTGGGAAAATGCCAACCTCTGTCTGCCTCAATTTTCCCAGCTGTAAAATGGGGATAATAATAGCATCTACCTTTTAGAATTGTTGTAAGGACTAAATGAAATAATATTTGTAAAATGCTTATCACAGTCTCTGGCACATAGTGTTTAAGAGATACTTGTTCTCTTCTATCCCCTCTCCCCCCCCCCCCAAGCCAACACATTCTAATCAGGCATCTCACACCCTCCTTTAGTGTGTGGGACACCTTGTGGTATTTATGTCTCTGACTGTACATCTGGAGGAAGGAAGATAGCCTTTTCTGGAATTTGGCCTGATTTGGTAAAATCTGGGGCCAATATGAGATGACTGAATGAAGGGGAGCTGGAGAAGAAGGAGCCATGGGAGATGAGCTATGGCCTGTGATTTTACTGAAAGCTTGTGGGAAACATCTGAATTCTCCAGCACTTAGGAAATGACTGACGCTATTGACAAAAGAAGTCTCCATTTACAAACTCAGAACCTGGCACATTCTTCCTCTTTCTTGCTCCCTTATGTTTTCCCTTCCCCTTCCCCTTCCCTTTTCTTTCCCCTTCCCCTCCTCTCCCCTCTATTTTTCCTCCCTTCCCCTCCCCTCCCTTCCCCACCTTTCCCTGCTCTTGCTCTGCCCTTGCCTTTGCTCTGCCCTTGCCCTCCTTTCTTCCCCCCACCTTTCTCTCTTTCTCTCTCTCTCCTCTGTCTACCTACCTATATTTTACATGGAGAAAAAAGTCAGTTCAGCATAACTATCCAACAAATGTGATGGTTTATACACTCATCATACCCACTGCCCTCCATCCCTACATAAAAGGCAGAATGGTACATTTTTTGTCCCTTCCCTGGAGCCAAATTTGATCATTATAACTACCCAGTATACTTAGAGTTTGTTTTCTTATTGCCCTTTCTATTTCCATTATTGTCATCATTATGTACATCCTCCCCTTTGGGCTGTTTACTTCACTCTACATTCCTAAACTTCTCTACATTCTTCTTTGTGATTTTTCCTTCTGGCTTGGTAATATTCCATTCATCTACCACAGCTTAGTCATTCTCTGATTCTTGACCAATGAGCATCTATTATGTCTCCAGTTCTTTGCTGCCATTCAGTATTTTCTTTGGGTCTAGTAAATCCTGTTAGGCACATACTCCCCAAACATACAGAAATCAGCCTTCTCCCTTTCCTGACAAGACTCCCCTAGCCCAGGGATTCACTATCACAGCAAGTTTCCCCCCTCACTTTAGTATCTTGGTCCTGTCTCCCCTCCCCACTCCACCTCGATCTCTGAAAGTTACCTGACTTCTCTTTACTTGGAACCCCTTTAGACTCTCCCAACTTTCTAAGATCCAACTGAGTGTAGCCACTTCCATGAGGTCCTTTTTGAGTGCTCCAGGCCACTCAGACCTTACCCTTCCCTGAGCTCTGGCCTCCATTGAATTACTCTTCTGGATCCTCTGTTCATTATTCATCATTACACATGGTTGTCTACTATGTTGGGTTCAGGTATTTGAATCTTGTGTCCCCACATGGATTGGGAACTCTTTGAGGAAAAGGATTATATCTTACTCAAGGCTTTGCCTTCCCCACGGCGCTGAGCAAACATTAGCCACTCTGTAAATATTTGTTGTTGAATTGAATTTGAAGGGGTTTAAAATAAAACAAAACTTTACCTTCACAATATTATACATGGCCTCATCTTCACTCACAGTCACCAGTTTTAGAGGCTGTAAATCACTCTCACCTTGAGGATTAGAATAGCTTTCTCATCAGTCTCTCTGCTTGAGCCTTTCCCCATTCTACTTCATTCTCTCTGCAGCTTTCAAAATGATTTTCTTTCATTGCAGAGATGACCACATCCTCTCCCTCCTCAAAAAACTCAAGTGCTTCCTTGTATCACTCCAGCATCAAATAGAAAATCCTATGTTTGGCATTTAAAACCCTGAACCACCTGAGCTCTTAATACCTTTCCAGTCTGATGCTTTCCTTTCCTCCTTTCATGTACTTTATGATCCAGAAATATAATACTTGCAAGTGACCTCTCCCTAAGAGAGCCAACTGGTCAGTGACTGTGGATTAATGGTATCCTTAGGATTTAGCAAAGGCACCTGCAGTTTTGAGGCTTCCTGAGCTAATCTCTAGAGAATCCAACATGGCTCTCAAAACTCGAATGATAATTGCTAGCATTTATGGAGCATTTAAGGACTGTGAAGAGCTTTGCTTATGCTATCTCATTGGATCCTATTGGGATGAAATTGTTATTATCCACATTTAACAGATGAGGAAACAGGCTGAGAGATGTTAAGTGGTTTGTCCAGTGCCAAAAAGCCAGTAAATATATCTGAGGCTAAATTTGAACTCAGGAAGATGAGTTTCCCTGTCTCTAGGCCTGGTACTCTGTCCACTGTCCCACTTAGCTGCCAGCATATGCTAAGTGCCTAATGTTTATTGATTGACTTTCCAAGGACTTCTTGATCTTCCCTTGAATGAAATTGCGAATTATGTGGCCAGAAGTCAACCACCAGGTTCCTAATTCCCAACTAATCTTTAGGTTGTTTTTTTTTTTTAAATTCCTAACTTAACAAATATCAGATAAGCAATTTAATATACATTATGAAAAAGGAGAGAAAAATCCTTATTTTCCAAGGAAGCAAGGAATAACTTCCTCTCTCAAGGCCCCTAAATGGTCTGAGCACCTGGTCTCCTCCTATCTTGAATTAGAGTAATTCTTTTAAATACATTTAAATACTTAAATGTATTTAAGTCCAGTAGCTTTGGATAGAACTTGGTGATTAAAAAGGAGAAGTCTGAAATGGGAGCCAGTCATGCTAGCCCATTTAAAGCTGCAGCCACAGCTTTCTGGCCTCTTGGAGCAGGAAGACAACACCTTTGGACTAAAAAGGAAAGATGGGAGAGTTAGATTAAAAGCTCACATTGAAGGACCAGAGAAAGTAACTTTCCTTTGTGTCAAGCATCATGGAAATGTCTGGTCTTGAGCTCCTTACTGATCCTGGGCTTGGATGCTCCATTTCAAAACCACCCCATTGATTCCCTTGTTTCTGACTACAGAACACTTTGGAAATTCCCTGGTCCTTGTCCTTTCATGCTGAATTTGTATTTCAGGGCAATTGTAAGCTCTAGAACCAAAAGGGACCTCAAAAACCAAAATTTCACATTTGAAGAAATAGACTTAAGGAGCTTAAGTGACTTGCACAAATTCACTCAGAGAGTTTTGGGTAGGATTTAAATCCAAGCCTTGTCCCCAGTTCTTTCACTGTACAGTGTTGAGTTTAGTTTTCCATGTTTGTAGGCAGTGGATGAGTACAGATTTAACTCTGTATAAAGGAAATCTCAGTGGCTTTCTCCATTATACACACTGTGACAATGATCCTCAACTCCAGAAATTCACCACTTTTGTGCCAGGGTATCCTAGAATTTCACAGTTGGAAGGATCAACTCTAATTTAATTTGTCATTAAGCACCTACTGTGTACCAGACACCATGCTAGGGCTACTTTACAGAGATGCTCCCTTCCCTTCATGTACTTACATTTTTAATCATTAGGGAGCATCTGAGGAAGAAGTAGTCCAATAGAATGAGCTTTGGAAACAGATTCAGGAGTTAATTTGGGGTTCTTCCAGTAACCAGCTATGTGAGTTGAGATAACTTGCTGAGCTTACCCATCTGTAAAATGGGGATAATAATACTTCCACTGCCTACATGACAGGGATACTGTGAAGCTTGAGGATGGCTATAAATGTCAACTTCTGTGATCATGTAGTCCACCTCCCCCATTTGGCAGATGAGGAAGCTGGGAATCCTGTATATTTAAGGCAGGCACAGGTGGCTGTGTGGGTACGTAAAGTGATGTACAGCCTTGACATTCTCCTCTCTTCCACTCTTCCCCCACCCCTACATATATTCTAGAAAAAAGAAGGACCTTTTATGGTAGGGACCCAAGCAACCTACTTCCCTCTCTGTTTTACCCTCCCAGGATAGAGAAGCAGAGGAACAGATGGTCTCCCAGATCTGAGGTGTTGGGCCAGATAAACGCTTGCTAGGACATATGTAGAGGTGTTGTGCAACAGGAAGCCGTACTCTCTCTGTGCACAGATTGCCAAATCTTAGTCAGAGGACCCTCAGGAGCATAGATTTAGAACTGGAAGGAACCTTCATGGTCATCTCATCCAATTCTCCTCATTTTATAGATGAGTGGAGTGATTTACTTGTAGCCAGAATCTGAACTCAGCTCCTCCAGCTTTAAAGTCAACACTCTTTCCTTTGTTCACATTGGTGTGTGAGCGATGACGGAAGCTATGGACAAAATTAACAAGAATCTTTGTGTCCTTAGATAACTTTTCCTTGCTGTGACAGATCCTTTTGGGTCTGAAAATGTCACTCCCTACCTCCAGGCTATTAGGAGAGGCCTTTCAGAAATGTGCATCAAAAACCATCCAACAAAGAGGAAAAAACAGATGGGATGTGTGTCCTGGCAAGCCCCCTAAGTCACCAGTGGACAGTACAGTATGGGATTAAAGTCTCCTGATGTCTAGATTCCTCAATATATTTGCTGGTTTTTTTTTTTTTTCAAAACAATTTAATTACTAGCTATTTGATCGGGAAAGGTGACCCACTTAAAAATTATCAGGAGCTGAAAACAAACTCACATGCTTCTTGTAGGAACTTACAAGTTGAATCACAACTAAATTTTGAGACTGCTAAGTTTCGGGTACCTTGGCTTGGAAAGCCTTGTATTAGATCATCAAAGAGAGTCTGGCCCAGTTTTCATGTTATCTCGAAGTCGGCAAAGCCCCATTAACTGAAGGCGGCTCGTATGTGTTTAAGCAAAACCACACAGGAGTTTCTTGGACACCAGAACCCAAAGCCCAAACGGTTATCTCTAGCTCATGGAGACCTATCAGGGACAGAGTTACCAAATGCCATTCTACCTTGGCAGTAGGAAGAAGAAGCTGCTCGCTCCATGGAAATATGCATCCCGAGCCAGACTAGGGCAGGGAAGATTGGGTTACTACTATCTCAATTAAAAGGGCTGGTACACATGATGCCATACCTATGATGGATTTTATGCAAGAAGGGTTTCCACAAAGTTGCCCAGACATGACTGGGCCTCTGCATCTGCCCAGAGAAATGAGGAGACCTTCCCTGCCCTGGAATGGTTCATCTGTCAACTTTTGCATCCTTAGAATCATTCAATTAAGAATCAGAAGCAAATTATGACAAAACAATTTGGAAAGATTTAGGAACTCTGCGGGCAGCTAGATGGTGCAGTAGATAGAATGCCAATCTTGAAATCAGGAGGACCTGAGTTCAAAATCCAGCCTCAGACACTTAACACTTCCTAGCTGTGTGACTCTGGGTAACTCACTTAACTCCAATTGCCTCAGCAAAAAAAAAAAAAAAAAAAAAAAAAAATAGATTTAGGAACTCTAATCAATTACAATGTCAGAATGACAAAAAATGACAAAATGACAAAATACCCACTTCATTCTATGTATATATGTACATGTGCATATTTGTATGTGTATATAAACTATTTGACTATATAATAAATGTGTATATGTTTATAGATACACATAAGTACATATAATGCATATAGACATTGCTGCTGCTGTTAGATCATTTCAAGCTGTATATAATCTCTTTGTGACTATATTTGGAGTTTTCTTGGCAAAAATACTGGAGCAGTTAGCCATTTCCTTCTCTAGCTCATTTTACAGATAAAGAACTGAGGTAAACAGGGGTAAGTGCCCAAAGTCACACAGCTAGTAGAAGTCTGAGACCAATTTTGAACTCAGGAAGAAGAGTCTTTCTGATTCCCCACTACTCTATGTACTGTGCCCCCTAATTACTAAGATACATGCATGCATCCATCCATCCATACATATAAGCATGTGCATGATGTGGCCAATATATGAATTTGTTTTGCTCGATTATTCATGTTTGTAACAGCTTTTGTTATTCTTGTTATCTTGGTAGGATAGAAAGGGGAAGGGGAAGAATGAATGTGCATCTGAAAATAAAATAAAATTTAATTTAAGAAATAAAGAATGGAATCATTTTTCTCCAGTAAATAAATGGTCAAAAGATATGAGCTGTTCTCAAAAGTAACCTTTCAACAGCCACTAATAATAAGAGAAATATAAAGTAAAACAATTCTGAGGTTCCATGGCATACCTACTAGAATGGAGAGGATGACAAAAAATAAAATGGTAGTTGTTGGAAGGATTGTGGAACAATAGGCACACTTACGCAGTTTGGTGAACCTGTGTATTGACTCAGCCATTCAGGAAAACCATTTGCAAATGGCCTCAAGTCAGTAAAATATGCATACCCTTTGATCCATTAATACCAGTACTAGGTATTACCCAAAGATGTCAGAAAGCAAGGGAAAAGATCCATGTCTAACAAAATATTTAAAATAGCATTTTTTATTATGGCAAAGGATTGGAAACAAAAAGTGAGAGTCTATTTGTTGGAGAATGCTTGAGAAAATTAAGACTTATGAATGTAATGAAATCTTGTTGGGTTATAACATGAAAAGAGAAAATTTAGAGGGCTTACATGAACTGATGTGAAGTGAGTAGACCCAGTAGAACAATTTATATAATGACTGTAATATTGTGGAAGAAAAGAGTTGTGGAAAATATAAGAATTCCTTTTCAATGCAGTGATTAGTCATAATTTCTGAGGGGTATTGATGAAGTATGTGGCCCACTTCTTGGCAAAAAGGGGGTGGACTAGTGGGACTAAATGAGAAATGCATTCTCACAGATGAAAATGCATATATTAGTTTTGCTTGACTATCTTTATTTGCTTCAAGAGAGGGCTTCCATTGGGAAGTTGTTTAGCACAATGAAATAGGGACTACAACACAAATAGGAGTTTTTTTTGGAGGGGAGGGCATTTGGTTAGTAGTGATAGCGATGAGGATAAGAAAGAATAGAAAGCCAGTAAACATTTATAAAACATAAAGAAGCTAAAAGAAGGAAGTTTGAAAGGCTCATTGATCAGCAAGGGCAGTGTGGATACTATGTTAAATATAATGTATATTAAAAAATTAAGTCATATATAATTTAGATTCACGGTTTCATATATAATCTTTTTTGTTCTTTGTGTGTGGAAACGTTCATGTTTGTTGATGTCATGTTCATAAGACATTTTTCTTTTTAATTTTTTATTATAGCTTTTTATTTACAAGTTATATGCATGGGTGATTTTACAGCATTGACAATTGCCAAATCTTTTGTTCCAATTTTTCCCCTCCTTCCCCCCATCCCCTCCCCACCAATGGCAGGTTGACCAATACATGTTCAATATGTTAAAGTATAAATTAAATACAATATAAGTATACATGTCCAAACAGTTATTTTACTGTACAAAAAGAATTGGACTTTGAAATAGTGTACAAGTAGCCTGTGAAGGAAATGAAAAATGCATGCGGACAAAAATATAGGGATTGGGTATTCTATGTAATGGTTCATAGTCATCTCCCAGAGTTCTTTCTCTGGGCGTAGCTGGTTCAGTTCATTACTGCTCCATCGGAACTGATTTGGTTCATCTCATTGCTGTAGATGGCCACGTCCATCAGAATTGATCATCATATAGGATTGTTGTTGAAGTATATAATGATCTCCTGGCCCTGCTTGTTTCACTCAGCATCAGTTCGTGTAAGTCACTCCAGGCCTCTCTGTATTCATCCTGCTGGTCATTTCTTACCGAACAATAATATTCCATAATATTCATATACCATAATTTATTCAGCCATTCTCCAATTGATGGGCATATACTCAGTTTCCAGTTCATAAGACATTTTTCAAAAGAAAAAAAAAGAATTAGCTATGCATGGGAAGACTCCTGTGTTTCAGTAGTGAAAGGGGTGGAAAAGGGGATCTACCCTGGTTTTGATGGTGTAGGACAAACTTGGGGAGTGAGTGATTTGGTAAAATTGAGGCATTGAAAGGTAGGCAAACAAAATTAATTGAAATAACCAGTGTTCAACTGAAGAACACATGAAGAAACTTATTCTCTCCCCTTGGTGTAGAGTGTGGGGGACTTCAGCTATTACTTGTCAGGTTAGAACTTTTTTATTGGTCAGATCTGCTTAAATGATCTCCATTATTGCAGGGAAGAGCTAAGGGATCATAGTAGGAAGTACAATGAGAAATGATTTGTGTTAAAAAAACCAAAAAAAACCCCAACAAGAAAAGAAATAATAAATATTTATACTTATTAATATATAATATTTATATATTAATATAATAATAAATAAAAATAATAAAGTAGAGGGATGGTCAGAATACAATTGAGAGCTGGTTTTTGGATTTATCTCTTTGAATCTGCTATTTTTTAGAAAGACTTCATAAAACAAAATTGAGAGCCAATAGAATACAACTGACTACTGTGCTTGTTTAGAGTCTTTCTTTATAATTAGTTCAGATTCTAAATTTAGAATAAAAGGCATTCACTTGCCATATATAAACAGAGAAGATAAAGTGTTTTCCACTTTGATTTTCTTTCTTACTGGTGCCTTGGTCCCATTGACTTTTGACTTGACTCCTTGTTGGGTAACATGACAGCTGGCTCAATAATGATATCTCAAAATGAAAAGGTCAGCTCTTTGCTCTCTTTAAGGCCTCAGAGTAGGCCCAGGGGTTTGTGGTAGCAATTGCTGTGCTCAGGGATTTATTTTTTCCTCTGCTGACCTCAGAGCAATTGGAGTAGGTAAGGGGTGACGCTGTCACCTGGTTCTTTCTCAGGGACGCCCCAGTAAGGGTTGAGTGTCTCTAAGTAGCAAAAGTATATCCTTGAAATATTTTTAGACTTTGGTTTAAGACATCAGCCTTTGAGGTTCTGGGTACTAATGGGGTACAACCTGGCTAGAGGGAGCCACTGGTTAGCCTATAACATAAATTAGGAGAAACATGCCATAGAGAGGGAAAAAGAAGGGGGAAATATGGGTATAAATTAGGGAAGCTGTGGGTAATGTAAGTCCATCTGGGTAGAGTTAGCTAAGATTAGTTAGATAAAATATCAAAGATTAATATTCTTTGAGCTTTGACACTCTGTCAGAGGATGCCTGCCATTGTATTTAACCATTCACAGAGGATTGGATTTCTTTTGGAGTGTTGGAGCCACAGGCCTAGGTTGGGGGGATAATCAATATTCAGTGGCCTTTGAACCACTCTGGGTTCCTTTTATTTGCTACAGCTCCTCTACTTCTGCGGGCTGCTATCTTCCAATTATTTCCTAGCCAAGGGATTTTCTTCTTTCTTTCTTTTTAAAAATAATTTTTATTGCTACCTTTTGTCCTTATATCACTTTTACTTCTCAATATATCCCTTACCCCTTCACCTCAATGTGTTATCTTTATATCAAAGAATAAAAAGAGGGGGAGAACAATTTAATGAAACTAATCAACATATCACCTAAATCTGACATCATGTTCCATAATTATATTTCCCTACTTCTACAAAGAAAGGAGTAACCTGCATCTTTATATCTCTACTTCTGGGCAAAGCTTCCTCATTATAATTTTATAGCATTCAATTCCATTTATTGTATTGTTACTCTTAACATGTATGTTATTATTATGTACATGATTTATCCTGATTCTGCTCATTTTGCTTTGGATCAGTTCATAAAAATCTTCCTATGCTTCTCTGTTTTCAACATATTCATTGTCCAAATTAGCCTGATTGATATTCCCTTGAATCAACTTCCTATATCTTGCCTCTGTGTTTTTGCCCAGGAATAGACTACACTTCTTCAGCAACTCCACTTCCTTAGAAGACCTAATCTTCTTTAAGGCTTAACTCATAGACCATGTTCTTTTGAAAAGTTGTCCTTATCTTTTCACCTGTTAGTTCTTTTGTTCTCTCTTTCCCCCTTCCTTTTCCCCTCTTCTCTTCTTACCTTCCCCCCCTTTTTTCTCCTCTTCTCCTTTCTCTTCTTCTTTTACTTTTTTCCTTTCCTCTTCTCTTTCCCCAAACAATCAAGTTATATACCTATTTATATGTCGTTTCATCCTGGTAAAATATACCAGGTTTGTTTGAGGGTAGGAGTTTTTTCATTTTGTTGTAGCCCCTATTTCTTTGTGCTAAATATAACAGATATTTAATAGATGCATATTGTGTTTTATTTCATTGCTTTGGGAGCCGTATTGGTGACTGGACTACTTCTGCTTGAAGAGCTGGAGATGGAGTATTCACAATTTCATGAAGTTTCCCATAACACTTCTTTGTTCTTCTAATTATGAAGATTTACCTTATATTTGTATATATGTACAAATATGTATATATTATATATATATATATATGTTTTACCTTATATTGAGTTGGTCTGCCTTAAGATTCTCTTCCATTACCCCTAGGTCTGTCTTCTGGGATAAAGCAAAACAAACCCAATTCTTCTCCATGATAGCTTATCAAATTTCAGGCAATCATAAAATTTCTTAGTTTCTTAGTTATAAATAGTTTTGCAGATCTCTTTCAAACTTCCAGATTTTACCTAGAATGGGCATTGGTACAAAACCAAGTATAAACAAACAAAACCACCCAAAACATAAATAGACTTTGTAGTGCATTCTGCAGAAACAGGCCAGATCTTCAAATGATTGATTTTGTCATATGTCTACATGCCTTCAGTAATTTTTAGGCCAATAAAAAAGTCATCTTTTCAGTCATGTGATAGATTTCAACCAATACTTAATGATCATTTGAAACTATTGAATTTCCCTGTGAAATATGATCAACACAGATATTAAATGGATTTTGACAATAGATTTAGAGTAGGAAGGGTTGTCAGATCCAACTCCTTCATTTTAGAGAAAAGGAAACTGAGCTATAGAGTGGTTAACTTGAAACTTACCCAGTGCCACAAAGTTTATATAAATAACTGAGATGAAATTTGAACTCAGGTTTTCTTGGCTCCAAGTATGGGGTCTTGTCCATTGGGCCAGGTTTTGTGTGTGCATATTCACCATTGTGTCTCTTCCCGCCCCTTCCCCCAAAGCCCTGTAAACTGATGTGCTGAACCATAGATTTCTTTAGGCATGGCTTGAGAAGTCTGGCCACATATTAACACAATATTTTGTGGTAGAAACCTTTTCTAGAGCAGATCAAGATTTTGCCGTGTAACCAGCTCTACCACTTTGACAGATTCAACCAAGAACATCATAAAGCACGGATGAACAGAGTCAGTGGCACCTGTAGTTTCCACGTGTATAAAAATAGCTCTTAAATCACTGCTTAGGGCAAAATTGTGAGATGTAAAACTTTATCAGGGAAGTAACTAAAGAGGGTTCAAAGCACAAGGATCTGGGAGTGTCAGTCAATCTTCGGATTCCAATAAAGTCATCCACATGGCCCTTGTGATTTAGAAACATAATTGGGATTCTAATATTTTTCCACACCATGATGAATGAGCATTTGCTATGTGCTCTGGGTTGCAAACACAGCTTCTCCTTTGAAGATATTTCATTCAAACTGGGGGAGATAACAACATTTCACAGAATGTTCCTCTCCAGGGCATATAGAAAGGGAGGCAGGGAAGCCTTGAGTGTTTTCCTTGCCTATAAATTAGGGGGTTGGTCTCCTAGAAAACTCTCCTTCCCTGAGTCTCTGATTCTATGATGCTTTGTCACATAGTGATCTGTGAACTTAGATTGCTGTCCATAATGCAGTTCCTAAATTTACCCAGAAATCATAACATTCATAGATATGAATCTTCAGTGAGATGCTCATTTCTCAGGCTTCTGGTGGGCTTCTCTGTTGGTCCCAAAAAGAAAGAGGATTATTCATGTTAGAGTTACTGTTTCTTGGCCTCTTCTCAGGGTGCCCATCTTGGTAATTCCCTCGTGTTCTCAAGGGCCCAGAACACATTTTGTTTCATGAACTTCCATCCTGGAGAAATAGATAAAGGGGGCTAATGTCAGTCACCCGGCAATGTCTTATGTCTGGGATGATGATTGTGCAAAGATTGAGGGATGGCAGATGTTGACTTTGGGGTATCTTGATTCCTTAATTTGTGGACTGAGGCCACTGTGGAAAGAGCTATGAACTTGAAGTTATAGGAAATAGAATTAAATCCCAGGGTAAGGGGGCTGTGCTCATTTGGGGGAATTCTCTTTGGGTCAGCTTTCTTTAACTTTTTCAGTAGTAGATTATGATACAGAGACCCCCTCCTCTTCTGGCCCTACATATAAACAAAGAGCTGTTTTTTCCATGTGCTGTTTGTCTCGCTATTTAATAAATGTTGAAGCCTAAACACTGTTGGGACTTATCTATACAATGGATTTCCTGCTGTTCTTGGCTCGGAATATCCTAACTGGATAATAAATCTAAGCCTTCTGAATGATATGTAGGGTATCAGCCTGCTGAGTCCCACCTTCCAGCTTGGGTGGGGAAGACATTAACCATGACTGACTTGGATCTCCCTGGAATGACCTCCACCCCTTCCCTCTGGGTGAGGGTCCAGGAAGTTCAAGCCCATTCCCTGGCAGGAGCATGAATGGATCTGGCTGCCAGAATCTTGTAGACTGAAAGGTTTAGGACTTGACTGTCTGGCCATGATGAATCCTCCAGGGGCTCATTGGGTTTTGAAGGCAGTTTTTCAGTTTGGAGTTATCACAGAGCAGCTGAAGAAAACCATCAGAGCCCTTCGTGGGGGCATGTTTGAACAGCATGGTGGTTCTGTGGGTATTCAGATTGGAAAAGGGCGGCAGGAGTTGATAGTCACTAATTTGGATTTTAAGCTCTTGTTCATCATTGTATGTAGAACCTTTTGAACAAGTGTATACAAAGCAGAAAGGCCCAGTTTCTGTCTGGAGGGACTTTTCTCCAGATTAGATAATATCTGCCTGAATTTTCTACCATTATCTGGACTTGGAACCATGGAAATCAGAGATGGAGAGATCAGAGAGATCTTAGAGGTCATCTAGTCCTGACCTCTTATTTTGCAGATGGGGAAACCTAGGCCTATAAAATTGAAATGTTTGGCTCATGGCAAATCCAAAGCTTCTGATTCCTGATGCAGAACTCCTTCAACTCCTTGGGACCAGATCTTGCTTTTTTATATTCCTAGTTCCTCTGCATTTCCCTCTTCCACCTGCCTCTCTTTTTTCTTTCATTTGTTCCTTTAAAAACTTCTATTCTGAAGTGGCCTGGTAGATTTGGTGTTGGATTCAGAATCAAGAAATCTAATTTTGGATCTTGGGTCCAACATAGAACCAATGTGTGACATCAGGGAAAGAGTGAACCAGTCAACAAGCACTTATTAGGTACTAATTATATAATGTCTTTTACTAGTGTTATGTCTTTTAATGACGTGTTTTCCCCTCTCTGCAACGGTTGTGATAATTTGTTCTGAGTTCAGACTCAGTGAGAGAGGATCAGTGTTCTCCTTTTTCTTTGATCAGTGTTAAGGATACAAAGAAAGGTAAATACACACCTCTGTCCTCACGGAGTTGACATTCTAATGAAGGAGACATCTTGTGTATAACCATTTACAGAGTTGATGAAAATGGATATCCCTTTCTGAGCCTCAGTTTCCCCATCTGCAAATGGACATAATGATGCCTGTTGTACTTATCTTACATGGTAGTTCTGAGGATTCAATGAGATAAAATACATAAAATATTAGGAAATTTGAAAATGTCATTGAAATGTCAATTAATGTCCTTGATCTCATTAGATCCACTGAGGATTTCATTTGCTTTTAGTGTTGGGTAAAAATGTGGGCCTGCAGTTTATCCTGTAGGAGACAACAGAAATTTTGTGTATGGGCTCAGGTGTGCTGTCACTAAGGAAGACCTGAATGCTTTAGGCTAGAAGGTTCAGTAAAGGACCCGACTACTGTGAGCTTCCTAATACAGAGCTGCCTAAACTTAGGGAAAGGGGTTTTCCCTCCTCTCTGACTGTTGCATTATTTCATTCTAGGTTAGTTCTTGCTTTGAGAAGATCAAAACTCTTCTCCCAGACTCTTCTATGCTTCTTTCTAGCTTTTACTCAATCCTCATCCTCATGATGACAGAAGGGACCCAGCTTAGCAGTTGGCCAAACAGGAAAAGATAAACTAACCACAAAGAAATGCAGTGAATCCAGACTTAACCTCAAGACAGATCTCAGAAAGAGTTGGGACATATAGGTCATACTTTGACATACAAGTCATTCTCTGGCAATGTGCTAGAACTCTCAGAAGTGTGTGTGTGTGTATGTGTATTGTGAGATAATGAACTTCCAGACATAGAACAGGGGCCTGGGTTTTTCTGTGGCCATAAATAAAGCAAATGGGACCAGTCAAATTTGGCGACAGCACCAGCTTGAGCATTATCTGAAAGATGACTTCATTTCCCTTGTGATTTTCACCCACTATATCTAGAAAGACTTTCCTTATCCAAAGGACAAAGGGAAGGGTGGTTTTGATCAGCAGGTCTGCCGGGCTTGTAGCAGAAGAGCTTCTGAAATGCAGGTTTTATCTCTCCCAGAGGCCTCTGAGTATTCCTTGAATTCACAAGGGGAGGGTTGCATAGTTTTTAAAAGATAAGATTTGATCGTGAGCACGGAGGCTTGTTTTCCTATGACTTCATAATGTCAAAGAATAAAGGCTGGTGACCTGCCCGGCTGGCTGGACGCAGCTTGTCCTCAGCCTCTTGGAACTGCTTTTTTTCTGCTTGGGTAGTCAGCTCTGGGTCACTTGGATCTGGGGCTCCCTATTGCCTATTGAATGATAGTGTTAGTTAGAAGAGGCTTGAGACATCAGCCAGCCCAATTCCTTCATGTGTCATGAGGCAACTGAAGCCCAGAAAGAGTAGTAAGTGATAGAAATGCTCCTTGAATTCAGGTTCTCCGGCTCTAAAGATCCACCACTCTCCACTGTGTTTTACTGCCTCAGATAATGAACTCTTTTTCATTTACTTATTCATTTAAGTGCTTGACTATGTGCCAAGCACTGTGCTCAAGTCTGGGGATACACACACATATACAGTCTCTGCTCTCAAGATTTACTTTTTTTTTTTTTTTTTTTTTTGCTGAGGCAATTGGGGTTAAGTGACTCACCCAGGGATCATACAGCCAGGAAGTGTTAAATGTCTGTGGCCATATTTGAACTCATGACTTCAGGACTGGTGCTCAACTAGCTGCCCCTACGTTCTTTTTTTTATTTTAAAAATGCATTTTCTTTTTTTTTTTTTTCTAGCTTACATGTAAAAACATCATTTGACATTCATTTAAAAAATACTTTTTGAGTTTCATATTCCCTTTATTCCTCCTTTCCCCCCAGGTTGAGAAAGTAAGTACATTGATATAGCTTATTATACATGTGCAGTCATGCAAAACATATTTACATATTAGTCATGTTAAAGACAAAAAAAAAAATAGAAAAAGAAAGTTTAAAAAGTATGCTTCAATCGGCATTCAGACACTTATCAGTTCCTTTTCTGGAGGTAGATAGCATTTTTCATCATGAGTCTTTTGGAATTGTCTTGGCTCATTTTATTGCTGCAAATAGCTAAGTCATTCACAGTTTTGTTTTGTTTTTTGTTTTTTTGTTTTTTAGTTTATTTAGTCTAGTACACATTGTTTTATGAATTATGTTGGGAGAGAAAAATCAGAGCAAATAGGAAAATGCATGGGAGAGAGAAAAAAAGAGAACATAGTATGTGTTGATTTATATTGTCTCCTTCATTCATTTGTGTTCACAGTTGATTATTGTGATAGTATTGCTGTTACTGTATACAATGTTCTCCTGGCTCTGCTCACTTCACTTTGCATCAGTTCATATAAACCCAGGTTTTTTTGAGAGCATGTTGCTTGTCACTTATAGCCCAATTATATTCCATCACAGTCATATAGCACAACTCGTTCAGCTGTTCCCCAATTAATGAGTATCCCTTTAATATTGAGTTCTTTGCCAATGCAAAAAAGAATTGCTATAAATAATTTTGCACATGTAGGTCCTTTTCTTTTTTCCTTTGATCTTTTTGGGATACAGACCTAGTAATGGTATTGCTGAGTCAAAGGATATGCACAGTTTGATAGCCTTTTGGGCACAGTTCCAAATTGTTCTCCAGAATGGTGGATCACTTTACATCTCTACCAAGAGCAGGTTAATAGGACTTACATTCTAATAGGGGAACAACACTTGTTAAAGCAATTTTTAGTGTTCATTTTTAAAAAATTTAATTTTTGAGCTCCATATTCCCTCTATTTACAAATATCTCATTTGATTTTCAAATATGTCAGTGTATATGGGGGAGTGGTGGCCAGGGAAGGTGTATTTGATTTTGGAAAATTACAGACATAGTGGCTTCTATCTAGTTGTCTTGCTATTCTCTGAACAGCTCATATTATCTTATACTGTTTGTTCTCCATTTGATTTTCAAAGATAGGAGTGTATATGAGGGAGTGGTGTCCAGGGAAGATGTATTTGACTTTGGAAGATTACAGGCAGAATCGCTTCTGTCTAGCTGTCTTGTTATTCTCTGAACAGCTCATATTATCTCAGACTGTTCCTTCTCCCTAGATTGCCCTTGTCTTAGTAAAACCCCACCTTACCTTTAAAGCCTAAATCAGATCCCACCTATTCTGTGAAGCCTTCTTTGGCAGCCACTGCTGCCGAAACTCAAAATGATCTATTCCATCTCACTGGGCACTGGCACTTCCCCCCCCCTTGTTGAACCTATGATTTCATTTGCCTAAAAAACTCCTGATGGGTTATTGTCTTCCACTGATGCAGATTGGCAGCCCGTGTATAATTTGTTGTCTCAGAGTTTCTCTCTCATCAGAATGTAATCTCTTTGAGAGAAAGCGTTATTTCATTCCACAAGCACTTAGATCTATAGTGCATGGCACATAATGGGTATCTGATAAATGCTTGTTAACTAATTGTCACTAAAAGGTTAACTGACAAGACTTGAATCTAAGTCTTCCTGATTCCAGCACTAGCCATCTATCTATTATGCTACCCTGTCCCTTCTCAATGGGTATTGAACCTGGGCTTTTAACTGTTCCTCTGAATCTCTCACCACCTTAGTAGATTATGAGTTCTGTGAAGATGGGGCTTCCATACAAAATGACAAACGTTTGTGGTTTCACTTTTGTATTTGTATCTCTAGCACCTGCCACAGGGCTTGATACATCGTAGGTACTTAGTAATAAGAATGTCTAGGATTTATACTTTAAGGTCTGCAAAACCACTGTACATTTATGATCTCAGTGGATCTTCACCATTAGCCTGTGAGGTAGGTGCCTGTTTTATGAATGAGAAAACAGAACTCAAGGGGTTATGTTGCTTGCCCAAGATCTCATATATCTAGTAAGAGTCTTAGGCAACATTCGAACTCAGATGTTTCCAGTCCTAAGTCCAGTGTTATATCTACCACATCATTAATGCTTATTGATTGATTGATTTTGGTGGACAGTGAGGGTGGTGATGACTCACAGCTATTATTTCTCTCCTCCTTTTTCTATAGTGTCTGGTGGTTGGAGGAGGACCCTGCGGCTTGCGCACTGCCATTGAACTTGCCTATCTGGGAGCCAAAGTGGTTGTGGTGGAGAAAAGAGATACGTTTTCCAGAAACAATGTGTTGCACCTTTGGCCATTCACCATTCATGACCTGCGGGGTCTCGGTGCCAAAAAGTTCTATGGGAAGTTCTGTGCGGGCTCCATCGACCACATCAGTAAGTACTTGAGGCAGCTCTGCATTGGGTGGAGGGTGGGTCTATTGAGAGCTGATGGAGATCCAAGATTAGGGTAGTTTGGATGAAGATTGCCTTTTATGGCTGGATAAAAAACAAATTATTTCCTTCTTATGGGGTTGTCTCTTAAGAAAAAAGGCAGGATGATGAGTCCTATTCTCTAGAGAAGAAAGTGAATGGAATTCAAGGAGGACACTTTAAGGGGTTCTCAGAATTGAGCAGAGTGCTTTACCGCCTATCTTACTGGTTCTGATGAATATCAAATAAGATAACATGTGTAAAAGAGCTTTGCCAGATTTTACAATGCTCTCTAAGTGTTAGATCATTATCATAAAAAATTAGCTCTACAGAATCCTTGATGAGTAGTTATTCAGTCTTTAATGAGAGGGATATCACTCCATCCTAAGGGAAACCATACCATTTGGGGGGGGGGGTACTTCTAATAAAAAGAAAATAATTTTTTGAAGGATGGGAGAGACTTGGACCTTGAGGAACTCCTAGTATCTAGAAAATCTCTACATATGCAGATCAACAATTCTGTTAATAATTTGTCCATATTTCATAAGTGATTCTATTTCTGGTTTGGAAACATCTTTTGCCAATACAGATTAGCAGCTCCTGTAATTGAAAGAGTTGATTGGGGAATTGAAAGGTTAAATTGCTCACTCAATGTCAGTGCTTGTGAAGGGGGACTTGAATGGAAGTTTTCCACATTCCCAAGATAGACTTTTCTGTTTCATGCTGATCAGTCTCTCCTCATATTCCATTGAAATCTTATTCTTTCCAATATTCCACCTTTGAGTGTTTTCTGAGTTTCACAGAATAAGCTTGGATTTCTCTGGAGTCCAGAGAATACCTTATTATATACTTAAATGCCTACTGTTTGCTAGGCACTCTGCTAAGTGCTTTACAAATATTATCTCATTTGATTTTCAAAACAACCCTAGGGGGTGAGTGCTGTTATTATTTCCCCCATTTTACAGTTGGAAAAATTGACTTGTTCAGGGTCACATAACCAGCAACTATCTAAGGCAGAATTTGAATTCAGGTCTTCTTGACTTCAAGCCCAGTGCTTCATCTCATGTGCCACAGCTGCCTCTGAGTCTCCTGATTTCCTGACTGAGATTTCTTAGTTTCTCTAAGTTTTGTCAACACAGTTTGTTTGATGTCCATCTAATGAGCATCTTTCATCTCCTACTTTTTATGAAGTTACCTAGAATCTGTGTCTCACACAAGGGCCTTTATGAGCCGAACCCAAGCAGGCCGTGCTAATCCAAAGATCTGCCTCAGATTGGACATCATTTTCCCCCTGTAAGCATAGGAAAGTTATTCATATAGTTGAAAATACCTATCTGGCTCCCCTTCCCTCTCCTGTGTCTAATCTGCTCTTAGTTAACTAAGTTCTCTCAAACAGTCCTTACATAGCATCATTTGACTCATCAGGAATATCTTGGTGGCCCATCTGCAGGAATTCCAACTTGCCAATTTCTCCTAAAATATGGTTCTAGAACTAAAGCACGGTTTGTCCAAGGCAGAGGCCAAATGATCAGAAGTACATACAGAACAAGTAGTAGGGGAGACTTCTGACCGTTAGAGTCCAGGATTTTGTCCTCTGAACTGGGGTTTCTTTAAATGGAATATTAAGCATAGGCTGAAGATGGAGAGTTCAGGCTTTGAGGGCTCCTCTTAGAGAAGCTTGGGGCAAAGGTTGAAGGTTGGGATGGGGGCAGATCAGGAACTTGGGAAAAATAACTGAGCTAAAATAGACTGCACAAGGGATCTTCAAGTTAAGTCAGATGCCAGTGTGATGACTTCTTTGAAATTTGAGATTATTATAGCCTTAGAATTAGGGAAGACTCTGTACTTTCATAATTTTCTAGAAAGTTGAAGCATTAATTTCCAAACAGCTAATCATTTAAAACTATAAATCTCCTCCCTTCCTCTCTTCCTTCCTCTCTCCCACCCTCCCTTCCTTCCCCCTTCCTCTCTACTTTCCTCCCTCCCTTCTTCAGTCTCTTCCTCCCTGTAATTGCACCAGTGTAGGGGAGCTCTAAGCAAGGACCTCTCTCTAGCAATGCAGAGCAGGTCAGCACCTATTTTGTAGCTTCTAGTCTTAAGTGCATTCCCTGGATCACTGAAAAGCTGAGTGACTTGCCCAGATTCCCATAGCCAGGACACTCCAGATCTTCCTTACCTTGGGCTATTTCACTCCCAGTTTACCACAGTGGTGGTGAAACAATTTGCCAGCATGCTTCTGGGAGGAAGGCCACCTTCAAACTCACATATCTTAGGCTCACACATCCTGAAAGGTGTGGAACATGATGATGGAGCAAGCCCACCTATGCATGCAGCATAACTGCATTGAAACCCTCCCTCCTGTTTGCTGATCTCAGGGGCTTCATTTGCTGACTCCTGTTCAGCCATTTGCTGACCCTCTGCATTTGTGAAGAATGGATAGGAGTTCATTAAACATCATTTATAGCTGACTTTGAAATATCCCATCTTCCCAGGAAAAGAACTCCCTACACAGGAGACTGGGACTGTCTGCATAAATATTAAGTCCTAATGCCTTTAAAAGTACAGTTAAGACAAACAGCTCCTTTTAAAATGCAGAAATGGATTGTGAAGCTATAAAGGGAGAAACATCGATTGGACTAGACCCAACTTCACCAGAAACAGGCAGATAAAAAAGAATGTAACAATAATAATAATAATTCTGTGATTTCGAGAGGGAAGGTGGTTTATCCAGAGTCACATGTTTGGTTACATGATAAGAGCTAGCTCTTGACCTTGACTCCATAATATATCATCATACATGCTCCCTTCCATTAGCCCTTTTTTTTTTTTTTTTTTTTTTTTAGAGGAGGAAATGGCCTCTGAAAGGAGAAGTTATCTCACAGCTAGGATAGATTAGGATCAGAACCCAAACCTAGGCTTTTGGACTCTGAGAGAAACTCTTTTTCTGCTATCTCAGGCCATCCAAGGCGGGAGCTAGTATAAGTCCTATAAGAAAAAGGGGAAGATGGGGCAGAGCAAGGAAGGGAGCCCAGGAAAGAGAGAAGAACAGGTGGGCAGCATTTGGATTCAGGATGGCGGCTCAAAGCAGTAGAAGTTCATTGTGGCTGAGCAGCCTGCAGGGGAGAGCCAGTGAGAAAACTAGTAGTTTGGGGGCAGAGACAGGATAACTAACCCAGCTATTGAGGGAGGTCACCATGATAACTGACAGATTCTGACAAGAAACCCAATTGTACTTGGTCCCAGATGGCAAAGAACTTTGAAAGGACTTAAGAAGACACCATGGAGAAGTTGGGTCAGGAAGTACCTTGATTCATATCTTACCTCATATTCTACTCCTATGACCTGGGCCAGTTATATAGATTCTCTATACCGCAGTTTCCTTATTTGTAAAATGGACAAGGGGTAGATTTGACAGATTTCACAGTCTACCAGCCCTGTCTCCAATCATATGAATTAATTGAGGAGGGAGAGCACAGTGTGAGTCAAGGAAAGAAATAACTCCATAGAGAAGAGATTGTTCAGAATTTTTAAGTGGGTGCTGTCACCTGTGCGGGCAATTAAGGGATAAGCTAAATGAACGAACATTGTAATTTGTGAGAGAACTTTCACTGTCTATGATGAATGAATTAGTGTAAAAGAATTTATTAATAGTATGTGTCAGGTATTATGCTGAGTGTTTGGGAAACAAAATCATGTTGTACCCAGGGAGCGTACTTTCTCATAGACAACTAAGGCAGATGAGTGCATTTTACAGGGATATTTGAGAGAATGGTGATTAGAGGAATTAAAATATAATTATCAAACAATAGAAATCTGCTAACATTTTTGGTGAAGTCTGGGTGTACTAAGCTATAGTCAACTAGGTAGACATTGTGGAGAAAGTCAGGAATAGAAAAGAGAAAAGAGAGCCCAGAGGAGCCTAAGAATCAGTTTTATAGAGGAAAAAGTTCCCTGTTGAATGTGAAGAGGGATTAATAATAATCTTACTGTTGTTGAGCTAGAGACATCCTGGAACGAGGTCTACCTAGGCACTGAGTCCCTACAGATGAATTGTACACAGCCCTTTGTCACCTGTCTGTACTTCTGAACTTCATCTTGCCTTCCCAATTTCATCATCTTGCAAGATCACACCAGCTCTGAAACTCTTACCTCTCAAGAACACCCCTTGGGACCCCTTCCCTCTGATTGGAGGGTGGGGTGAAGGATGGACAGTAGAGACCCACTTCTCCATTTAAGGAGGACACCCAGGGCAGCCATCTCATCTTCCATTGGCTGGCTGCAGCCCTCTGTACTTCATCGTGTTCTTGTCCTGAAGTTCCCCGCTTTTCTCCTTTTTTAAGCTGCTTTTATTCTATTGTTTTCCCATTAGATTGATTTCCAGGAGTGCAGAAACTATCCTTTGCTTTTGCCTTTCTTTGTATTCCCCAGGACTTATCACAATGCCTTATCACAGAGTAGCCACTTGATAAATGTTGATTGATTAATTGATGGATCTTCCTTCTTTCCAGTAGGGTCTTGCTTTGGTCAGCATAGACTTCCACTCGGGGCTGGGAAACATGGGTTAGCAGTTTCCAGGCCTATGGGTCATTCCCATCTGATGGCTGAAAATTGTTGACTAGAACCTGGTCTTTATCCAGTGTCCCTGGAGCAATAGCATAGGCTGGCAGGATCCGTGGATGTCTGAAGTAATTCTATTTTCCCTTACCTTCCTACAGGTATTCGACAGCTCCAGCTCATCTTGTTTAAGGTGGCACTGATGCTGGGAGTGGAAATCCATGTGAATGTAGAATTTGTGAAGGTCCTCGAACCTCCCGAAGATCAGGAAAACCAAAGTAAGACATATTTGTCCTTTTTATTCTGACCTGAAAACAAAATCTATATAAATTAACTCCACCTCTGTTTCTAGGTTGTTACTCCAAGAAATGCTCCACCCGAATTTTCTGGGTTAACTCAGAACTCTCCCATTTGGTCCTCATAATAACCCTGAGGGCTAAGTGCCATTATTTTCTCCCATTTTACAATCGAAAGAATTGAGATAGACATAGATTAAGTGACAGCTGTTATCAAATTTGAACTTAGTTATTCCTAACTCTATCCCCTGAGTCACCAGGCTTTTTCCTCTCCTGCCTCCATTAGTTCATGAGATTATAGTTTTACAACCGGATCTGCTCACCTAGGGTGCCAGCTGCTATACCTTTATTACTTCCATTTTGCTAATTCAACTCCTGGAGAGTTTTTCCCCCCTCTCAGACAGCTGACATTGCGATTCCAGCATGTCCCTAGTAAGCCTCAATTAAAGTGGGTGCCGTGGCCACGTGGTCTGAGCCCCAAGCTCAATTTTGTTTGGTTAAGAATGAAATATTCTGGAAATATGTTTAGAGTAATTGCCCATGTTTAATCTATGTTGATTTCTTGCTGTCTTGGGTTGGGGAGGGGGGAGAGAGGGAGAAAAATTTGAAGCACAAGGTTTTGCAAAAATGAATGGTAAAAACTGTATTTGGAAAAATAAAATACTATTTTAAGAAAGAATGAAGTATTCACATGCTTTTCTCATTTTCCAGATATTTTTATATATTAGAAAAATTTAGAAAAATCAATTCCTGGTAAAATAATGAAATTGCTTTAGATCACTCCTGCATATACCTATGTGAGAGCATGGGGAGGAGACTTGGGGATTACTTGAATGAACTGTGCTTCAGTAATACTCTATGAAGGTATATTCCGGTTGTAAAACTATGATCTCATGAATTAATGGCATACATAGTAAGCACTAGATAAATGTTAGCTATCATTAGTATTAATAGAGGTAAAGAAAACAGGGCAGCTATGTGGTGCTATAGTGCATAGAGTTCCAGGCTCGGAGTCAACAAGACTTATCTTCACGAGTTCAGATCTAGCCTCAGACACTAGCTGTGTGACCCAAATCAATTAACCCCCACCTGCCTCAGTTTCCTCATTTGTAAAATGAGCTGGAGAAAAAAATAGCAAACAATTACAGTATCTTTACTAAGAAATTCCCAAATGGAGTTGGTAACAATAAAATAGAAGAAAAAAGTCACAGGCCACATGGAAAAAGGATTATTTAGAACTTTTATGTGGGAGCCATTCACTGTTATTTAGGTAAGATATGGCATCTCCCTGGACCTCGTTTTCTTCATCTATAAAATGAGGACTTTGGACAAAGTGATCTGGAAGATCCTTTCTAGCTCTAGTGCTAATCCCCTGGTCCTTTGGGTGCTGGTAATTTTTAAAAGTTGCATTGTGTATTTTGAAATGAAATCAGTAAGCTATTATATAGAATTAGGACTTTTGCATCTATAGATTTCTATGAAAGGGCCAGACTTTGAATAAATATATCATTAATTGTAGTTTTTTTATGTGAAAAATCAAAATCTTGGCATCACTCAGGAAAGTTAGATGTGCAAAAAGCTGCTCAACCACATTTTCAGTAAATACATCATAATCCCTCAACTAAAATTTGCAACTGTATCCAACAAATTCATGACAAATTATAATTTACATTAGCTATACATAGAAGTTCCAACCTATAAAATAGATATATTGGTAATGGTAGAGAAATATTTTAAGAACTGAATTATTAATTTTTCAAGTATTCCTTCTCTCATGAAACAAAGAGAGGGTGGGCACATGAGCCCTGGGGCCATTTTGGCCATCTTTAAACCAACTTATCACGTTTCCCTTTCTCTGTAGAAATAGGCTGGCGAGCAGAAATTCTACCTGCAGATCACCCCTTATCTGATTTTGAATTTGATGTTATCATTGGTGCTGATGGTCGAAGGAACACTCTAGAAGGTGAGAGGAATTGTTTTCTTTTGTTATAATATATGTTTTGTCTCTCTGTGTCTCTCTCTCTCTCCCTCGCTCTCTCTTGTGTCTCCCTATCTCTCTGTGTCTCTTTCTCTCTCCACCTTTCTTTATCTCTCTCCCTCTGTGTGTCTCTCTCTCCTTCCCTCCTTGTCTCTCTATGTCTCTTTCTCTCTCTTGCTTCCTTTCTCTCTCTCCATCTGTCTCCCTACCTCTATGTGTCTTTCTGTCTCTCTCTTTCTTTTTTTGTCTCCCTCTCTCTGTGTGTGTCTCTCTGCCTTTCTCTGTGTGTCTCTCTCTCTTGTCTCTGTTGCATACATACACACCCACCAAGAGTGGATATGTTAATTAGGCTATTGTGTTTGGGACGATAGGAGATCGGGGAGCAATCAAACAAGAATTATGCAGAGACCACAGCCAGATCCTGATTAGTACAAATAATTAAATGGTCATGTATTTGAATTTATATTATTCAAAGTTATAATTATGTAAAATATGATAATTCATTCTAGCTCAATGGAAATATGCAATGTGAATTAGAATAATGTGGTCACATGAGTGATTCTTTATTCATACTAATTGGAAACTAGCTGTAGCACTCCCTGGGACCCAGAATCACTCAGATATGCCTAAAGGACAGAGAGTATTCCCACTTGGAATTCCTAGTGCTTAGCATAGTACCTGGCTCATGGTGCGTGCCTAAATAAATACTTGTTGATTCATTCCACCTTGTCAGGTTTGAGCTCAGGGGAGCCTCTTGGGGGCAGAAATACATGCACCTGGGAGAATTCTTCGTTTCTCTAAACCCTGCTCCCGAGGCGGTACATACATTCTCTTCCTAACTCCTTTGATCTCCCCATTCCCCCTGCTAGCATCCCAGTGGCTGACCCAAGAAATAGTTGGGTGACACTGTCACCTTGGCAGAAACCCCCCAGTTCATGGGGAAGCCAGTTGATAACTGGTAGGTTTGCCTTCCCGTCATGACCCCTGATCAGGGGCTCATGGGCAGCCAAACACGTCTGCTGGGATGATTGATAGGTTAGTGTTGGGTGTGTGATGAGTACCAGGGCAGGGTTTGCTCCCAATGGTGAGTCATTTTTATGGTTGCCCAGATAAGTAAGAGCCCAGAGAGAGAGAGACTAGGAGAGAGAGGGAGGGAGAGAGGGAAAGAACAGGATTGAAGTAGGAGGCAGGTCTGGGAATCTGTCATCTAATGGCATACCATACCTCTGAATCCCTTGTGGAAACAGGCTTAGCTTATGCTCCCTCCCTCCCAGTTGTGAAAAGGGAGCTACTGCCTAATTCCATCCCAAACCTACGGCAAGGGCAAAGGCCACCTCACCTGAGTTTTTACCTTCTCTTATCTGGATGGCTTTTTTTTTTTTTTTAAACATTATCAGACTTAACCACACCTAGTCACATTGAAAATTAATTCCAGAAAATATCCTTTAATTTTTGGACTCAGGTGGCCCTTGAGATCCTTCTTAATTCTAATTCTATGATCCTAGAAGTCAGATCCTGTCTTGGGTAGCACCCCATGTTTTCTATGTACATCAGAGGGAGGGATTGGGAAGCCATTGTGCTGCTGGGGTGGGTCCCTGTGCCATCTGGGAGGGTCCACTTAACTGTGGGAGACTTGCCCCCCTGGCTCACTCACCCCATGTAGCCATTTGGCATCTAGCATTGTGTGTGAAGGTCCCTTTGAGAGGACTTCCTCTCAAACTTTCTAGTGAATTCATTTTTGAGAAAAATGAGGGAATATCCTCACCATATCATTGGCAGGGATGAAATTGGGTTGTATTAAGATAGCAGCCAGAAGAGACCTAATTCTGGGATTTTCAGAAGAGGCAAGAACAAATTGTAGATTTATTTTTTCTTGATTGTGTTTATCTGTTACAGAGATTATGATTTTCATTTTTTTTTTTTTTTTTGAGGAGAGGAAGCAGAAGAAAGGATTACAAAGAGGTAGTAGGTCACTGAAGCATTTTTTTAAATGTATAGAAGAGGCCTAAAGGAAATTTAGAAGGAAACCGACAAACAGAAACAGGACAGCTTTGAAAATAATACATCTATTTTATCAACATTTCTTTTGACTTTTGAAAAGCAAACTGTATGTAACAATTGGGGTAGGGGTATTAATTCTTTTTGTCATAGACCTGTTGGAAGTCCCCCATGGAAATCTCTCAAAGTAATGTTTTTAAAGGCATAAAATGAGCTGCATCTATTTCATCAGCATTTCTTTTGACTTTTTAAAAGCAAGTTGTATGTAACAATTGGGGTAAGGGTATTAATTTTTTTTGTCATAGACCTGTTGGAAGTCCCCCATGGAAATCTCTCAAAGTAATGTTTTTAAAGGCATAAAATGAGCTGCATAGGAATACACAGGAGGTAGAACTATAAAAGAAATTGATTGTGTTGAAATATACTTATCAAAATATTAAATAAAAAAAAACCCAACAGTTTATGGAGAATTCAGAATTGAAAACCCTTGTAATGTGTCTTTTTCTGGGCTACTTTATAGAAACTTTCTTTTTTTGATGTTTCTTGAATTCACAAATAAAGAAATAAAATTTAAATGACAATAAAGACTTCAGGAAGAAAGAAAAAGAAGCCAGGAGGAAGGAAGGACTAGGAGAGACTTTTGTCTTTGTGTCCAAACCTCAGGGTTTGGAGTTTCAGCCCACCCCAATTCCCTGGAGTCCTGCTCTCACATGTTTATGAGGAGTTAGAGAACAGTGACCGCATTAACCTTACTCAACCCTCAAGGCCTGTCCCACAGAAAAGACATGCTTTTTTCCTTTTTTCTCCACCCAGGTTTCAGAAGGAAAGAATTCCGTGGGAAGCTGGCTATTGCAATCACTGCCAACTTCATAAACAGAAACACCACAGCTGAAGCCAAGGTAGAAGAAATCAGTGGGGTGGCTTTCATCTTCAACCAGAAGTTCTTTCAGGATCTTAAAGAAGAAACAGGTGGGTCCTTCATCTCCCTCAACATCAGGCTAGAGCCCAGTGCTTTATTTTAAAAATGTATTTTATTTTCAGTTCAAGGAACAAAACAAGCGTATCCATGTCACAGTACAATAAAAAAGATAAACACACGAGAAACTGCAAATCTACCCTGTACGACTTGCTATTCCCTGCAAATATACCACAAAATTATTATGTAAATTTTTTTTCCTTTTTTTCTTTCCTCTCTCTACATGTCCCAGGGATGGTTGCCATTAGACACATAAAGGAGTTTGTGTATATAAATGCATATACATATGTAAAGAAACATATCCATATATAACATATATGTATATGTATGTGTACATGTATAAAATTATCCTAAAAATCTATCAGTTCTTTGTATTCAGAGAGCATCTCTTTATATGTCCTTTAATTTTTAAAACTTTTTCAAACTTTTAAAAAAATATATATATATATAATCTGATTCAAAACTATGATCAAAAACAAAAGTAAGGGTGAATAGCTCACAAGCTCATCTGGTACCTTGTGAGCTCAGGACGAAGGCCAATTAGCCAGTTGGGTAGAACTTCAATGTATCACACACTGAGGAGGAAGCAGGTGAGAGTCATGGAGGTCAGGGAGGAATAGATAGATTGTACTCTGCAGTTCTGGAGGGAATCCCTCCATTGAAGAGATCACAGATTCATTTGGCTATCTGAATGAGGAGTCCCTCTAAGGAAGGTCTTGGGGCAGTGTGATACAGAAAGAGAGCCCTGGATGCTGGGAGGGCATAAGATGTGGTTTCCTAATTCTACCTTTGTATAGAATTCTTCTCTGTTTCCTCATTTGTTAAAGAATATTAGACTGGAGTTTCATCAATGAGTATCTTTTTTTTTTAATTACCA
Organism: Sarcophilus harrisii; assembly: GCF_902635505.1. Classification (NCBI taxonomy): domain Eukaryota; kingdom Metazoa; phylum Chordata; class Mammalia; order Dasyuromorphia; family Dasyuridae; genus Sarcophilus; species Sarcophilus harrisii. Next base: position 204,683,164 of record NC_045431.1, read on the forward strand.
AAATAGACAAAATATTTTTTCTTCAAATAAGTAAATTCTGTATATGTTTCATGACTTAATGGAAGACTTAATGTGTGAACTGTTATTGATGTTTGAGTGGGAGCTTGAATAAGTGACCTTCTCTGGGTTTGGTTTCCTCATTTGTAAAATGTAAGGATTGAAAAAAAGTACCCATCAGGTCCCTCTCAGGTCTAACTCTATATTGTTGAGTGCTTACTATATGGCAAGCCCTCTGACAGGTGCTAGTGATACAAAGACAAAAATTAAACAGTTCTGGCCCTCATGGAGTGATGGTGAGGGATTAGAATAAAGGAATTTTGAAAAAAATGTTTCAGTTGGGCTTTTAAAATGCTATGTCTTTGTGAAGTTCTTTTGAAATTTGTTAACTCTGTTAACAGATCAGTGTCTAGTGAAAAAGTGCTCCTTGTAACCACTGCTTGTGTTTCTTTTGGAGATATTTTACCTGTTGTAGCTTCACATTGACTAGGATTAAAGGGGCTCTCATGAAGTACCTCTGTCTTGTCCTAATTTTTTTCTGCTTTAGACCTGAAATTTCTTTGATAGAGGGAATTTCCCCAGAAATTTGTTCTTCCAAAAAAGTTCAACAAATCCTCTACTACTTAGAGTTTTTAAGCGTTATCTGGGTTGAGTGATCCAAGGTCACCAGCCATAATGGTTCTTTTTAATTGAGACCCACTCTCTGTTTTATATGCCACACTGCCTGGTAATAACCTAATGTCCTAATAACAAAATAGCCTGTCTTCTGTGCTGTAGAGATCCTAATATCTCTGTTAATTTTCTTTCTTAATAATAATACTGAGAGGAGCTAAATGGCACAGTGGATAAAGCACTGGTCCTGGATCAGGTGGATTGAGTTCAAATCTTAGTAGTTGTGTGATCTTGGGCAAGTAATTTTGATTGATTCCTTCCCCTCCCCCCCATAAAGGGATAATGGATCAATGCTGTATCTCAAACTTAAATAGATAATGCTGTATCTCAAACTTCAGAAGTCGGCTAGTCCAACCCCGCAAAAGTAAACTGAACATTTCCTCCTGGAATACTTCTATTCACAGGCAACTCACTATTATCTTTCCACCCCAGCAGCAGCAGCACATCCTTTTGTTGAACAGCTGGGATTGCTAAACTATTCCTTTTATGTTGAAACAAAATCTGCTCCCTGTAAGTCCTCCCATTGTTTCCAGTTCTGTCCTTTAGTGCCAAGTATTTCAGCAAGGATTAGGTATTGCAGCATCTGTTTGGCTTGAGTAAAAAGAATAATGAGAACAGTAACACTAGCTAGTATTTATGTAGTGCTTTAAGGTTTGCAAAACACTTTATAAATATTATCTTGTCTAAGGCTCATGCCCATGAAGGGAGGCACTATTATTATTCCCGTTTTAAAGCTGGAGAAACTGAGGCAGAGTTAAGCGACTTGTCCTGTGTCACACAGCTAATATATATATCTGAAGGTCCATTTGAATGCAGTTCTTTCTGACTCCAGGATTATTAAACTGCTATGAAATTTTAGAATCAGAAGGTAAAATAGCCATTGAAAGAATTCACCGATCACTTCCTATGAAAGAGACCCCAAAATTAAAACTCCAAAGAATATCATAGCTAAATTTCAGAGCACTAGTGGATTATTATTATTTTTGCTCTGACTGTAAGCTTTGTCTACCCTGTGGACAGTATGGTAATGGAGATATCCATAAAAATAATCTTTGTCATCTTCTTCAACTCAAGCAGTCAGTGTCTTGGTGGGAATAAGATTAGCCATGCTTAGTTAAGTAAAGTCTTGCGCACATCCCATCCTGGCCACAAACCAAAGCCAGATTCTTCACAAAAGCAAAGCCTGAGAATGTCAAGGAATGAAATAATGAGAGAGCATCCCATGCCTTGTTTAACCAATGCTGCATTTGTCTCCTTGTAGGGATCGACTTGGAGAACATTGTCTACTACAAGGACAGTACTCACTACTTTGTGATGACAGCGAAAAAGCAGAGTCTCCTGGATAAGGGGGTCATTGTGAATGTAAGTGGATGCCCCCTGGAAAAGCTCTCCTCTTGGGGGGGGGACAATTATCATTTGCATCTTTAAAATTTTATTACTACCTTTTGTTTTCATCCCCCAGTTATTTATTTTCCTTATTGCAACCTCCACCAAACCCAGCTTTGTAATGAAGAAAAAACATTTACACGAAGCTACTAATACAGTGACCACATCTGACTATGTATACCACATTCTGCATCTGTAGTCCCCCACCTCTTTTGAGAGGAAGTTCCTTTTGTTATCAGCTCTGAGTGTTCATTGTGATTCCTCAAAATCCAAGTATTTTGGGGTGTTTTCATTTGGGTCACAGTGATTTTTGTGTATATTATTCATATTGCTTTCAGTATCATTTACACCAATATGCCCACATCTTTCTGAATTCTTCATCTTTCTTGTTGGTTATAGTGCAAAATTGGCCATTACTCTTACATATCGTAATTTGTGAAGCCCTTCCCCAGGTGATAAGCTCTGTACTTAATTTATTTTCAAAATGAATATTTATTAAAATAATAATTTTATGTAGTGCTTTGAGATTTGCAGAGAGTATTATGTATATTTTCTCATTTGATGCTCACAAGTGCCCTATGACTAAGTGTCATAATTACCCCCATTTTACAGATGAGGAAAGAGACTGACTTGTTCAATTACATTTAACTGGAACCTTCCTTTTTCTTGACTATCCAGACTCATTTCCTCTTCATTTTGGAAATGAGGGTTGAGTCAAGGAGCTGCAGGAGCCTTAAGGACTGTTTACATGGGAATCTTAGCTTCTTTCCCAATCTATTGGGTTAGGCTTGGCTGAGAGAGCTCTTCAATCAAAAGTTTAGACTTGCATATTTGATTGGGTTTTTTTGCCTATTTGTTTGTTCTTTTTATGAACTCACCTAATTCTGTCTTCTCCCAAGTGCCTACAAATCCAGTTTTTCTTTCTAAGTGGCCAAATCTGATTAGGTAGCAGTTGAGATTCTGAGACTATTGGGATTAAGATATAGAAAGTCCTGGATTCTAATCCTGTTTCTGCCTTTTATAAACCGAGTGAATTTGGACAAGTCAAATCTCTACCAAATCACCACTCAATTTACTCATATGTAAACTATAGATTGGAATCCCTGCCTTGCATCTTCCACCTGAAAATTTTGAGATTCAAATAATGTAATGGGCATAGATGTATTTTTAAAAACTATATAGAAATACAAGGTTAGGATGCTTGATTTTGAGGGGCACAGATCTATGATTTAATTACTATTGGGAACTTCTAGCACAGAAACTCCTTCTACCAATTTAGACATGCAACTTCTCTAGAACTTAAAATCTTCCGGCCTTCTGAAAGATTCACTGGCAGATGTCACACTTGAAAATAGGGCTCCCTGACATAGAGGCCTCTCTTCTATTTTCTCTGTTGCATTGCCTTCCTGGTTATGGTATACATTTTTATATTTGTTATATAAATTGTAAATATACACTAAATCAAAGATTTGTTACCCAGTTTCTTAAACTGTGGTTCACGACCCTATGTAGGTTCTTCTAACTCAATATGAGAGTCACAAAACTATGATTTATTATCTGTAAATGTTTGATTTGTACCTATTTTATATACTTATACCCAGGGCCATGTAAAATTTCTTGGGAAAGGGGTCACAAGTAGAAAAAGTTTATGAAGTATTCGACTATAAATAATAGCCATATTGTACAATGTCATAGATTAATTGTATAAATCATAGGCACACAATAACTCATAGATTTATTGTAAGTCATAGATATATTATACAGTGACTCAGTTTTATTGTATAAATCATAGTTTTATTGTATAAATCAGATATATTATACAATGACTCAGATTTATTACATAAATCATAGATTTATTATGTAAATCATAGATATGTAACATAGATTAATTGTATAAATCATCGATATACAATAACTCATATTTATTGTATAAATCATAGATTTATTGTGTAAATCATAGATATATAACTCATAGATTTATTGTATGAATCATAGATATACAATAAATTTATGATTTATGATTTTATAAGATTTATATATAAATATATTGTAGTTAAATATATTTATATATAAATTTATATGCAAATTCATGAGTTTATAAATTATAGATATCATCAGTATATTTGGAGCTAAAAGGGACCTTGGAGATCATGTGACCCAGCTTGCCCTTCTTATATGTCCCTGTTCCAGCTTCCCAGCCTTTGTCTTAATTTTTGCCTTGTCTGGCTACCTGCCGGTCTTCCTCCTTGGCCTGGGCAACCACCCTCGCTCTGCAGTGTCTCACTCCCACTCCAGCCCTTTCCACACCTGTATTGGCTACAATCTCCTGGAGCTTGAATATCAGATAGCCAGGGTGTCGGAGAACAGTCCTCAGAACAAGAAGCATTAGATGTCCCCAGAGCCACTATTCTCAGTTCCCGAGCCCCAGAGAGAAGTGAGATAAGGATCCAGCCGTGGCAGGTCAGCATCATTCTCTGGGTGAACACACCTTGCTCAGTCATCACTGCTTGTCTCGGAAGAAGGATCCCTGCTCTTGCCAGGTTTCGCCGGCAGCAGCTCTCACGTATCTGTAATCCGGCTCTCCCCAGGGCTTTCTTCACGTTGCCATGCATAACATTTCCATGGAGGCTGCTGAGGACGTCCCCAGGAAGAGGGACCTCAGATGGTTCATTTGGCATCCGACTCCAGGTTCCATGACTCTGCCCTCAGGCTGTGGGGCGAGACATTTGCCAGGCTCTCTGAGATGTCAAGAGAATATAGCTTCTTCACTTTGGCAGGATGGCAGCAAGGCTTTGGAATCCCAACTCAGTTAACTATTGGCTTTGTGACTCTGGACAAGCCACTTAACTAATCTGAGCCTGTTAACTTACTTCTAAAATGGGGTTGATGATAACTTCCCTCCTTGCTTCATAAGATCATTGGAGAAAGCACTCAGTAAATCTTTTTTTTTTTTTTAGGAGAGTGAAGTTCATTTTTTAATTTTTAATTTAATTTAATTTATTCTTTGATTTAGTAAATTTTAAAGTCCACAACAGTGGGCTTATCATATTTAACAATGATGTTTCCAAAACACATCTGACCTTGAGTGAGTGCATTCATTCAACATTTTTTAATGCATTCAGCTTTTCCCAAGCTCTGGATGACACACTCCTCCACATTTGGAGCTCATTTTTATGCAGTTTTTTATCTCCTGTTTTTTTGTCCAAGATACCCTGATGTAGGGATGAGGGTGAATAGTGGGCATCTTTATTGGATGGATGAGGGTTGGAGATACAGATTGACCAATGGAAGGACACGGGAATCCATCAGCCTACTGGTGGTTAAGCTGGAAATAAAACCAATCCCTAGAATTCTCCTGGCTCAGTGATCTTTTCATTGAACCAGAGTCACATTTGCAATTTCCATGAATTAAAAGAATATGCAACTTTTCTGTAGAACTATTAATAATAAATAATATTTATATAGTGTCAAGTACCATGCTAAATGCTTCACAATTAATATCCCATTTGGTACCCTAGGAGGTAGGTGCTATTATTTTCCCCATTTTACAGATGGAGGAAACTGAGGCAAACAGCGCTTAAATGATTTGCATAGAATCACATAGCTAGTGCATGTCTGAGACTAGAACTTGGGTCTTCCTGACTCCAGACTCGGCACTCTATCCACTGAGCCACCTTATAGAATAGTGAGTTCTTAATTTTTATTTAGTTCATGGACTCTTTTGGCAGCCTAATGCATGCAGTCTATGGGCCTTTTCTTCGAGTAATGTTTTATCTGAATGAAATAAAACACAAAGGAAACCAATTATAGTGGGATATAGTTACCAAACCTGTAGAGCTTAGAATTCTTGAAGAACTCTGGTTGGGCACAAACGAGCTAAATAATTCAAAGCTATGTGGTGTAGCTTTGGGTCCCCTACTCTCTGAGGAGTATTTGGAGGCAGCTACTCCTGAGGAGGCTCCTTGATTTATAAGATTGAGATCTGGAAGGAACCTTAGAAACCATCTGGTCCAACCCAAGGAAAGGAAGCAAAGAACCAGGAAATGACTGACCCCATTTGAACCCAGACCTGCTGGCTCCAGATCCAGCTTTCCTTCTCCCTGCTGTCTGCTCCATCATGCACTCCTGTGCTCACATCCCTTCTGTGCCTTCTGATGACAGTTCCTGGCTGGTGGTCCCTGATCCCTCACCATCCCCATAAGGGTCACTTCCCCCTTGCCACAGCCCCCTGGAGCTACGTTTCTTTGTCAGCTTTGGGGTTTCTGCAAGGTTTTCCCTGTCTGTGAAGCTGGAATAGAGAGTCATTCTGTGTTTATAATTTGGCTTTGCTGCTGCAGTATGAGAGAATTTCACAGTCATGTTCACAGACCTCGCAGACCTTCTCCCATTACTAAGCTTGGCACGGACCGCAAAGCTTCCCACACTCCCAGTGCAGGTGCAGCCCTACTGCAGTATCCAGCCTGGTCACCATGCCTTTCCCTGGGGCCTTTCTTGGGCCTGGTATTCTTTCTCTGTGGTCCCTTCTCCAGCCTGGTGGTCCCCAGAGAAGACAGATCTTCCAGCCTAAGCCCAACCTCCAGTCTTTTGGCTGCAGCTTGAAACCTCTCTCCTGGGAGCCACCTGATCTTTCCTGCCCTGAGAAAATCTGTTTGACCTTTTCCCTGCAATGCCTTGCTTATTTCCTTGAATTGACCTGTTTACTTCTATGGATACACCATGGGGTCTTTTGCCTTGACCCCCTGTTCTTCCTATATTTTCTCTCTTGTCTCACCCTTATTCTGGTTCCTTTATGAAATTAAGGAACTCTGTCCCCCAAACTTGCTTTCTCCCTAGACACTAGGTCCCAGACTGAAGGATTCCCGTTGCCCAAATATTCATTGTCCTGGCAGTTTTTTTGTTCTCTCTTACATATTTTCTGCTTATCACATTCGCCTCAGGAGTGGGAGGTGCTCCCTTAGACATCATTCTTAATATTGCACCTGTTAATTAACCTTGCCTCTGTGGAGGAGGGAAGTGGGTGTTTATGGGGATCAATAGCCTCCTTCTTGTTCTCCATCCAGTGGCTCAGAGTATTTCTCTTCCCTTAGAAAATCTGGTACATTCTGTCTTTGATATCTGGTCAGTTTCTCAAAATTACTTTTATGATCAAGATCAGTGGTTCTCAAACTTTTGTTTTCAGTATCTTTATCCTATTAAAAATTATTGAGGATCTCTCCAAAGCATTTTTGTTTATCTGGGTTATATTTATAGACATTTACCATATTGGAAATAAAAACTATTTTTGAATTTGTAGACCCTCTAAAAGGGTTTCAGAGATCCCCAGGATTCTCTAGACCATACTTTGAGAACCACTGATTCAAGATCAATAAAGTTATAGGTGATATCTGCCATGTACCAGGCAGCATGCTGAGCACTGGGGATAGATAGAAAAATCCAAGGCATCCCCTGCCTTTGAAAGAGCTCACCTGTGTAATGTCAGTGTCCCCTTCCTCTGTTCTCATCACAAATCACCTACACTGCTATGATTACCTTCAATAGGTTTCCCTCATTTCCAGTCTCTTTCTGCTCCCCACAGTTGGCAAAATAATCTTCCTACATCCTAAACCTCCTGACCAAGAACCCTCAGGAAGCCTCTATTCTAGGTTAAAATCCCATCTCTTCACATTGGAATCATGCTCCTAGCCTTGTCCCCAACCCTGTGGCAATCTGACTTAGAATTTTTGTATCCTTTTCTCTTAGGAATCTAGCGCAGCAAGCTTGTGCTGGGTAACTAGGAGAACTCCAATTTATTGCCTTCTGTGATCTGTCTCATCTTCAGCCCAAGATGCAAAACCTCTCATAATTTGTTTCCAAACTATCATATCTCTCCACTTCACACATTCTGGCCTGTGTGCTGTTGCCTAAACTGATGCTATTTCCCACCTCCAAGACTTTGCAGAATGCATGTAAAGCAATCCCTCCTCTGCACTATTTCGAATTCCTTGTTGAAATTTTAGCTCAGGATAGTGTCTTTTTTTTTTTATTAAAGCTTTTTATTTTCAAAACACATGTATGGATCATTTTTCAACACTGACCCTTGTAAAACTTTGTGTTCCAAATTTTCCCCTCTTCCCCCTCTCCTAGATGTCAAGCAATCCAATATATATATTGAACATTTAAAAATATGTTATATATTGGATTGCTTGCCATCTAAGGGAGGGAGTGGGAGAGGAAGGGGAACATCTGAAAAATAATCTTGAAACACAAGGCTATATGCAAGGGTCAGTGTTGTCAAATTATCTGTGCATGTGTTTTGAAAACAAAAAGCTTTTAAAAATAAAAATAAAAATATGTATATATATATATATATGTTAAATCCAATATATGTTTACATATTTATGCAATAATCTTGCTGCTCAAGAAAATCAAATAAAAAAGAAAAAAATGAGAAAGAAAATAAAATTCAGGCAAACAATTACAAAAAGAATAAAAAAGCTATGTTGTGATCCATACTCTCTCTGAGTGCAGATGGCTCTTTTCATCACAAGATCATTACAACTACCCTCAATCACCATCAGAATTGATCATCGTATCTGGGTAGTGTCTTAAAGGAAGCCTTCTGTAATCTCAGTTGTTGTTAATGTTGTTTCCATCCTGCTTAAGTTATGATGTATCTGTTTGTCTATTTACATGTTGTTTCTTTCTCAGAATAGGATGTTAGCTCAGAATAGGAGTCAGAGCATTGTCTTTCCTTCTGCCTTTGTATCCTGAACATCTAGTCCAGTGCCTTATACATCATACACACTTTTCATGTGTACTTGTTGGGGTGTGTCTCCTTGCCTACAGTGCTTTGTACTCAGTAGGCGCTTAATGAATGTCATAAAAGAATAAATGATACCTTTTGGGGGCCATCCTAGATGAACTCAAAGGTCCTTTCTATCTCCAAGGCTATCTGACTTTGAAGCATAATGCCCCAAATATCCCCAAGCTGGGCCAGTTTTTGTCCATTTTTCAGGAAAATGACAGCTTTAAATAACTTTTTTTCCTTTTTTCAAATTTTTTTCTGAATCCAATTATACTCTGTGGTATTATTTTGATGGAATAGTTTTAAAAATGTTTTACCAGTATTTTTATAAATATCATTGTCATTTCCCAGTAACCACCTCCCCACATTTGAATACAGTTGAGCCAGACAGACTAATATATTGACTGTGTTTGCTGATGTGTGATCCATTCCACTCCCCTAGTTCACCACATCTTGGCTGGGAGGAGGGCATTATGTCCCCCTTAATTGTCTGGAGTCATGATAGGTCATCACATGGGGCTGGGTTCCCATGACTTTTAGGGTATGTTTTCCTTCACATTATTGCCATCATTCTCTCTTTTAAAAAAAATTTTTTTTTTAATTTTCAAAGCTTTTTATTTTCAAAACACATGCACGGATAATTTGACAACATTGACCCTTGTGTTTCAGATTTTCTCCTTTTCCCCCCATCCCCTCCCCTAGATGCTATCATTCTTTCAGTCCTACTTTTGAGTAGCAGTTTCAGTCCCGATAACAACTCGATATTGTCCCACCTCCACCCCCCAGGATTACGTTGACACAGAGCTCCTGCTTGGCCCGGAGAACGTGAACCAAGACTGCCTGCTGTCCTACGCGAGGGAAGCGGCCGACTTTGCCACCAATTACCAGCTGCCTTCCCTGGACTTCGCCATGAACCACTACGGCCAGCCTGACGTGGCGATGTTTGATTTCACCTCCATGTATGCTTCTGAGAACGCAGCCCTGGTCCGGGAGAGGCAATCCCATCAGCTCCTCGTGGCCTTGGTGGGAGACAGCTTACTAGAGGTACTGTTTGTCTTGGTTTTCTACTTTAGGAGGATAAACTTGGCTTTTAAAGAACCAAGTCTCTGTTACATAATGGGGTGGGTCTTGTTAACTTAAACAGGATCTGATCCATCATGGTTGGCTTGGGGAATGTCTCAGGGAAGACTTTGGCCAGTTGGCAGTTCTCATTAAAGAAAACTTTCTTGGCTTTGTGGAAGCCATTTACTTCCTGGAAAAACAAAGGGAGCCAGCTCTGTATTCTAGCAGGATGAGATTTTGATCCATTTATGTGCATATGTTCACATACAACACCCTTTTTATTTGAAGGAAAAAGTTGAGGTTACTCTTCTCAGTCCCAAGTTGTCCCTTTTTACTCAGATTATTCAGAACAATCGGACTAGAGGAGGTTACCCTTCTCAGTCCCAAGTTGTCCCTTTTTACTCAGATTATTCAGAACAATCGGACTAGAGGAGGTTACCCTTCTCAGACCCAAGTTGTCCCTTTTTACTCAGACTATTCAGAATAATGGGAGCATAGAGGGTAACTGGACAGATCATCCTTATACCATGGAAAGCTGGTTCTCTTCCTGGTTTCCATGACTATGTTTATGAATCTATTAAAAGGCTGGGTTGGTGTAAGAACCATAAGGAACAATGGGGATCTTTAGTATCTTGGCGGCCATCGGATGGTAATTTCTTGGTTGTTTATTCCCCCCAGCCTTTCTGGCCCATGGGTACAGGATGTGCTCGGGGTTTCCTGGCAGCCTTTGATACAGCATGGATGGTGAAGAGTTGGGACCAAGGAATCCCACCCCTTGAGATCCTGGCTGAGCGGTGAGTGCTGACATGGCATGAAGACAAAAGTGGATTGTTGTTTGTACGAAACAGTAAGAAGCCCAGTTTAGTTGGAAGACAGAATTCATTAAGGAGAATGAGCTTTAATAAGCCTTGAAGAATAGATTGGAACCAGGTTGTGAAGGACTTTTAATGCCAAACAGAAAATTCTATTTAATCCTAGAGTAATGGGGAGCCACTGGTGGTTTTTTTTTTCAACTGGAATTCTGCTTTAAAAATGTCACTGTGGGAGATAGAAAGACGGACAGAGACAGAGAAATAAAGCAGAAGAGTTTGTATTTTGCTCCTAAAGGCAGTAGGGGAATACTGACCAGGGATTGATTTCATAATTTATGATTTAGTAATGGACATTTAGATGGCTCAGTGGATAGAGTACTAGTCTCTCCAGGAATCAGAAAGACATCTTCCTGAGTTCAAATCCGGCCTCAGACATTTATTAACTATGTGACTCAGGGCAAGTCACTTAATCCTCTTTGCCTCAGTTTCCTCGTCTGTAAAATGAACTGGAGAAGGAGATGGCAAACTGTTCCAATATCTTTGCCAAGAAAGCTCCATACGGGGTCACAAAGACTTGGTCGGGGCTGAAATGACTCCACAACAACAGATGCTTTAGGAATAGCATTTTGGCAGCTTTGTGGAGGACAGATTGGGGAAGGGAGAGACATAAAGCAGCAAAACTAATTGCCTTTATTTTGGGAAGGCTCCAAGACTTGAATTTATACTTGGTGGTCCAAAAGGCAAAGAGAATATGTTTTAATGGAACTAGGTTCTAAGGGTATCCCTGGCTCCTTTCCTAGAAGAGGGGATTCTTGCATTGGGTAGAAGGTAGGAATGATGTCCTGTTTCTGAATATCACAGTTGTGTGATTTTTACTCCTCTGGGACACTTGTGGCCATGCTTTGTGGGGATGCTTCAGGGATCACAAAAGTTAGAGGAGGGAGACAGACTTTGGAAATAGTGACTAAGCACATGGAGGGCAGCAGGGTGGCTGTGAAGCAGTTATATTAGGGCCACACAACTCCATGGGGCTAGGCTTCTCTTCCCATACACACCCTCCATGCTCTGTCTGCTTACCCCCCTGCAGAGTTCCCATGGGTGGGTGGGCCATGGGGTAGGGGAAATGCTGCTTTTAGGTTTGGGAAACAATAGCTTCTCCCAGGGAAGAGTCCCAGGGCCCCTCAAGCAGTCTCTCACTGTGGTTCTGGTTCCAAACAGGGAGAGTCTTTACCGACTGTTGCCTCAGACGACTCCAGAAAACATCAGTAAGAATTTTGAGCAGTACACTCTTGACCCTGGCACTCGGTACCCAAACCTCAACTCAAACTGTGTCCGGCCTCATCAGGTCAGCCTCTCTCTGGACCCCCTGTCCCTGTGTTGGGTCCTCTTGGCTTGGGCAGGAGAGCATGGGGCAGAATATAAACCCACACCGGCAATTACCCTTCCTCCCTTCTCCTCCCAGCCCAGGACAGTCAAATGGGAAAGTATTCCACATTCTTTCCTCATTACCCAGAGAATAGAAGGAAGTGGTTACTTAGAACTCCTTATGCCATATATGTACTTAGCAAGCCACTTGGACAACATGCCTTGGAGAATGACTGGTCCCTCTCCTCACCCCATCCCTGCAGCCCCATTCCTTCTCCCTGATCTCACCGAGAAATAGCTTTGCTTATTCTACCTTGCTCATCATGCTGTCAGGAACCACTTCCCTCCTCCAGCCATCCAGGCTGATCGAGTGGACATCACGCAAGGAAGCAAGATGTAGGAAATTGGGAGTCAAAAGTCCTGGATGCGAATTCTGCTATTTGCTGCAGGCACCTGGGGCAGGGCTCACTTAGCTCTCTGGGTCATAATTCTCTCGTGTTAAATGAGAAGGCTGTTGTGGATGATCTGTGAGACTTTCTCTACTTCTAAATCTCAATTTTGAAAGCCATATCATTATTTCTTAGCATGGGTTACCAAGAGGTAGCAGCGTATTAATAAGCCAGGCTTGAAATCCATACCATTATTTCTTAGCGTGGGTCCCTGAGAGGTAGCAGTGCAGAATAAGCCAGCCTTCACTGGCTGTCCTGTGTTAGACTGTGTTGTCCAATGATAGAAAAAAGCAAGGAGAAAAAGGAATTGTGAATATGGAGAGAGTGCTTGGTGGATGAAAATGAATCATCGCATGGCAAAGCAGCAAGGGCTGAGGGATGGGGATGGTGGGTAGCAGCAAACCATTGCCCAGTCTTTGCCTCTTTTCAGGTAAAGCATTTATACATTACTACGGAGTTACATCATTTGCCCCTTGAGAGATTGGGCTCTATAAGGAGATCAGTCAGCCTTTCCCGGCGAGGTGAGTCCATTTCATCAGTATTCTCTATGCAATGAGCCCCCATCTATCTTTTAGTTCCTAGCTGGAGAGGGAGATGTGATTACTGGAAGGAGACTGGGGATAGACCTGAAGAATTGAACTGTGGTTCTAGAGGGTGGATCACACTGTCAGCCAGCTTCCTCATTGACCCTCACTGTCACTAGGGTCTTTGAACCCTAGAATATATGTGTATTCTATATTTTCTATATATTCATATATTCTATTACTCATGAGGCAATCAATAGGTTGGCATTTGACTTAACCTCATTTGCCTAGAATGCTTTCTATTATCTGCTGTCCATGTTGCATTTCAACTCCCTTGACTATGTTTAAAATGAATTACTAATATATTTTGTCTTGATACGCTTTTGAACAAACACCAAATGTTCTCCTCACAAAATACTTCCACCCCAAACACCTAAGCAAAACTGCCCCATATGAGACAAGAGAGTGCCTCAGTTTTCATTTTTGAAACCCAACAATTAACAGGAATGAATACATGTTTGACTCTAATAACTTGATATCACATTATCTGTTATACTTATTTGATCTGGGTTTGTTGTCTTTGAGTGGATTATTTATTTATTTATTTTGTGTGGTTTTTGGGGTGAGAGGTGGCCCAGCACATTGGAGAGAGCTGGGCTCAGAGTCCTGGATCCAAGCCCTCCTGCCTCTGACCCATTTACATGGTGTTCCTGGATGGGTCATATTACAACTGGATAACTCTCTGAGAATATTTGTCCTTGTAGAGGAAGTTACTTGCTGGAAGATCACAACACTAATGAAATCCTGGATCTAGGACAATCAAAATCATTTTATGTATTTATTGGTTCGCTTTGTATCACTTTTTGTTAGTCTTTTGCCTTGCTCTGAATTCTTACAACATGTCATTTCTTTTAAGTCAGTCAGGGACTGGTGGGGATAGAGTTCTAGACATGGAACCAAAAAAACTTGAATTCAAATATTCCCTCAGGTGTGTGCTGTGACCCTGAGCAAATCGTTTTATTGCCCTTCAGCCTAAGTTTCCTCATTTGTCAAATGGATATTATAATAGCACCTATTTTCCGAGGATGTTGTGAGGCAAAGAGAATACATATAAAGCACTCTGCCAACTTTAAATATTAGCCAATAATTATAAAAGTCAGTAACAACACACTGTTACATACCAGTATCTCAATTTGTTTAGTCATTCCCCAGTTATTGGGAACGTTTTGTTTTCAACTTTTTATTGTCACAAATAATTTTTGGACAATAAGGGTCTCTTTTTGCTGCCTCTGATTATATATAGTCTAACTTTACATTCTGTCTATGCTTTTGACTCTGATACTCATGTATCTTTGACCTGTGTTTATTTTCTAGTTGTTTCCTGTCGGTTTCCTCATAGAGTATAGGATGTCAAAGGGCAAAGACCAGGTCACCTTCCTTATCATCTGCTTAGTACCTTCTATGGGGTTTTGGATGGATGGATGGATGGAAGGATGGGTGAATAGAGGGATGGATGGATTGATGGATGGATTGGTGGGCAGGTAGATGGTTGGATGGATGGATGGATGGATTCGTAAGTGAGTAGATGGATGGATGGATTGGTGAGTGGGTAATTGGGATTGGATGGATGGATAGATGGATAGATAGATGGATGGTTGGATGGATGGATGAATGGATAGATAGATTGATGGATGGATAGATGATTGGATGGATGGATTTGTGGGTGAGTAGGATGGCTGGATTGGTGAATGGGTAGATGGGATTGGATGGATGGATGGATGAATGGATGAGTGGGTGGGTGGATGAGTGTAACTACTTCCCAATTATAGCCACCAAGCATTTTAGCCTAGATTACCATTTGCCTCAGAAGCCATCTTTCCACCTAGACTCAGAGGCCTAGGAAAGGAGCAGAATAAAGCAAAGGAGGATATCTATGGACAGATATTTCCTCTGAGCTCCTTTGTTTCACAATTCTAATGTGTAGAGGGGAGTAAAAGCCTAGCATGGCACACATGTATGAGGCAATGTGATACAGAGGAATCAGAATGTCCGGGTTTAACAACCAGTCCTAGTTCAAACTTGCTACCTGTGTGACTTTGAGTGAGCCATACAACCTCCATGTATATCCATCAAGTAGGAGAAGTAGACTAGATGGGCCTCCAAGGTCCTTTCCACGTCCATTACTCTGGCCCAGTGGTCCTATGAATGATGGGAAATCTTTATCAATGATCTTTGCTCAAACTGTAGAATCCGACATTCGTCCCAACAAGCTTTTAACCTGGTGTCAGAAGCAGACCGAAGGCTACCAACATGTCAACGTCACGGATCTGACCACCTCCTGGAGAAGTGGTCTTGCCTTATGTGCCCTTATTCATCGCTTCAGACCAGAACTCATGTGAGTATTTAGGCCCTGACAACTCATAGCAGAGGTCTCTGGGAGAGAAGTTGGTATAAGATTTAAAGTAGGATAGACCACTGGAAATTCTAATTATGAAATAATCAGATCTTCACTATTGGGGCTTTGAGGGAAACCCTTGAATTTGTGGGGCCCTCCCTGTTTCCCCTGCTGGATGTTGGCAATTGCTCCACTTCTCTGAGGAGCCAGAGTGGGGATTATCTGGTAAATCACCTTCCCGTCTCACTATCTTATTCTTAAATTTTGATCATCCAGTCAATCAATAAGCTTTTATTTCAATTTTTATTCAATTTTCTAATAAACATTTTCTAAATGCCCACTATGTTCAAGGCACTAGATACAGCGCCAAAAATAAAACATGCTTTTTCTCAAGAAGCTTATGTTCTACTTGGGGGAAACCATTATAGATTAATTGATGAAAAATGTACACAAATAAATATTGATTAGTGTTTGCTGTATGATATACATAGTCATTATAGTAAGTACATAGTAAATGCAAAGTCATTCCAGGGTTAGTAAGAGTACTAATGAGTGAAGGGGAAAGAGGATTAGTATGCTGTAGTGGAGCTGGGTTTTAGTTTCCTCATCTTTCAAATAAGGGACTCAGATTCAACAACTTCTGAGATCCCATAAAGATCTGTGTCTGTGATCCAAATTATTTTGTATTTACTTGGTGTTTTATGTTTAACTCTCTGTGTAGATGTTCATTCCCTCAAGAAGCTTTTAACGTAGTATTTATCAGCCCTTTCAGCAGCACGATGGCAAAATGTATAGAGTGCCAGGCTTAGAGTCTTCCTGAGTTCAAATCCAGCCTCAGATACTTATTAGCTGTGTAACCCTGGGCAGCTCCCTTCACCCTCATCTGTAAAATAAGCTGGAGAAGAAGATGGTAAACTACTCCGGTATCTCTGCCAAGAAGGGTCACGAAGTGTCAGACATGATTAAAATAATTGAACAACAACTACTAGCTCTTGATGGAAGTAAATACTCACTTTTTTCCCTGTGTATTCTGAGCTTCATCACCGTGACTGGCACAGAATAGGCTCTAAATAAATACTTATTGAACTGATGAAGTAATTTCAGAATTCTGGTATCTTCCAATGACTCTGGGTATTTAATTATATCATATTGACAAGTCTATTTAGGAGTGTGGAGGTTTGGCTTTTGAGGGTGGTCAGAGGAAGCTACTCTCCCTTATCCTTTTGACTTTTCTCACATTATTCCCTAGCAATTTTGATTCTTTGAATGAAGAAGATGCCATTGGGAACAACCAGTTGGCATTTGACATTGCAGAGCAGGAGTTTGGAATCCCCCCCATGACCACAGGCAAAGAGATGGCATCTGCCCAGGAGCCAGATAAGCTCAGTCTGGTCATGTATCTCTCTAAGTTCTATGAGCTGTTTCGAGGGACACCTCTCAGACCTGTTGGTAAGAATCCTATGAATATCTTGCTTTTCAGAAAAATTCAGCATTTTGTTCAGGGTTTTCAAGTCTTTCCTTAAAATTGAGCCCACGTCTCATCTCTCCTGACTAGTGAAAAAGCATTTTGGAAACATTGGGCTCCTACCTTCTCTCCCACTTGCCAAAAGGGATGCCCTTATAGTCTAAGGGGAGGACCTAGAGCCTACTAGCTCATCTTGTCCCTTTATCACACCCCTTTTTCAGGGTACCTTTTTCTCTCACCCACTTTCTCTGGTGTTCTTTGGGCTGTCTACATGATGTCATAGAAATGAACTTATGTGAGCTCAGGTATCCCCTCCTTGCTTTAAAGGGAATGTCAGTTCTCGTTGGACCTGCCTGGGCAGAGATGTTGTGATGTCTCTCTGTGTCCCCTGCCCAATCTCTAATTCCCTTTTCAGCTCCAGGGCCCTGGAACCTCAGGTGCCATTCTGGATTCTTCCCAGAATACACTTAGGGAATCACATTTGGTTCCTTAGTATAAAAACTCATCTCAGACCTATTGATAAATCATTGTTAAGCTCTTAATTTCACTCTTTTTTCTTTTTCTAACAGATTCTTTGGGTAAAAATTATGGAGAAAATGGTGACCTTAGCTTAGCCAAATCATCTATTTTTAATAACTATCTCAACCTAACGTTCCCCAGGAAGCGGACACCACGGGTGAGTCTGTGTTCTCAGCTTTGCTTTTTTTTTTTTTCTCTTTGAGGCAGGGAAAAATTTGGTGTCTGTTGCTAATTTTTCTATTTATTTTAGCCTAATGTATATTCCCTGGTGAGTATTTTGTTTATTTCACTTTCATAACTCTTGATGTTTCAGTCAATCTTTTTCCTGTTTTTTATAACTTATTTTAGAAAGTCTTAGGAGATTCCTGGGAAGGCATAGGCAGGGATATAATGGTAAACGTTAAAGCAACTAGTTTTCCCCACAAAAAAAAATTACGAATGCTTACTAAAAATTTAATAATCAGCTCTTATAAATGGTTTGATCTGGCTCCAGAAAACCCCTGAGCAGAGAGGACCTGAAAACTCTTATCCAAGGATGGTTTTTTAAATAAATTGGATTAGCCCTGTCTCTTCAGGCTATTTGCCCCAGAGAAGTCTCTTCTCTGTGTTTCCTTCCCACATGGTTCTGTGTAGCCTTGTCCTGGAAGGATCTTTCACTTGCTAAATATTTGAGACTTGCAATAATAATATCAGTTGATTTCCTGACCATAAAGAGTTGCAACTTTACCTCCCCAATTCTGGACAGTTATGAGACTCCCAGAATGTTAGAGCTAGAAAGGCCCCAAGGGACCAATTTCTCCAGTCTCCTCATTCTCCTCAGCTGCCTCGGAAGAAAAAACTTGGAAAGAAATGGATTTGATTAATATCGCACAGATTAATGGCAGAGCTGGTTTTGATTCCAAGTGTTCTGATAGTTGGCACACATCTTTTCCCAGTGTAACAAAATGCCTGCATTCATTCATATATTCCTTATTTATTTCTTTGTCTATTTGTATGTATTATTTTGACTTTTAAAGATCGGTGTGTGCTGATAAATGTATAAAAGCCAGCTCAAGAAAATGTTGAATGACACTTTTTAAAAAATTAATTTCCCCCCAATTACATGTAAAAATAGTTAACATTTAAAACAAAAGTTTTGAGTTCCAAATTCTCTTCTTCCCCATTCCTGGGATACGAGCCAATCTGATCTGGATTATTCATGTACAATCCATCAGTTCTGAGCTCTTTTGCGCAGCAGTGTGCTGGATGTTGTGGGGAATCCAGAAGGAGGGTAGCATGTAGCTCTTGGCTTCCTGGAGCTTTCTGTCTAGTTGGAGAGAAAAACTACACCCTCACTTACAGTAAATGACTTGGACAGTGGGGATGTGGGCCAGAATTGGAGTGAAGAGAAGGAAGAAGTTATTGTGATTGGGGACAGGAGGAGATGATAAAATTTGGAGACAGCATAAGCAAAGGCTTAATGGGCACTTCTCTCACCCAGAACAAGCTTTACAAAGTAAGAGGTGTAGTGAGGGAGGCTTTGAGATACTATCAGGTCTGTCTGCCTCCTATGCTCTGAGAGCTTCTCGGTGCAAGTTTAACAAGATTTGGCAGCAGAAAGTTTCAGTGGCAGCAACCAGGTTGAGGTCAAAGTGATGCTAGGGGAAGAACTCAATTCCTAGGAAGACAGCCGAGGGACTGCAAGGGACCAAGCCCCTTCTTCTCACAGATGAAGAAACAGACCCAAGATCACACTGAGAATCAAGTGGGATTTGAACCCAGCTCCCCTCGACTCCCAAATCCTGCTTTAATGCCCTGTAATTCAATTCTCTGGAAGAATCCTATTGGATTGCACAGATAAACAACTACTTGGAGGAGAGCCTAATAGCATCCTTGAGATTTATTTAAGTACAGTGTCATAGATTTAGAACTGGAAGGAGTCTTAGAACTATCTCATTCAACCTTCTCATGGCACTGACGCAGAGATAGGGCTGAAGTGACTTGCTCAGGGTTAATAATGGTCTGAGACAGCATTTGAACCCAGGACTTCCTTATTCCAAGTCATCTACTTGGCCCCACTAATTCTCAAGGCTTAGAGGGAAGAAATGGTGATACCATCCACCTGCCAAGCTCTGTTTTGAGTCATGGTTTCTCTTGTTCCCTAATTTATGCTCCATCATTTGAAAACAAATTACCAGTGTTCTGGCCAGAGTGTTAGGTGGATTTCAGCGTCTTTCTTGAGGTTCCCAGAAAGCATGTTCAAATGAGAAAACAGTTCTTTCTTTCTCTTTTTTTAATCTTTATAGCATTTTAATTTTTCCCAATTACATAAATTACATTCACCTATATAAGATTTTTCTCCCTCCCTCTCCCTAAAACAGCAAGCAATCTCATATAGCTTATACACATACAATTGTGTTAACCACATTTATGTTGTAAAAGAAGAATCAGAGCAAAAGGAAAAAAATCATGAGAAAGGGAAAAAAACCTAAAGTGAAAATAGCATACCTTTATCTGTATTCAGACTCCATAATTCTTTGTCTGGATGTAGATAGCATTTTCTATTATGAGTCCCTTGGAATTTTCTTAGATCACCACATTGCTGAGAAGAGCTGAGTCTATTATAGCTGATTATTGCACAATGTTGTTGTTACTGTGTACAATGTTCTCCTGGTTCTCACTTCACTCAGCATCAGTTCATGTAAGTCTCTCCAGGCTTTTCTTTTCTTATAGCCATGGTATTCCATCACATTCAAGTACTACAGCTTGTTCAGCCTTTTGCCCATTGATGAGCATGCCCTCGATTTCCAGTTCTTTGCCACCACAAAGAGCTGTTGTAAATATTTTTGTTACTGTGGGCCCTTTCCCTTTTATGTGATTTCTTTGGGATACAGATCTAATAGTGATATTGTTGGATCGGAGAGTATGCACAATTTTATTATAACCCTTTGTCCATAGTTCCAAATTGCTCTCCAGAATGGTTTTTCCAGAATCAGTTCGCAAGAAAACAGTTTTTAAAAATGAAAATTAAAATTTTTAAAAAAGAAAGAATAGTTCTTTCTACTGTACCACACTGTACTTAACTTACACTGAAAACTGATTATATTAAGATCACTCATAATCCCTCTTCCACTCCTTTGAGAGTCCATAGCTCTACTCTTCCCTCCTGTGCCCTTAGCCACATCAGAATGAGACAGCCCCCAACTCTGCTTTGAGAATACTTCTCTGTGGAAATGGAATCAGGGGGCTAGTTTTCTGGATTTCTCCTATAAAATGACCCACAGATCTGACAATTACAACAAACCTCCCGGTCACCCTCAGGCAACATTTGTGGTAATCGCAGGATCAAAATATTTCCTCCTTTTACTTATCATTTCACTCCCCTATTCACTCCACAGCTGCTAAGAACAGAGGAAACTGGGTGAGGAACGTTTGAACCTTTTACTCACCCCTCCTTTGTTTACAGAAGAATGGAAATTAAATAGCTCTTACCAAGTCAGGCTCTGAAAATTGAGTGGCTCTCAGTAATCATCAAGGCGGACTTTGGGGACCAGTGCATTCTACCGTCTTGATTTAATGTGCTCCAGACCAGAAGACTAATTTGTAGAGCTCAGCTTCTCCCCCACAATACCATCCTCCCTTAGTTCTTCAGTTTCCTTCCGCTTTTTAGTTCTACTATCCCCTCATTCTCCTTTCTTTTGAAAAAATGATTTTTTTTTTAGAGTTAGCTTCTACTGGCTCACAAAAGCTGGTTGTTAAATTTTCAGTGTGATCATCTACACCTCAGAAACTGGCAAATGCTACAAGCCAGGATTTGGTTTATTATTTAGTTGATTGTCTATATTTAAGAAAATGGTGGAGAAAATATTAACAATATAGAGTAAACTCAAAAGTGTGTCCAGCTTCCTTTTTCCTTTCCTCCTGGAGAGCTGGATGTTAAATACATATCCCGAATCATACTCATTGCATATATTATTTTTGTGGCCTTGCTTATTTTTCCCTTTATTGTATTCATACACATCCTTCTTATTCATCATCTCTTATAGCATAATGCCCTTCCTGTATCTGTCTACCCTGATTTCTTCAGCTATTTCCTAGCTGATGGGTACCTGTTTGGTTTCTATTTTTTTGCTGTTTGCATTTTGGTGTAATGGAGCCTTTCTCTCTGTTTTTCACTTCACATGTATGTGTGTGTGTGTGTGTGTATATATATATGTGTGTGTGTGTGTGTGTGTGTGTGTATATGTCTAGTAGAGGGATTTCTGATTTAAAGGCATATATATATATATATATATATATATAAAATGTATATAGAGCCTTTCTCTCTGTTTTTGACTTTATATATATATATATATATATATATATATATGTCTAGTAGAAGGATATCTTATTTAAAGGCATATATATATACACACACAAATATATATGTATATGTTTAGTAGAGGGATTTCTGATTTAAAGGCATATATATATATGTAACGTATATAGAGCCTTTCTCTCTGTTTTTGACTTCTTATATATATTATATTATATATATATATGTCTAGTAGAAGGATTTCTGATTTAAAGACATATATATAGTGCATTTAGAGCTTTTCTCTTTGTTTTTCATTTCCATATATATTATATTATGGTATATATATGTATATATGTGTGTGTGTGTCTAATAGAGGGATTTCTGACTTAAAGGAGCTATTCTTTTCATTGTGTATATATTTGCTAGAAGCCAGTTGCCTTGACACTCTTTCTTATCCATGTGCCTGAAACCCTTGAACCCATCCAGTAACATACAATATGTGTTCAACAAAGGGTCTCTTTCTTTGGACTTCTGTGGCTTGACCTCTGGTCATGTAGCTAGAAGGTGTGTCTTTGCTACCCGTCTTTGCCTCTTTTCAATCCACACAGGAATTGTTCCCCGTGTCAACCTGTGCTCTGAGGACTTTGTCAGAACAGAGTCACTAAGGTGTGATAGATTTCATGGACTCTTTTGTTCTCATTCTCCCTCACTGATCTTTCTCTTGCTGGAAACACCTGGAGCACTGACTCACTTCCTCATTGGCAGCTTAGGTGTGTTTGTTATTTCCTCATTGGGAAATGAGATGGTTTCCTAGAATCACAGAGTCTCCTGGCTGGAAGACACGTCAGAGATCACCTGAATCAGCAATCCCTTCTGACCCAAGTAAACAATTGTCCAATTTCTGCTTGGTTCCACCAACCAAAGCAGCCTCCTTATTTGTCAGACGATCGCCTTCTCCTGAGCCAAAATCTGTCTCCGTATAATTTCCCCTCCTTGGGTCTGGGTCTTTCCGATTCCAGTTGAATAAGGTTAATCCCTCTTTCACATACATATTCATGTCATGTCATCTTTAATCTGGGTTCCTTTATTCTTGAATGACACAGTTTTGAGTCCCCTTACCATTGCAGCGACTCATCCTTGGGTCTATATCCTTTCTACAATACGGTAGCAGGACTGATTATGGAACTCCAGATAAATCTGATCAGCATGTAGAATAGTACAAATGAGGGTCTCATTGCTCCACTTCTAGGCTCTGTACTTCTACTAATGTAGCCTCAGAGCAGGTTAATTCTTCCTGGCAGCAACATAGTGTTGATTCATATTGGGCTTGGATTCCATTGAAATCCCTAATTCTTTTTCACATGAACCATTTTCAAGTCATCCCTTTCAGATGAATTTTATGCTTCTGAATTTTAGAAACTAAGCATATGACCTTATGGTTATTTGGGGTTTTTTGTTTTAAATTTCCTATTACTAACTTCAGTCCATTGTTCCAACTTCTTAAAATATCTTTTTGGCATTCATTTACAAATTTGATAAGCATGCCATTTGTATGTATCTTTTGACCACAAGAGGATTTTGAACTGATCCCTGAAGTAATTCACTAGAGACTTTCTTACAAGATGATGTGATTCCATAATCACATCATCCTCAGTCATTCATTCAATTTTAAATCCACATAATTAATCTAGTTTATATCTCTATCACCTCCTTCTCTTGCCTAATTTGGTTGGATTCGGTTTTATCTAAAGTTCTTGCTGGTTCTAATATTCTGTGATACAATGAGGGTTTAGGACATGCGTCTGGTGTCCCATAGGGCAGCTCACTTTTCCCCAGGATGCAGAGCCAAGGGTACAATGAAATATAAAATAGAAAACATGCCTTTAATTTGTTTTTTTAAAAAAACCAGATGTTGCCCAGTGTCCAGTCTTACTGATGTCCAGTCCATGGATGTCATTTGGGTTGTCCCCAGTTCACGCAAATTCTATCCATGGAGAAGAATTTTCAATAGCCCTGGGATCTTCCCTTGGTAGACTAAGCCGGCCCAGGACAGACGCCTCTTCCCTATTGCTAATTGACTCCAACATAACTTGCGTGCTCATCTCCATTCCGCACTCAGTTTCTGTAGAACTAGAGTCCCCCATCAGACATTCTTCTCTCTTATTCTATCCTCTCCCATCTTTATGCCTTTGCCCATCCCAAAGGTAGACTATCATGGATTATTCCTCTATACCTGACTATTAAATCCCTACTTTTCTTTTCTTTTTTTTTTTAATTTTTTTGTTATAATAACAAATCCCTACTTTTCTTCCAAGCTAAGCTCAGATGTAGCCTCCATGAATCTGAATAATTTCTTAGTTATCCTCTGTTTACTAATAACATTTTGCCTAGACCTGCTCTTAATCCCATACTGCTCTGTGCCATATTTATATTCGTGCCTTGTTTCACTTCCCACCCCACCAAAGTCCTTGCCAGCAGAGACTTTGCCATTTTAAAAAATCTCTGTATTCCTCAGACTGAGCACAGTATCTTGCAAAACCATCAGCAAGCATTTATTAAGCAACTACTGTATACCAGGCACCATTCTAGGCATTGGAGATACAGAGATTATAGTTTAATAGATATTAGCACTTAGCACTTAGCACACTGCCCGGCACAGAGTAAGTGACTCATAAATGCTTATTGCCTGACTAACTGATCTCCAGGCATCCCATTAATCTAAGGATGCTTTTCTAAAAAACTCATTTATATGGAAATGCCAGGTTTCATATATGTGATAGCCTGGCTTCAGGTGAAGATTGGAATTGGCCCCACGGGTTCCCCAACCACATAGGGTGGTGACATCTCTACAGAGAGACAGGATTGCCTCTTTCTCCTGATCCTGCTCCAAGCCCTTCCCATCTGGGCCTATGGGCCCTTGATAAGTCCATCCTGTGCTCCTCCTGCTGTCAGCATATTTTATTTTACATCTGTGGCTCTTTTCCTATTGCCTGACTGCCATTAATTTTTAAAAATCTTTTCCAGAGTGACCTTGATTTTCACCCACAGGGGACAGACGAATGGGCTTTCATTATATGAGCATCACTGCCTTTGAGTCCTCTGGAGGAAAAAAAAAATGTGTATATTCATCTTGAGTCCTTCTTAGTTCACCTTCACACTGTTTTTACCCTGGAAGCTTCCATAGCCCACCCATCCCTTTATAGAGAGGCAGTAGAAAGAATAATCTGTAGTAGAACCAGAGTTGGTACATCTTTGTTTTTTAGGTTGAGGATGAAAATAAGCTTGGGAAGAGCTTAGGGCATTATGAGATTATTAAAAAAAAGCTTCTGGCAGCTCGAGACATGACTCTGATTTTTGGAATTGAATGGATGAATGAATAGGCATTTAATAAGGTCTGTCAGTCAAATCAATAAGTATTTATTAAGCGCTAGGCTGGCAAAGGAAGGCAAGGAATGAAAGGCAAGCGAGCTCTCAGTATCTATCCCAGCATTACTCATTGGTCTGGTGTGGGGGTCCTTTGAATGCCTCCTCTGGCAGAAGGCATCTAATGGCAGGGGTCGTTTCTGTTGTAAATGATCAAAACCCTGGAGAAAAGCAAAGTCTTCCAGGTTATAGTTAAAATCCAAAGCATTGAGGATGATGGCAGCCAAGCCGAACTCTAGAGGTTGGAAAGTCAGTCCATGGAGCCTCAACAATCATCTTGGACTAGGTTTATTTGAGGATATTAAGTCTGTTGCCAGGTGGCTTGCAGGTTAGTTAATATTTTGCTAGGAAACAATTGACTGTGGCTCATAGGAGCCTGAACTCCATTGGGGAAATCCCACATCAGTTCCTGATTTTGCCTCACAATGCCTCTGTATTTGGGGGTAGTTCATTTTACAGATAAGTTCTGCATGAGATGATCTCTTATGATTCCTCAGTTTGCAAAACACTTTACATACCTTATCTCATTTATCAAGGCAAGTCAGCTAGCATTTAATAAGCACCTGCTATATGACACTGGGGATAGGAAAAAATGCAGAAAAAAACCCAGTCTATTCTTCCTAGTTTAATAAGAGAAACAGCATGCAAACATCCATAATCAAAGAAGCAAGAGACAGAATACATGACAGAGAATCTCAGGAGGAAGGCACTAGCTTTCAGCAGGGAATCATCAAAAACTTCTTGTAGAAGGTAAGATTTTAGCTGGAAGTTGAAAGAAGCCAGGGAAAAGCAGGAGTCAGAGATGAGGAAGGAGAGAGAGCTCTAAGCATGGGGGACAGCCAGTGGAAAGGCTCAGAGGAGGGAGATGGAGAATCTTCAATGAGAAATAGCAATAAGACCATGGTTACTGGGTCACAAAATATGTGTGGGGGAGTTGGGTGTAAGAAGATGAAAAATAGAAAAAGGCTTTTCCCTATTAGATAGGTGCTATATATATCCATCCATCCATCTATTTATTCATTCGTTTGTTTATTTATTCATTGATTAATTTGCTTATTGCTAACTTAAAAAAAAGGGAAATTATTAGGAAAGCTCACACGGTACTCAAAACAATTTGCATAACTTGAAAGAGAAAACTGGGTACAACCAAATCAATTTTAAGTGTGTATTTCCATTTTAAAGGTGAGGATATAGCAGCCAATAAAGTTCAGGTGACTTTTCTAAGGTGTCATATCCAGTAAAGTATCTCATCCGAGGAGGCAGGGTTCAAAAATCAGATCTTCTTGACTCTAGAATCCAGTGCTGCCTGTGCTTAAAAATATAATGTATAGTTCTTTGAGTAAAAGCCAAATGCACATTGGAAACCGAGCCAAAACAAAACAAAAACAAACCCAAAAAATACCATTGTTTCCTAACTTTGTACTCAGGTCTCCAGCCCGAAAGTGCTGACAGGCAGGAGGGCTGGTTGGCTGAGCTAGAGCCAGGCTCTAGGAGACCAGGAGTCAGGTATAAGATCATCTGTTTCTCTTGGTGTTTGCCCAGATGCTAGGGTTGAGATAATTCCCATTCCCAACATGATGATTTATTATAAACGGAGAAAACCATAAGGCGGAAAGCAGGGCTGTTTGACCCAGCATTTTTGTGCTGCCCCAGAGAATAGAAGTGTCACATTGTTGGGTGATTATAAATGAATGATTGCACTGTTTCCTCACTGTTAAAAAGAAGGATGGTGAGTGCACAGTGGGGATTGGAAGGCTTTAGGTTCCTTGCATAAAAAGGAGAGTGCTTCCATCCTTTCCATGCCCAGCCTCTTACATCCGGACTTTGGTCAGGAGCATGTCAGTTTTGATTCATGGAATGGCCATACCAGCTGCTGGCCCACAGATGGGGAAATAATAGGAAATAGGATATTGATGGATTAATTCTGTGCCTGAATTGTGGCAGAAACAAGCTTTCTATGGGGAGGTAGGAGAGTGGGGCAGTTAATAGAGTTTTAGGGATACCTCCATTTAACGGTTCCTTTTTATAATACTAAGCCCACTAAGTCTGTAAACTCCTCAGCTCCTTCCATCCAAAGGACTTCCATCTAGGAAGTTGCCTGAAGCTGAGAGAGGATAACTTGCCCTTATGGACATTGTCAAACTTTAGGAGCCTAGATTGGATTATTAGAAGAAACTTTCATTTTTATAGATGAGAAAACTGAGGTCCTCGGGAAGGTTAAATGACTTACCTGAAGTCACAAAGTATCTGTTAGAGACCAGATTTTATAACTTATAAAATTCAGTCTTCTTTCCCCTATATCAGGTTGCTTTCCAGGCAAAATTTGAACCCTAGTCTCCAAACTTAGCACAGCTCCAGACTATATCTAAATACCCTTTTTGCCATCTAAATATCCAGTTGCCATGCTGTAGAATTCTGATGACTTCTTCTCTCAAACTGATGACACCTTCCCATGATGCCTTTTCTTCCATCTCCTCCTCTCTTCAACATTCTTTTTTTTTCCCTAGTAAATTTATTTATTTTAATACACATTGCTTTATGGTTCAAGTTGGGAGAGAAAAATTAGAGCAAAAGGGAAAAACCATGGGAGAGACAGAAAAAAGAAGTGAACATATAGTCAATCTCCATAGTTCTCTTTTTGGATGCAGATGGCTTTTTCTATCCAAAGTTTATTGGGATTGCTTTGGGTCGCTGATCCATTGAGAAGAACCAAGTCTTTCGTAGTTGATCATCTTCAACACTCTTTTGAAATGATCTGTCCTCTCTGTATTCAGCTAATCAATGAAGCACATTAGGCATGAAATTCCTACTGAGAAGTGTGAGTCAATATCTAAGATGAATGGAAGCACATCTTCATCAATCCCCTTTTCTCCTCAGAAACAAGTGCTAACATGGTGCTCAGTTTTTTTATTTTCATGGAAATTGTATTCCATAGTGTGTGCTCGTTCTGAGCACCCTGAAGAAATTTTATAAAAATTCATTTTCATTATTGTTTCTTGTTTTAAAAATAATGATCAAATATAGCTTTGTAAACTGATCAGAGGTAGTTTCTAGGTAGCTGTAATAATAAAAGTATTGAAGTTTTGTCTTCTGATTTTAAGTCCTTCCATTCTTAATGATTCATGATGGGAAATTCAATCCACATCTTAAGAAAGAACTATGGAGTTTGGATGCAGATCAAAGCAGACTATTTCTATTTTCACTTTTTTGTGTGTGTCTTTTTCCTTTTTTCCTTCTTTCTTCTTTCACAACATAACTAACATGGAAATATGTTTACACAATTGCACATATATAACCTAAATCAGATTGCTTGCCATCTTGGAAAGGGAAGATGGGAGGGAGGGAGAAAAAGAGCTGAAATTCAAAATCTTATTTTAAAAAATCAATGTTGAAAGCTATCGTTATATGTAATTGGAAAAAAATCAAATACTATTTGCCAAATGGAATTTTAAAAACTCTTAAACAGATTCTAAGTCCTTCCATATCTCAGATTCTGGCCCAGAGCACTTAAGAGACACTGACAAACTGAAGCCTTGGTGATCTTAAGCCAACTTCCTTGTTTCCCTTCAGTGTAACTTGCAATTGTTTGCAGCCATCTCAAGTTAGATCTTTATATCCTTGGTCCCTTTTGTTCAGATAGTTGGGTCATGAAGTCTGTGATTTTGTTGTTAGTGAATAAAACCTAAACCAACATAAGTCTTGGGTTAGAGACAAAAGCTTTTGGAGGCCCAGTGATGTAAGCCAATCTGTTACCTGTTTCCAGAAAGAAAGCCTTCCTGATTACTGAATGAAACATCCCTACATTTGTTCTCAGAGGCATAATCAGCCACATTTAGGGGGAGTTCTGGGGCCTCCCTACCAGTAATGGTTTTTTCAGATTCTTCAGAAATAGTTTGATGGTTCTAAATTTAGTGTTTTTTTCTTGAATATTCCAGGTGGAGAACCACACGGAAGAAAATGATATGAATAAGCGAAGAAGAAAAGGCATAGACAATTTGGAAGAGGTTAGTATATTCAGGACTTCTGTGAAACACACTAAAACTAGTCTGGGAGAAAAACCTAAAAGGATCTCCTTTTTCCCCTCAAGGGTGAACCAATTGATAAGATACAGTGGGATACTGTATTTTTACCCACCCATCTTTTCCCTTGGTAATCCTTGACTACAGAATTCAGGGGACCAAGTCTAAGATGAATTAAGATAGGCTTTTGGGTCTAGAGTTGAAAGGAAACATCTCATCTAATCCATTCATTTTACAATTGAGGAAACTGAGGCCCACTTAGGATCAGAAACGGGAAGGAACCCCAACTATCTAGTTCTATCATCGTGCATGTGTGCTTATTAGATGTACAATTTACAAATTTTTTTCAATAGAAACCTTTAAAGCAAAATTATAAAAAGTCTTTCAATAAAAAATTACATAGTTCACAAATTGTACTTTTCTCTGTAATACAGTTTCTGATATATTATCAAAAGAATTTAATAACACTTTTAAAGCCGTTTCTTTTTAAAAAAAATTTTCAGTAGTACTTTATATTTCTAAATTATCACTTTTAAAGCAGTTTCTTTTTTAAAAAAATTTTCAGTAGTATTTTATTTTTCTAAATACATGTAAAGATAATTTTCAGCATTTATTTTTGTAAGACTTTGTGTTCCAAAATTTTCTCCCTCCCTCCCTCCCTTGTCCACTCTTCCCAAGATAACAAATAATTTGTTATAGGTTAAATATGTGCAGAAGAATTAAATATCTTTTCCAAAATGTGATAATGCCTTCCTTCTCCCATTTTCACCCTTATAGTCATCAAGCTTTTCTAGCCGCAGCACTGGCTCATCTCGAGACTATGGCATCAGGAAGGAAGGCATGAATCAAAATAAAGTTAAGTCCATGGCCAACCAGCTGCTAGCCAAATTTGAAGAGAATACTCGGAATCCTTCTCTCCTGAGACAGGTGAGCCACAGGGCCAAGGACTGTGCTCCTGGAGGACCCTGACCCTACAGGGATGTAGCAGAGATACTTGGCCCAGTGAAAGGCTTCAGGTTGCTTGAGAATCCTGCCTTAAGTGGTCTCCCCCAAACTGATATGGCACGTTCATTGTGTGTGTTTGTGTGTCCCTGTGGACACAGGGGAAGGGGTACGGTAAGATATTGATTCTGGGGCATCTGTCTTAGTACCTGGTGAAAAACTCCCCTCCCACACCACAACATCTGTTTTGAAACTCTTAAAACCTTATTGATTTATCAGAACTGTAGACCCATCTCTAGAACGTTTTCCAGCATTCCTTTCCCTGCTTCCTTCCAACACACTCATACACTGGTCAGACCAGATAAACATCTGGTAAGACAAGAGTCCCATAAACTTGCCCCATTTTATTCTTCATTTTACGTACTAAAATTCCCCAACCCAGAGAGTCAGTGTTGTAGTTTAGCAAACCAGGAATATTTTTGCTCCAACATCTATTAGCAGTGTGACTTTGTCTCCCTAGTAATACTCTACGACCAAAGTTTGTAAAACAGGTACTAGAACACCTTAGAAAAAGAAATCTTCTCAATGGGAAATCCTTATGCCTGTGATATCATGGAACCAGTCTTTAAAAACTAAATTGAGACTCGCAACCTAATATTTTTAGTCCCAACCTTTGTTCCTCTTGTCCTCTGACTCAGGGATTGGAGTTTTTCCTTAGAATTGTCCTTTGCATGATTTTGATTGATTCATTTCAAGATCCGACTTCAAATTCAACCTCAATTATTAACTGTATGACTGTGGGCAAATCACTTAATCACTCTGCCTCAGTTTCTTCATCTGTAAATGAGGAATATGGGGATAATAATAGCACCTACCCCCCAAGGTTGTTGTGAAAATTGAATGAGATAATAATTATAAAGCACTTAGCATTCAGTGTCTGACTGTATACATTTTAGTTATTAATATTGTTATTAATAATAATAATTGCCAGGATGGGGGTTTGGGGTCCCCTGGAGGATGGGAGAGGCTGGCTGACCAAAGCAGAAATACTCTACAAAGGCTCCAAGTCAGGACGCTGGGCAGCTGAGCTCTGGACGCCGTTCATGAGCTCAGAGTTAAACGGACACCAACTTGTCTCCTGGATGGGAAACTTTGAGTTGGGTGGGTGATGGGGAACCCATGTGGAGGGGTTTCAGTAGGTAGCTTGGAGACCCCATTTCTGCATCAGTGACTGTGACGAGGGGGACAATTCCTGCTGCTTCTGAAAGTCCCCTGGCTTCTCTCCCCCACCCGGACCCCACACAGGGTCTGGGAGAATTCCCTGCCCACTTCCCATGATATATGAGAGGAAGAAGCTCCAGTGCCTGATAGATACGTTGGTGACTGTGTTTCTGGGGAGCAGGCTGTTTGCCGGAGGGGCTGAAGCTCCTTAGTGGTGATCCCATTTTACGCCAATGTTCCTGCTGTCCCTCCATCTTCTCTTTGTTTCCTCTCTCCCAGTGTCCTTCGGTCTGACTTAACCTTTTGTTTTCATGTTTCCTACGGTTGTTCTTCTCAACTCAACTTTCTCCTCCAAGACGCAAGCCCTTTCTGACCTAGGTAAGCCAGCCCTACATTCTCCTGCTGGTCTTCCTGCTAACTCTCGCTTTGCTAAGCCAGAGGACTCTACACTCAGTCCATCACCTCCTCTCAAAAGGCAGGTAGGGGCTTCAGCTTCTTTCTCACTTCCAACCTGGCAAGGCTGATGTTTCATTTTAGAAGGAAGGGTAATCTCCACCTCATCCCCCACCCTCTCAGACCATTACTAATAGCCCTTTTACCGGGGCACACTCTAAGGTAAACAGCAAACATCTTTCTTTATCCATTAGCTTGACATTTAATCAATTAGCATGTATTTCTTGTACTTGTTAAGAAAAAAACACTGAATTTAATTATTTTGCTGAATGACCTTGTGATAGATATTTTTTTCAAAGACCAGAGATTTGCATTTCTGGATGTACATCCTGGAAGAAGGAAATACTTGTGAGCTGGTAGAGTTAATCGATGGTTAATCTCCTGTTTCTCTGAAGAGGAACTAAGTGGGGCAGGAAGGAGGCCTGAGAGCAGTGGAGATGTGGTGTGATGATCTCCCTATAGTCATGGCAGAGCAACAAAATGAGGAGCATCTCTGCCAACTTTGCGTTGGATGGATAGTGGGGGACATACCAGAGATGCAATGGGTTTTCTTGAATTCTAGGAAGCTTTGTTTGGAAGGCTCTGCCTTTCTACTGACCTGTAATAACAGTATTAGGAATATTTTGTGTGTGTGTGTGTTTCGGTAAAATCCCATTTTTCCTGGTGGGGATCAGGTGATTTTGGCAAGATGCCTTAAACTCTATGAAAAGAGAGAATCATTTAATAAAGACTTTTTCCCTCTCTAAGACCCTTTTTATGAAAAGGCAGCACAGCTGATAGAATGAAAGGGCTTTAGTCAGGAAGACATCTTTCTGAGTTCAAATCTGGCCTCAGACATTTACTAGCTGTGAGTGAGTTTGGACAAGTCACTTGACCCTGTTTGCCTCAGTTTCCATATCTGTAAAATGAAGTGGAGAAGGAAAAGGCAAACCACTCCAGTGTCTCTGCCAAGAAAACCCAAATGGGGTCACAGTGACTTGTAACAGCAACAAGTCCTTTGTAACTCCAGCTATTATTAACCTAAACACTCCATTTTACCAATGAGGAACCCGAGATCAGGGGCAGTTCAGCAAAGCAGTTATAGCATTGGTGGATTGGATCCTATAGTCTCCAGCTCCAGAGTCTGTCTCTGGGATTGTTTCCTCAGCTACAAAATGAGGTTCCTATGTTCCTGGGATCAGGCCTTCTGGCCTGTTACCTCGGGCAGATGATACTGGTTGGGGTTGTTGATTTTGCCCCGAGCTCATGAGAAGAGCTTCCTAGTGATCGCTGCCAAAAGGAGAAGGCCTCTAGGGCCCAGCTGGTGCTCTGGGCCATGTCTGCCAGAGTTAGTGCGAGTGTGTGTGTCCACGGGTGCCCATGTGGGGATGTGAGGAATCCCCAGGGGAGGGGAAGGCCCTTGCCCAATTGCCCTGTTTCCTAGTTTCAGACACGAGCTATGACTGAGCAGGTGCTCAGGGAGTCAAAGGCAGCTTCTGCTGCAAGCGACGGTCTCACCAGGCCTTTGAGAGCTCGAGCCAAGTCGGATCTGCAGCCCTCCCACTCGGGAAACTTGGTTCCTCTGCCATCCGCTTATCCTGGAGCCTTTGCTCTCATTGGCACTCTGAGGCGCATGCAGTACGTGGAGGAAAAGATCCACCAGGTGAAAATTGGACTCCCTTCTCTTCCTCCTCCCTCTTCCCTGTTCCTCTTTCCTCCTCCTCCTCCTCATCCCTTCTTCTCCTCCTCCCTCCTCTTCCTCTTTCTCCTCTTCTCTGTTCTGGGGTTAGCTGCCCTCTGCCCCTGGGAGCCTCTGGCCAATGCAGCCATCTCCCTCTACAGAATTCCACTCCCTTTATCTCCATGCTTTGATTTTTCTGTGAGTCAGCCTGTGAAAATATTATAGCACTACTGTTTCCTTGGTCTTTTTCCTATTCTTAACTAAAACTTCTCTGTGTATGTGTCTCTCTTCCTTCTTCTCTCTCCTTCTGTTTCTTTCCTTCTGCCTGTCTGTCTCTCTGTGTCTTCTATCTCTGTTTTCTCTCTCTTTCCTTCTCCCTTCCTCTTCCTTTCTTTCTCCCTCTCCCTCTTCCTTTCTTCCCTCTCCTTTCTTCCTGTATCTTTCTGTCTCTCTCTTCCTGAGTATTTTTCTGTTTCTCTCTCTCTTTCCTTCTCTCTCTCCTTCCTTCTTCCTCTCTTTTTCTTTCTCTCTCTCCTTCTCCTTCTCACTCTTTTCTCCTGTTTCTCTCTGACTCTCTATCTCTGTCTCTCCCTGCCTATGTCTACTTCTCTTTTTCTGTTTCTCTCTCCCTGTATCTCTCTGACTTTCTCTGTCTTTGTCTTCCTGGCTATGTCTATTTCTCTTTCTCTTTGTCTGTCTCTCTCTGTCTCTTTTTCACCTGCAGAAGAGGGCTCAAAACTTAGCCAACAGGGAGTTTCACAAAAAGAATATTAAGGAGAAAGCTGCTCACCTTGCCTCCATGTTTGCGTGCGAGGACTTCCCCCAGGTAATTGGTGCATGATTGACTGCAGCCCCGAGGAGCAGCAGATGGATTGCTAGCTGGGCTGAGGACTCCCTCCTTCAGAGCATGTTGGATCAGCACAATCCATCAGTCCTTCCCAGGCACTGGGCATTGTTGGGCCCTTGGGAGCTTGATCATCTTGCATTAGACTGGAAAATGCAGTGCTGTCCAAAGGGGGAAACTATCAGCCTTGGAAAAAATCTGGAAATTTGCAGGATCACCCTTAATGAATTCAGGGCTGGGGAGAGGCTGTTTACAAACAAAGAGATCTCCAGGATGTAGCTAAGCCCCGAGTAACATCCTTTCACAGAATCCTTCATTTGCCTTCAGATTAGGTCTTTCTCTCTCTCTTTTTCCCTTTGGTAACTCCTGAGCTATGACTAGCTTGACAACACATTTCATTCAGCTCCCATTTATTAAATGCCAAAAGTGTGTCCATCACCGTTTAAGCCATGAATGCTAGAAAGAAAATAACAAATCATTCCCTGCCTTCCAAGAAGTCATGTTCTATCAGGGAGACGACACGTGTCCATCTCTATAAATTGCAAAAACACATACAAAATATAGACAAGGTTATTTGGAGGTGGGATGGGTCCATGGAGTCTTCATGGAGATGATGGTGTTGGAGCTGGACTCTTGCACCAAGTTCAGGAAGCAAGACTCGAGGGGGCAACCACAGAGGGGGTCATCCCACTCCTAATCAGTTTATTGGCTGAGAAAGCAACCAGTGTTTGGTTCTGCTCAACCTGTTTTACTTTGTTTTTTATTATGGGGGAGTGGAAATGATTTGATCCTAACACAGCCTTCTGCCATTTAAATGGGAACCAGATGGGGCCGAGTGGATTCTTAGGGTGAAGGTCCCATCTTGTCTTGAGAAACAAAGCGAAAACAGCTTCTCTCACTCTGCAAGGATTTAATGATGCGCCTGCTTCATTCATTGTAACATGGACAGATGTGAATTTCCTCTGGAATAATAATTTTCCTATTTCTATTCCATACAGAATAAACTACTCACCAAAGGTCTTTCTCCCTCCCACCCTCTCCCTTCCTCTTGTCTTCCATCTGGTGGCTCAACTGATACTTCCTCTTCCTTGTCTATTGATTCTTCTTCCTCTAACAGAAAGGTAGTCAATTGTAATTCAATTCTTTCCTGTGGTCTGAAGCATGCTGATGTATAATTCTAACAGTTTGGGGGACTTGCTAGGGATGAAAAATGTCCTTAATGTAATGTGTGTGTGTATATATATATTTATATACATATATAAATATTGTATATAATCTATAAATAATATATATATAATATACATTTTTATAACAGTCAAAGACATCATGCATTTATAGTCTTATTTCTATGCATAAATGGGAACCATGTAGCAAAACCCAATCTAATTAGAATGAAGTTTAGAGCACAGTCTTGCTAGCTGGTTACATAGGTGATAAATTATTTAAAAAATAAAGGGATCCCCTGGGATCTCTCTCAGGCGTCTCTTTGTCCATTTGCCCTCACATTTCTATTTGTAGTGAATGTTGACACATTGTTAACACAGGTTATACATAGCTTTTTAAAAGCTTGGTCTCCACTGACTGATTTTTTATGTGGGGATGGGAGAGTATCCTTGGGATTTTGATTCTCATCAGCCTTGAAGCTCTGGGTTTCCTTCTGACTGTGATAATCAGTGAAGGGTTAAATCCTAGGAATCTGTTCCAGGAGTGTTAATCAATGGTAAAATACTGAGAGGTTCTCTACCTTGATGAATCAGAACCAGGAAATAAGGAATTCATTATATTTGAAGGTGGCAACCTATAGCAATAGCTTTCTGGCTCCTGCTTTGCTTCCACAGAGCATCAATTTGCAATAGCCCTTCGACCATTTTGACCCCATTTGGTGAGGTCTCTTGGAGTTTCCTTGTCTGGGGAAGGAAATGGCAAACCGGTCCAGTATCTTTACCAAAAATAAACAAACAAAACCAAAAAAAAACTCAAATAAAGTCACAAAAAGTTAGATGATGGCAATGAAGTGAGCCCTGGATGCAAGTTTTCTATTTCTTTTGGTTGCACTCAGCTGAGAGTGATTAGGAGGGTGCTCTCTGAAGGTCTTTCCTAGACCCTGAATAGACAGTACCATATTTACCCCTGACTCAGTAGGTCCATGTGGGTCTGAATGCAGTTACTTAAGCACAGCATACTGGGATTAAGTCTTGGCCAGGGTCCTCCACAAGGAAGCAGGGGAAGCACCTGCCACTCACTTGATGATTGCTCTGCAGCTCTCCTGGTTCAAAAATCAAACCTAGTTGGGCAGCTTCCCCTAGGATAGGGGAAGATAGATAATGCATTGGATTTGGGGCATCATTGAAAGGAAATATAAGGAAACCTGACCCTGTTTTCTGACCTTGGGGACCGTCCATGTCCCCTCTGGGCACCTCCTCTGCAGAAGAAGGGGCTCAAACCTCGGTTACCTGCCTCCACATTTTGTGGTTCTATTCCAGTGATGCTGAAGTGACCTTTAGGATGTAAGGGAAAGTGAGATCTTGGAGCTCAGAGACAGGATCTCATGCAGATGATTGATATCT
The DNA here is from genome assembly GCF_902635505.1 of Sarcophilus harrisii. Classification (NCBI taxonomy): domain Eukaryota; kingdom Metazoa; phylum Chordata; class Mammalia; order Dasyuromorphia; family Dasyuridae; genus Sarcophilus; species Sarcophilus harrisii. Next base: position 204,719,999 of record NC_045431.1, read on the forward strand.
ATAATACCTGTAATACATTTGCCACTACACATTTAGTGGCTAGGGACCAAAAGCCCTGACTCTGGCTATGAGATGGAGCATTGATGCTAGGTGCTTCTCAGTTGGACCCAAGCACCAGGAATGGAGGTGATTGCCCTGAAGTCTGTATCTCTGCAGCTGGTCTGCTGTCATCCTGAAGAAAAAAGAGGCCCCTTTCCTACCCAGCTCCCCACGGGGTCCCCAACCAGCTGCCCTCCTCAGGGGAAAGTGTGGCAGCCCAATCACCTTCCCCAGGTGTTCTTACATCCTTCCCTTGACCCTGAGGGCTGTACCAGAGGCAGGATCTGATCTCTGATGGAAGGGCAGGCTTTGGGCAAGGACTTTCCCAGGAGCTCAGTTGCCAAGGGCCATAGTGGGAGAGGGATGGCCACTTACCTGCCCTCCTTTATCCTGCTTGTCTCCAGGCCCGCCCTGTGGGCGGGATCTGGCAGCTTGCCTCTGTCCACAGATATCCGGGGTTCATTCTTTTAGCAAACCCAGAGGGCAGGGAAGGGTGTTTTAAAAGCTGCTTGCTGGGCTGCCACTGATCCTCCCAGCTTGGCACCTGGCTGTTCTGTCAGTGGCTTTCCAGTGGGTCCTCTTGGCTCCATGGGATTCACCCAAGATCATCTATCCATCCTTTTATTACTTAGGAGCTTCTCTTTAAAATTAACCCTAATTTTTAAAAAATACCCAACACACCCAAGAAAGGCCACGAAAATGAGCCAAAGAGACTAGAAGCATTAATTCTGGGTTTAGGGAATAATCTAAGAATTGGAATCTGAAAAATCCTTTGAAATGAATGACACCCCTGCTGGCCCCAGTTGCATCCTAGTGCCCCCTGATAATATATATAACATATCCTATATGTATATATGTCCTTGTGCTAGCAGAAAATGTGGAGGGAGCTCCCCAAATCAAAAACAAATCTTATATTCTGCCCTTCTCAAACAAAGTAATGAAAAACCCTGACCCTCTGAAGAATCTCACTTTACTAGCTTCATACCTAATAATTAAAGGCCTTTTTGATCTATTTAACATGGTAAGGCCATGCTTAAAACAGCACAGACCTGTAAGCTTTTGCTCATGAGTGTGATATAAGGTATATAGGGGTGTGTGTGTGTGTGTGTGTGTGTGAAAAATCTTCATTATTTGCCTGCAGTAGGTTCAAGAATTGGGGGTGGGAGGAGGCCGTATATAGATCTGTGTAAAACCCCTTGCCCTCTTTAGGATATTTTCCAATGTCTGCATCCCCTTGGTCACTCATGTCAAGTTTCTTTGGAACAAAAGCCATTCATCGATAGCATTCAGAGTGGGTGAGCAGGACTGGGGTTTGAGACCAGTTTCTCCCACCTCAGTCCCAGGAGTCACCCTGTTTCTACTTCAGCCCCCCCCCCTTTTTCAGTCACATATACTCACCTCCAAGGCCCCCATGTCCTTTTTTAGCTGATTTCCTTGTCATCCCAGAATTGCCAAAGAATGGAACAAAGGGGAGGGGGATTTCCCACCTGTCGAGTGTAATCTTTGCCCAAACCTGGAGATGCTCAGACTGACTCTGCCTATTTCACCACAGTCCTTTGTGCCGGGAGCTACTGGAAAGCCTAGCCCCACTCCAAAGAAGGAATCTAAGCAAAAGTTATTGCAGCCAGACCCAAGCCAGGTACAGCCCTCGTTTGCCTGCATTTTTGCTCCTCCAACTGCACCTGGGTTTGTCACGTTAGCTTTGTGTGTTGATTTGGTGGCAAGTGCACGTAAAAAAAGACGGCCCTGTGTGAAACCCATGACCTCATTCCCCTCATCCCTCTCCCCTTCCATCTGTTTAATTTATTCCCTTTGTGTTGCATGGCTTAAAAAGCCCTCCAGCATTCCAAAGAAACCCAACATATTTTAATTTTTAGTTCTATTTTATAGTTCTACTATTGACAGACTAGAACACCATTTCTTTTGTCAAAAACTAGTTTCAAATGTAAAGAGAATTAAAACATTGGTATAGACCATATGATGACATCTTCTGGCATTATGTGGTATTACATCTGAGCAAAAAGTGAACTCAATTTTGGAAATCTAACTGCATATGGAAAGGTAGGAGGAATTCCTCTGTCACCTGAGATAGTGTGGAGGAGGGGAAAGGTATCTCTGCAAATGCAAAAAGGAATTGTAACAGAAAAGTGCCCTGATTGGGTGGCGACTCAGTTCCTGGTAGACCTAGCAGGAATTGCTGTTGCCATATTAGAGAACAGCATCTTTCCAGGTGTGTCACTCCCGGGGTTTGCCCCACTACTAGGATTCTGGGAGTTCATGGAGTGGGGCTGGGAATGGGGGAGGACACAAGGTCTTTTTGTGGGATCCATCTCCATCTGTGGGAAAATCAGACTTGATTTATAGTCATTTTGTCAGCAGACAATGGTTCTTTCTTGTGATGCTCATAGAATGAAGCCTTGGGGTACCAAGAGAAGATGCTTAGGCTGGGGGTTAGGATTGTAGCCCTGATTTACTGTGGTCCAGCACCAATTATCTTCCCGCCAGGGAACTCTTCACCTGAAAAATGAAAGTATTGGACTCAATCACCTGCTGGTATTTTCTGTCATTCTCCAAGAAAATAGGATATAAAGGAAAATCCTTGAAAACCAGATGAAGAAAGAAAATCTGGAGGGTGGATAGTGAATACGTAGCTAAAACATATTTTCTGTCACAATCTTTTTTATGTCTCTAGGGACAGAGTGAGAACATCTCTGAATTGAGGTGGCTTTCTGTATTTTTGTGCCTCCTGGGCATCCCTTTGCTTACAACCTTGTTTCCTTCTTCAATCTTGAGTTTTGCAAATATTATGTGTTCAGAGAAGCCAACAAAAGGCATTATGGTGGAGAACCAATTTGATATGATGGGGAGAGCATTGAAGACCACCTTAGACATTAGTTGTATGATACTGGACCTGCCAGCCTCAGTTTATTCATTTTTAAAGGGGAGATGATAAAAAAATTAAGAAATTAGTACTTTTAGGAAGATCAAATGAGATAATATATAGAAAGGATTTTGCAGTCCTTCAAGTGACTTTACTTTCTGATGAATATATCTAGTGTCCTTTTTTCCCCAGACAAAAATACGTTAATATTTTTAATTTTTTATATTATTGCTCATTATTATTATAATTGTCAGTTATTACCAATACTAGCTGTATGATGAGGAGCAAGTTAGTTCAATTTCCAGTGCTTGAGAAAATTCTCAAGTTACAGATTGGGTTGGCACCCAGTGTTGATAGAGTGAGTTTCTAGAACAGGAATTCCCTACAGATTAAGTCATAGGTCTAGCCCATCCACTCTCAGCCCAATTCTCTCTCCCCCCAAGAAAAAAGATAGCTCAACAGCTGAAAAGAAGTAGAGCCCCAAGCTGGGTTAGGGTGAATTAGATAAACATTTTAAAGCAGGTGATGATTTAGCATGATAAATGATCTCATTTAGTTCTAAGAGGTCTCCATCAGAGGGGCTTATTGAGTGCTCTGTCCCTTCTGCGGTCTACGGAGTGAGCTGATTGCTCTGTGACCTGAGTTTGTCTCAATTCTGGGGAATTAGAAAGGAACATGCTGCATGGGAACTAAGGTCTAGTGCTCAGTAAACTTCTAGCAGCCAGCTTGTCTGTGTTACTGCACTGGACCCTTTCACCCAGGATTCCAAGGTTCTGGAAATAAACACCCTCCTTCCTAGTCATCAGCTTTGGCCAAACCTATAATGAAAAGCATATGTTCCTTCTTGGAACCACCAACTTAGTTCACATCCACTGATTCCTATGGCTAGGCTTTTTGCCTTTGCCCATGAACTGAAGAAGAGTCAGATTGTAGGAATCTCAACCTCTTGGGCAAATCTTTCATGCTTTCCAGACTCAGTCTCCTCCTCTGTAAAAATAATAGAATTTGGATTAAATGACCTTTGGTGTCCCTGCCATCTCTAGGTGTTCTTTGTTAAGGAGCACAATTTCAGAGAGTCAGTTAAATGTGGTATTGTCAAAACTCAGAGTTTTTGTCCTTAAACATCCCAATATTTTTTAATCCTGAAGCAGTTTTGTGTGATGAGTTATTGATCCTCAAGTCTTCCTCCTCTGCATCCACTTGACCATCCTTGAGAATCTGCTTCTCTGAATTTATCATGATCTGCTGATCTGGAGACTCTGTCCCTTTTCCCAGGATGGGGAAGGAGGAGGCCCCTATTAATTCAGTTAAATGATCAAACAGCCATTGGAGGGGTAGGAAGGGAAAGATTGTTTATAAAGGAGTACCCAACCTACTATTGACTCAAGCTAAGTGATAAATCATTGCCCAGCCTTAAAGATCTCAGTCTTCATGGTGGAAGATGGCAGCTCATCTAAGAAGTAAAATTCTCTAATTGGATGTCAGGAGCTGCTTTTCTCCAGTGTTTGTTTTAAAACTGGATAGACGGCATTTATTTATTGGATTTCTGGGAGCGCTGGACAAGTCCCAGCTCTCAGATTTCAGCGAGCTGCCTTCAAGAGTATCTATCAGTCCCAAGTTCTTGTATCTCGAGGTTCTCTCCTCTGTCCTGAGGAAGAAAGAATGGATCCTCCCTCAACCATCTGAACTCAGGAGAGCTTCCTTTGGAATTACTTCATTTGGCCTGACTCCTTCAGAGAGAAGAATGGGGGAGAACAGCTCAATTCCTTAAGCTTTAAAGAGTATTCCATAGTCTTCCTAACTTTTAGTCTTTAAGAGTGGGAGGTTCCATTCCTCTCAAATAACATCTCCTGCCCTGTCTCAGGTCTGATACCCAGTGGAAAGTCATAGTCCCAGAGGATAATTGGGAGTTTGAACATCCACCATAAGCAGAAATTTCAGACAAGAGAACACTGTGAGGTTGTTGTTCAGGGCCTTGGCCCCTCTTGAAGTTTCACTGATGCAATAATTCAATTTCTACAATGCCCGGGGCCCTAGACTATAATGGAATGTGGCGCCATTTTTTAATCGGACCTTGCATGAAGTCATGAAATTACCCATTGTTTGACTCAGCCTCCACTGGTATTCTTCTTTGGAAGAGACTCAAACTGCTACGCCCATTGGGTAATGTGGTTCTGTTGCCAATAAACGCAGGGGCAGGGTAATTTGTTGCCCTCTAAAGATAGGTATTTGTCCAAAAATAAACAGGGAAAGGCTTTAAAGAAGGACTCACCATCTCTTCAATAAGTTAGGATTATTGTGTCTATGTGTGATGGGGGGTGCTCTGTAAATCCCCTTAAAAAGTAAGTGCTACAAAAATAAGTTGTCATCATCATTGTTGTTATAAAAGTCTACAGGCTTGTTAAGTCTACCCTAAAAGATATATGTATGAAACTCCTGGCAAAAAGAAGAAAAAGGGAGGTTGGTTACAAGTCATTAATCTCATAGCCTCCATGAAGAGAGAAGGAAAGGTTTAATCTTTCCTTAGAAATAAGGAGTTACATACCTTCTTCCACTACCCTTTCTCCTCATATATGACTGTGTGTTTATATTTTCTTATGAATTTGGCGCAGCTTTTAAGCTGGTCAAATTTTGGGGGGGTTTCTAATTTTGTCCCCCAACCTGATAGCCATCTGCTTTTCCCAGCTTCCTGTTGCCTTTAGATCTGGTAAACATGTGATGAGTCATTAATAAATTAATATTATATTTCTACCAAGAATAAAATCTTGTCATATTTTAGAGAAGCCTTCCCCCCCACACACACATAAATCATGTTGTTCTTAGTCCATTAAGCATCACTCGCTAGCCCAGTTGTCCAATTCCAACTTATTTCTACAATTATCCAACTTGTGTCTCCCGATTTTGTCCCACAAGATTTTATGAGACACTTTGTTAACTTCTTTTCTAAAGATTCTTGTTAAACCTATATTCTCCAGATCTACCATTTTGCTAACCCTATCTTTAAAAAGGACTCAAACAACAGTATTTTTAAGTGACTAGGGACTTAAGTGCTAGGAATAGAAATATAAGAATTAAAGGTAACAGTCCCTAAGCCTCTAGTAGCTTACAATCTTTTGGAGAAAATAAAGCAGTACACATAAATAAATACAAGATCCATACAAAGTAAGTGAAAGGTGATTTCAGGGATTGAGGGAGGCAGTAATAGTTGGAAGTTCATCAAGGAAGGCTTCTAGTAGGAGGTGAAATGTAAACTGGCTTTGGAAGTTTGGGAGAGAAGTTTTAAGGGGCATAGTTGAGGAAGGATAGAGGGAGAATCTATATAAAAGCAGAGATTAGAGGAAAAATATCACACGTGCAAAATAGCAGTTTGGACAGTAATGGGCATGAAAGGGAGGGATATGTATTACATCTGGAAAGAAAGGCTGGAACTAGATTGCAAAGAGCATTAAATGTGCAAAAAGGAGTTTTCATTTGAGTTTAGAGGCAATAGAGAGCCATTGGGGTTTCTTGAGCAGAAGAGGGACATGATCAGATTTTTGCTTTAGGAATAATGGCAAATTTTGTTAATTTATAAAGAGCATGGATTAGAGAAAGATACTAAAACAGAGGAGTTTGTGGTAGAGCCAGGAGGTAGTAGAATCACTAGAGCTTCTCAAGCAAGGATGTGAGATGGGCAGATCTATACCCTGAAGATATTATTTTGGCATTTTGTTTGAGAATTGTTTTGAAAGAGGAGACAATGTAGGGATGCAAAAATTGGGGGGGGAAGAGGAAAAGAGGGAAAAAGAGAAGGGAGGAAGGAGGAAAAAAAGAAAAGGAAAGGAGGAAGGAAGGAGAGTAGGCAGACTAACCTGGTGTGAGCTTTTTTTTTTTTTTTCATAGCAAGCAGTCTCTGCAGAAGTGATCATGAGCCATTTTTACCCATAACTTTGTTGAATGGGTTGGTACTCTAGGCTTCCTGGCATTATGAGAGACTTTTATCCACAGGCTCAAGTATTGCCCCATACACCTTGTAAATAAGACAGTAAATCCCAGCAGCCTTTTTGTTGCTATTGTTGGAGCATCCCTCCAGTCTCTTCACATTAATCCCTCAACTCGAATTGCTCATCAGTTGTGACTGAAATTGCTTATTAGTCCTCCCCATAATACAGAATAATATAAAAGTACAACCAAGCAATTCAATGCCTGTTGCAGTGTTTGTAGCATTTCCCTTTCTCAGTTCACCCATGGATTCACCAGAATACAGGAGATGCATCTGTTTATTTCATCATCCCTTCTTTTAGTGGGAGTTTGCCCTTACAGGTATTCTTCACTTTCCCATTGGTATTTTTGTTGTTGTTGTTGTTGACATTACTATATTCATGGTTCATTTTAATCTCCTAATTTTGCTTGTTTTATATTCTCAATTTAGTTTTCTCATAATTCTCTGAATTCTTCACATTTGGTATTTAGGATAGAGCAATAATTGTCCATGACAATCACATACCAACTATGGCTTGCTCAGCCAATCTCTGGTCACTGGACATCCTTTGGGTGGGATTTTTCCCAGAGTTCTTTTGTTTTTGCTACCATAAATAGTATTACTATGACTATTTTGAGACTGGTAGAACCAAGCCCCAACTCTGCCCCATTGGAATTCTTCTTCATAAGAAAAACAGTTAATCTTTTCCCCTTCAGATTTATTTAAATCAGAGGGACACTTTCAGCCCCAAGCTGCATTTCAGGCACATCTCCTGTATGTTGAAGTTTGTAGGCATGTGAGAATGAGTGCCAAGGAATTCCAGCCTCTGGTCTTGGGGCCGGTGGTGATAAGGTTCAAGGACTCAGCCTGTGGGTGAGCTTACTGGTATTACTCAGATAGTTTTTTTTAAGAGGGCTTAGAAGATAAATAATGCATTAATTTTTTCAGTAGACTTTGGGGTCTACCATGGTTCTTTTTAGGGAATGGACTTATTTGTACTTAGCATATTGGGGAGGCTGAGAGTTCCTATTTAGTGGAAGAGTGGTCTAGGAGGCTTTGGGGTTTGCATAGTCTAGCACATTTACAGAGTTTGGTGGTCTGATATGTAGCTATTTTCTGTGAGAGTGACTTAGGAGTGACAAATGACTAAAGCAAAGTTCTATCCCCATGTTCCCATTCCCCCCCATTCTGGTCTCTGGCATTCCTGCCAACATTCTTTCCATATGCAGATACTGCTGAAGTCTGCTCCTGCCACCACCCCATACCATTTTCTTTGCCCACATAGCATTTGGAGGCAGGATGACCCTGGGAATAGTTTTCATGAAGGACTTCTTTAGAAAGTTTCTTTTTCTGTGATGTCCCATCCATGTTGGATTCGCCTCAGTAGCAAGCTTTCCTCTCCCTGGGAGCTGCCTAAGGATGCTGAACAGAACACGAGGGAAGAGCCTGGGGAAAGAGAATAGAAGCCTGCCTCCAAAGAGGAGTGTGCCCTGGAGATGGATGGCTGGAACCAGACAATTATTGGGAGGAAGAAGGGGGAAATGTCTAGAGTGCTTTTTTCCCCCAGCAACTCCCTTTCTCCCTTAGTTTATAGGGAGCATTGTAAGGACTGGAAGGATAGAACGTTTTTTATGCCCCCTTGTTTCTTTGAATAATGAAGGGATGGGACCAGAAATAGAGGATGGGACCAAAGAAAAAAGGACAAGAGTAGGAGACATAGGAAGGAAATAAGGCATAAAGGATAGAGGATGGGGAGAAGTGAAGAGGAAGGGGAAAAGGATGGGGGAAGAGAAACTAGACCTGTCATTTCAATGGTAAAAAGAACTCCTAGGTGAAGAAACTTCATCTATTGGTGCAGTTTGTTCTGTCTAGTCTCTTACTATGTCATACACATGCATCAGAGGCATAGGTCTCCATACTCCTACATGTGAACTTACCACTTGGAGCATTCCTGCTGCTATTATATATGTTGAATTGGGGAAGGACCTGGAATAAGTCTCATCTCTGTTTCCCCATTTTCTACCTGCTCTAACCTCGTCCCCTTCCCCCAATTTGTTATTAGTTGACAATTATTTGGCTAGTTTATGTTTATTAGAGATTGAAGGAGGATTAAAGGCATTGAATTATGGGAGGAAGGATGCTGGAATAGGTATTAATCATTGTACTCATCCTAGCTAAGTTTTATTCAGGTGTGCAGCTTAGTAGCTTTTAGGTTTGGAACAGATTAAGTGGTAAACTGCACTAGGATTTTTGGGACACTGTTGTCTAATGTTCTGATGAGCACCTGAAGATCTGCAAAGAGCACTCATGCTCTTGCTCTAGTTCGTTCTCTCTCTGTGTGTGTGTGTGTGTATATATATATATATATATATATATATATATATATATATATACACACACTCACACACATACATACATATACACATATGTATGTGTATATATATATATATTTTTTTTTATTTTCACAGCAACCCAGATGCTGTCATCCTGATTTTGCAAATGAAGAAACTGAGGCTCATTGAGTTAAATGACTTGGTGGTGATCATATAACTAGTGTCTGAGGCAGGATTTGAGTTATTCTTTGAGAGTTTAACATTTAGCTAGTAGTCTATCATAATTCCCCAGGCTTTGGGACTCTGGACAAATTGCTTCCATTTCTGGCTTTGATTTTTTCCTCTTAAAATGAGATTAAACCTGGTAGTTAGTCTCTATGAGCCCATCCTGGTGAGAGCCACTCGGTGATATCATGGATAGAGAGTTGGATCTGAAATTAGAAAGTCTTTGGATTCTGTTAACTGTGACATAGACCCTGGGCAGAGAAAAGAACTGTATGTGACTCTGTTTCCCCATCCCATCCAATTCTGAATCTGTGATCTTCAGAGATGGCTCAATGCTGTTACAATACTAACTGCAGTGCATGCGATTCGGTTCCTTTTGGTTTAAAGCCCCTCCTGTCCCTTGCTGAGGGAGCGAGTGGCAGCTCATTACTTGCTGTTTATATGTTTGTGTGCCTTCCTCCCCTTCTCACTGTTCTGCTTTTTTTCCCCCTCCCATGCTCAACTGGAAACTCATTGTTTGTCCTTTCCTTAAATAAATAAATAAACTTTCCTCTTGCTTTTCTTCTCTATCACTGCCTCCATCACCCGGTAGATGACAGTAGGGAAAGTGTCTCGAGGAATAGGGGCAGTGGCTGAAGTTCTGGTCAATCTGTATATGAATGATCACAGACCCAAGACCCAGGCTGCTTCGCCAGAGCGGGTAAGGCTGCCTCCCTTCTCCCCCAGTGACCTCTCCCATGTGAAAGGTCTTTATCCCTGTTGTGTTCAGAACCCCGGATGCTCTGCCTTTCATGCTCTTAGAAGCCCTGGGTTTTTCCCCCTTTGGTTATCATGTCATTTGAAAAAGTAAATGTGCCCCAAACTGATCATTTTGATTGGATTCAGAGGACAGTAATGGACCAAACATCCCTCTCACCCAATTCATCTACTTCTCCACCTGAGGCTACTCCTGGCTGGAATCACCAGGTATCAAGTTATTCAAAATCACTAACTTGGTTTGAGTCTTCCATTTTTCCTTTCACCTTCCCCCCCATAATTACAAGCTAACTGGTGTGTATTTATCCCCTTTCCTCCGCCATCCCCATGGGCTGGGTAAACTCAGCCCACAATTGCTTAATACTAAGAAGCTCCAGGTAATAAACTCTCACATGAATGGGGTGGGGTATGTGTGCCTTGGGTTGAGCAAACTTTGCTTTCCTCCCATAAGTTACTAATGTACACTTCATAAAGACTGGAATGGAAAATGTCACATTTTCTATTTGGTCCCTTTTATTTTGTCTTCCCTTGGAAAGTATTGTTTTATGTCTTCCTATTCAGCACCATGTTATTGAAGTCATGGAGAGGGGAAGAAAGGGCGAATGTATCTATGGGTAAAGGATGAGTTTAGGCTTCATCTTTGACATATACTAGTATCTGGTTGTAGGGAAACTGCCACCTCTTAGTATCCTAATCATCTCTCAAAAACTATCAATTGCTACAAGTGGCAGATCTCATTGGAGAAGGGTAGTTCCATACAAGGAGTTCCCTATTGTTAAGAATCTCAGATCTGGGCAAAAAAAGTAGGAGGTAGAGGGAAGAACCTTTTTTAAAAGGTTTAAAATATATATATATATTTTTAAAAGTTTAAAAATATATAAATTTATATATAAATATATATATATTTATATATTTTTAAAAATACGAATCTTGGAGCAGACTCAATTTGGAAAATCACATTAAGAGGCAGTCCTGAAGTTTTGCCATACAGACATGGTGTTAGACCCTGTCTTAGTTGGGAAAAAGACTTTTTTTTTTAGTCTCTCCATTTCTGGGTACTTCTGCTACACTCTTCAGTGAAAGGGGAGGATGCTTTAGGGTGTAGTGTAGGGGAAGTAGACCTGGGTTCCAGTGCTTGTTCTGCTACTTCCTACTGATTTCCCTTTAAATGAGCTTCTTCCTTGTGAAGTGAAGGAGGTAGGCAAAGTCTTCATCAGCTTTAAGCCCTAGGTTCTGGCAAGCCCTTTCTACCCACGGATCACAGCCTACATACATGTCAGGACGTTTGATTTTTGCTGGCACCGGTGGTTGCCATCAAGGACTTTTCTCCTGACTAGCTGTTTTTCCTCCCTCCTTGTCTCCTGTGTCCCCAGGGATCTTTGAGAAGAGAATTCCCCCAGAACCTAGGAGGAAGCGACATCTGTTACTTCTGTAAGAGGCGCGTGTACGTGATGGAGCGCCTGAGTGCCGAGGGCCACTTCTTTCACCGGGAGTGCTTCAGATGTGAGATCTGCTCCACCACGCTTCGCCTGGCTGTCTATGCCTTTGATGCCGATGAAGGTAAACCCCTGGAGCAGCCTCCTTCAAAGGCAACGTCCCAGGGGATTCCCAAGTGGGAGAGAGAGAGAGAAGGGCTGAGCCCTTCCCGACCCATAGGCGAGTGTTTCTTGGGAGTCCTCCTCCGGGAAGGGCCTTTCCCTGGCCTTGGCCCTGGAGCTTCCCAAGGATCCCAGGCAGTAGGATTGCTGCTTTGAGCTGGATGGAGCACATTGGTGACCTCTGTTGACAATGGGACCATTACCATTTTACAGATGTCTGGACAAGCCCCTTAATCTCAATCATGGCAACTCCCTAAAGCCATGTCTTATAGAAAATATGTCAGCCTGCATTGGAAGAGATCCCTCATTCAGACATTCCCAGTGTCAGTAAAATGACAGATTCTGTCTCTCTGTCTCCCCCAAAAGAAGGATAACCTGGGTTCCAAGATCACTTGCAGACAATTATTAGCCGTGGGACCCCAGAAAAAGTCACCAAGCTTCTCTTTCTTGACTTTTATTGAACATTCTGTACTTATTGTACAAAACGAATGAGTTTATTTATTTATTTTTTATTTATTTAATTATTTTTGCTTAGGCAATTGGAGTTAAGTGACTTGCCCAAGGTCACACAGCCAAAATAAGTAAAAGTACAATAAAGCATTAAAAAAAAAAGAAAAAAGAACAGGACATGGCAGAGTAGGATTACTATGCTGGTACATGAGGAAAATGCTGTGGGAATAAATTATCTAGATTTTAGCAAAGTATGTAACTATCTTTCATGTTTTTTCTGCAGACAAGATGGAAAGGGGAGAACTAGATTTTAATAAATAATTAGGTAAATTCACACTAAATTGAATGAATGGCATTGCAGTGTTGTAGATTAAACAAAACCTGATGACTTGAGGACCAAAAAATCCCACTTCGTACACATAGCAGTACATCCTAGGCAAGTCCCATTTCTTTGGGCCTTAGTTACATTGTAGTTACGTTGCAAGGTCTCTTCCAGCTCTAAATCTGTGATCTCATCAATGGCCAAACACAGAGTTATCTTTAGTGTTTCAAAGTCAACTTGGGAAAGAGATCTCTGCAGGGTCCCAGAATTTGGCAATGTCTGTTTAATATCTTTATTAAAGAATTGTAGGGACAGATAGTAGATGGAGCACCAGCTCTGGAATCAGAAGGACCTGAATTCAGATCTGGCCACAGATACTTAACACTACATAACTGGAGGTCTCTGGGCAAGTCACTTAAGCCCAATTGCTTCACACAATAAATAAATTTAATATAAATTTTAAAAAATAATTACATTAAATATCATCTCTCCATTTTGGTATTTTTAACAGGCAAATTTTACTGCAAAGCTCATTTCATTCACTGTAGAACCAATAGCAAACAAAGGAAGAGACGAGCAGAATTGAAGAGACAAGAGGTAAGATTTTTCTGTGAAATGCTTCTGGAGCAGCTAGACAGCACAATGAATAGAGCACTGAATCTGGAGTTTAAGGGCCACCTCAGACATTTAACACTTACTAATTGTGTGACTTTAGGAAAGTCACTTAACCATAATTGTTTCACCCAAAAAAATACTTCTAACATAGGGAGGAGTAAGTGTCCTTAATCAGAAGGCATTTCTCTGTGACCCCAAAAGATGGCCACCTTGAATCTGTTGTCAGTTCAACCAAGAGCACCCTTGGTTCTTTTGATAGGAGCAAGTGAGTGACAAAGTGTGGTATCTAGTGTTATCTTCATTATTCTGGGTCTTCTGGGACCTTTAAGCTCAGAATGAATGCAAATATTGCCTCCATTTGGCTTCTAAGAAACCCTAAATCTGACATTCCCAAAATAAATAAATAAATTTGCACAAAGTCCTTGGGAATAGACTTAAGGACATGTCCTCATGAGGTTTTCTCTTATCTATATAACATTCACTTTCTTGGATTGTCCTATACCTTTAGGAGACATCCACAGCTAAGTCTACCCCATTTCTTCTCTTCAAAATAACCATTTATTTTCTCAATTGCATGTAAAAATGTTTTTAACATTCTTAAAAAAAAAAATTTAGTTGCAAATTCTCTGTCCCTCCCCTCTCCTTGAGAAGGCAAGCAATTTAATATAGTTTATACATGTGCAGTCATGTAAAACATTTCCAGATTAGCCATGTTGCAAAAGAAAATGCAGACCAAAAAAAAAAAAACCCTAGAAAAATAAAGTAAAAAAAGCATGTGCCAATCTGCTTACAAGTCTGTCCTTTTTCTAATGCTCTCTTCTGAAGGCTTTTCAGTCTTGTTTCCATAACACCCTTTTTTACAGCATATTGCCTAAGATGCACCCTCTACTCTTCCCCAAGAGGCAGAAGGGAGAGGACATAGAAATCTTTCCTGCTAACTTAGTATATGTAGATGGTTGCTCAGGCCCAGGAAGAGAGAGAAAGAAAGAGTTCTTTTTTCTCCCCCTCAATAGTATTTTTTTACAAGTATTTAGTTAAAATAGTATTTTATAAATTAGAATTTATAGTATTCCAATAGTATATATTGGAAAAATTGTATTTGGAAAAATACAACGTGTCTGGTGGTTTGGCCCCTGGCCCATCTTCATTGGCTCTGAAGCCCTTCCATCTGTCTGAGCATCCCCTCTGTATGACTCAGGAATCAATACTTCTCTTTGTCCTGTTTCTAAGGAGGAAGCAAAGGAGAAACAGCAGGAAGCCAAGTGGCCAGACCCTTCCCCTGAAATTCTTGGTCCTGCTGTCAACAGCCGAGAAGTCAGCCCGCCAGGTATCATGACTTCCTTCTTTAGGAAAGTGCTATGCTGGCCCATTAGGGTGACAAGGGATCTGCTTGACATCCCCAGGAGCTTCTGTAACAGGATATGTGGGTTTCTGCATGAGACCGTCCTCCATTTCAGGGACAATGCTTACAACTACTGCTATATGTATGAACTTCTGAGTTTGGGGGTACCTCTCCTCTATGTGCTTTACGAGGTCTTGACGGACATGTACAGAGAGGCAGAGTCCCCTCTCCAGAGAATGCACGATTGGGTGCAACAATCCCTCTGGCTCAAACTCAGCTGAAGTTTCTCTTATTGTATGCTCTATTTTCTTCCCAATACATTCTCTCCCAAAGTGCCTGTGATATTCCAAAGTGTAAAAATTGCAGTATTTTTTGCAGTTTGCTAGGACTCTGAATTTCAAATAATTTCTTTTTTAAAAAAAAAATTTCAAATAATTTCAATCGACTTAGATGCATATGCCGAGAGTCCATCCACCTCAACCTTGTCCAGTTTACTTGGCAGAGGTGGATGCCCTCATGGCACCCATGTGTGGAACTTACATGAAGGATGTTTTGATAGCTTGGAAAGCTTTGATTCTTTTTACCACGATAATGAGCCATATTTCTGGGTTTACATTTCAAGATATAGTAGACAAGACAGAACCTTTTTCTTTCTAAAAGGTTTTTTTTTTAATTTTAGGGTTGGGGTGGGGGGGTGGGAAGAAGGGGTGTTTTATTGGGGAACTGGGAATTTGTTACTTGGGTGGTTTTTTAGCTTTTTTTGTAGATTATAAGGTTTACCACTTGTGCAGATGATGATGTGAGATTTTTAAAACAACACCTCATAAATGAACACGCCACCTTCTGGGCCAATGGCTTTCAATTTACTTGTGTACACTAGGCAGTTAAAAAAATTGCTCTTAAATCTCCATCACTGAAGAATTAGAATGTGGATGAGCAGCATGTAATTAAAATAGTGTAGTCCAAGAAGAGCTAGTGGGACAATAGCAATAAACTATTTTCTTAGAATTAGAAAGATTTGCCTTTCTCCTTTGTTTTGACTTGAAATGCTAGATTTATTTTTCACTCCCCAATCCCCAACAAGCCAATACATAGAAGCAACAAATGAATGATTATTGCAGGGACTGATTATCGGCTCCCAAACATCCACCAGCCTCGCGGTCAGGAATTAATCATATACAGCAATACAGAGAAAGATGTGGAAGGGGCCATTTTTTCTGTAGATTGCACTCAACCCAATCCAGATTTTGTTACTGAATGCAGAACCTGTGATATATGCTTACAGATGGCACAGCGTCTGGGAGTCTATCTGTATGCAGGCAATATCTGTCCTCAGGTGTATGGAGGAGTTTCATTTAGAGGCAGTGGGGTATTATGGAGAGAGAAAGACCCTAGTTCAAACCCTTCCTTAGCTATTTATTAGCTGCAGATCCTGTATAACAAGTCAGCCAATCTAGGTCTCAATTTTGTCATTTATAAAAGAGTAGGATTTGATGACATAGAAGTTTCCTTATAGCTTTAAGTAGATGATTATCTCACCATATTTACTTAGGGAAAGAATGATTATGTCCTCTGGTCTGGAGGAAATCTTATTATACTCTTTATAGACAAAGCAAGGTGTGGAGTTGAGGTAATTATTCATTAGTAGGGTTCTTGCCCATAAATTTCCTTGGGAAGAAAAGGGCTCGGGGCCTTAACTGCATGTTTTAAACTGGCAATCAACATTGCTCAGACTATTTGGAAAGTTACACAGCCCCTGTGGTCCATTTTGCCTGTGTAGACATGGCTCTTTCCACAGGGCCTGGTCCATAGCAGACATTTAGTAAAAAACTTGTTGATGGATGGGTTGGTTGAGTCAGAATGGATCTCAATGCCAAGTTTTTCTCCCATCCTTGTTTTCCCCATAATTAATTTCCTTTTAACTCTTTATCTTACATTTACCTCTATTTGAAAACATGGAAAACTGCAAATTTTAGAAATTAGAAAGCTTAATTGACTACCTTGGGTTCCCTACAAAGATTTCGAAGATTCTTTGGGGAAATGAGGGGTCTAGCAGTCTCGCTGAGTTTGTGGCCAAATTTTAGCTATGAGGGCCTGGTAAAAACTATCACTAGCCTCTGCTTGATAGAAGAAGTGGTTCTGTCCAGTTTGCACAAGAGCTTCAGATCGGTAAGGAGGACCCTTCACTTGCTGCACATTTGGGAACTACCCAAACCACCCAGCTGTTTGACTTAGGGATTTCAAAAACTGTTAATTCTCAAGGTGACAATGTGCACATGTTTCTTGAGGGTATGCTGCTCTTTGTAACTTTTATCCACATCTTGAAAATCACTGTGTAGTTAAAAGTGTTACATAGATGGCTCGTTTCTAAAGGTTTATTGTTGATAGCAATAAGAGACTATTCTAAACTGTCACATATTGAGCCAAATGGTGAGATGGGAAATAATGATGTAGTGGAAATGACAAGAACCTGTGTAATATATGTTCACTCCAAGAAATGAACCTTCCTGGTGAGGAGGCAAGAAATATTCTAGGTATTTGGGGGGGTGCTTTAGAATTCAGAACACAGGTAGAAATAATTTTAAAAGCATTGTCAAAAACTAATTCCACGGGATTGGTGGTGATTTTTGTTGGCAATTTAAAACTACCATGTACTGGTATCAATAATATTCAATGTTTATCTATCATTTGAGTTTCAGGCTGAGAACTTGATAGTATTTATTTAACAAACATTTCATAAGCGCCTTTTATATTCTAAATATTGTCACAAGATAATAGAGATAGGAGGCTGAAAGTGAGAGAATGCCTGCCCTCCAGGAGTTTCTCTTCATCAGAAAGGTTCATATCTTGAAGAAACAGTAAAGTTTGATTTGGAGGAAATTTCACTCTTCTAATGATTTCCAGCATTTCTAAATCTCTTGTGTTTTCTCCTCTCCCCCCTCTCAACTAAACTCTCTCTTCTTTCTCTCTTTCCAATGTCTCACTCCTGTCTTCAGTTCTTTACAACATTCCAGTGTTACCACCTATCCTTGGCTGACACCTTTCTGCTTCGAGGTGACTGGTCTTCTTGCCAATTGTGAGCACCCACTATTAACCCCAAATATGCTTCAAGTGCAGCTTTGTCCCTCCTTCCTTCCCCCAACAAGAGATTGGAACAGAGTAGAAGCCTCGGATTGTGATAAATGGATGCTGGGGGGGTGGCCAATTAATAGCATGCTATGGGGTAGGATTCAAAACCAGTTGCTTGTTTTGGAACAATGCTCGTCTTCCCTAACCCTTCTGGCACTGCACGTCAATGTTTTTGCATGCTATCCCAATCCAGCTAGCCATGTTCTAATACCACATCCAACCTGCCTTCCTTGAAGGTACTAACTCTGCCTGTGGGAGACAGGGCCAGAGCGAGTTCTCTGCCATTGTTCAGAAAAGCCTAGCTTTTTGAGAAGCCTCTAGACAACTGTAGAATCATTTTTTCCCAACTGAAAACTGGCTTTTAGTGTCCTTTACCAAAACCTAGGTGACTTTAATGTAGCTATATTATGTATATATGCCAGCCAAAAAGTACTCTGTAATGTGAACTTTTGTTAAAATAATTGCAGCCCCATTTTAATCGTCTTCCTAAGCTACAAAAGAGACCTCGGGGACATTGTGTACTTCCTTCATGGACAGAAGGCTTTGCTGTGGAAGTAGTTTTCCACCATAGCTCAGATAGACTAAGGTAGCCTAGGAAGCTTAGTCCAGGGCAATAGGCCTTAAAGGCCAATGGAATGCTGTCCAAGACACAGTTGGGCCACATCTGGCAGCAGCTGGGCTAAAAAGCCTGGAAGCTCCTCAATATCCTTACAAACGACCATTTCACTGCCAGTGTATTTATTTGTGGCAGCAGAGCAATCTATGTGAAAGTGCTCTTTTTTAAAATGAATTGGGCTATTCTCTTAAAGACAGAGAGCCAGGATTTCTTCAGCCCTGCTTTGTATGAATATCTGTCCCTGCCTGTCCATCTTGGGAAGTACATCACTCTTTCCAAGGTTCTTTGAAGACATGCATGTTGGCCCTGATGGGCTTTGGACCTGGTTCCGCCTTTTCAAACTGTCAGCTGGTGCTACCTTCCTCTCGTTTATCTTCCGTTGCAGAGTCTTCTTCTCTCTAAAGAATGCCAACCAAAGATTCTGTCCTCCTCATCTGCAACCTTTCTAGCTTCCCAACTCTCCTGACACATTTTATGACCTTTGGTGACTTTGAGACATGTTCTGTATTTAACTGTTCACACAGAACCCTGTATTTTGCACACCTTAAACGTTGTTTAGCTTTATTTATGGTATTTGATGCTGTAAATGAAAATAAATGTGGTTCTTTGTAAACCTCAGTGTTTCCTCTCTTCCTTTTGAAGTGGGATTTTTTTTTCTAAAGACATGGATCCATGGACTGATTCTGGGCTTCAGCCTTCCCTTAAGCTGCTGAGGGTATCACCTGCACTTGCTGGGACCCTAGACTCTTGGGGCTATGCTGGGGCATTTAACAAAGGAAATATTACCCCAAGGTAATATTTGGGCAATGTTACCAATATTCTTAACAGGATACTTTGCTCTCTTTCTTCATATCTTATCCTTTCCTACTATCAACACTGGACATATTATTTGGTTGGAAGCAGATCTTACACTCTCTCGATGTTAGGCTCAGCGAAGCCATTTATGCCCAGGTTGTATTGGTAGTTGGCCAGGCTCCCTCATCACCCCAGCTCTGTTTACTACCAGCAGGAGAAGTGTAAGTGCTATTAATGTTTTTTCAACAAGCCATGTTATAATGTATATGTCCAGTATAATCAAGACTAATTAAATAAATCTGCACCAATCAATAGTTGATAGATTGGTAAAAGGGAAGAGTTTGGGAGGCAAAGATTAGTTGAGAGCAGTATACAATTCAAAATCAAGATGTCAGATTTATCTTGCCACTTTATCCCTTCATTTGAGTCTACTCCAAGGATGATTAGCAACAGCAAACCTTCAGTTCCCTGTGCCTTTGAAATACAATTAGGGGTAAATGTAAATTCTTTCACTTGGGTTCAAAAAAATCAAATGCATGAATGAAGGATAAGGGAAGCATGATCAGTTAGGACTTCAAATGAAAAGATCCCAGAGATATATTGAGTTGCAAGCACAAAATATGATATGAAAGCCAAAGAACATGAATGTTATGTCTTAATTTGTTAATTAATTTGTTATATCTTAAATCTGAAATTTGTTGAGGATTAAGGAAGAGATAGTCACTAACTACTCCAACCTTGGTGGGATTGGTAAGGGAATGATCAATATGTTTAAATTCTTAAAGGCCTATAGACCAAAGTATGTTGCATCCAGCTTGAATTGGCTCCTAAAGCCCAAATGTTAAATTTTCAGTGTGAGCATTTATACCTTAAAAATCAGCAAATGCTACGAATCAGGCCTTAATTTATTATTTTGTTGATTTTTTAGATTTCAGAAAATAATAGAGGAGATATTAAATAATGCATATTAAATTTACAAGTGTGTAGGGTGTAGTCTCTTCTTGGAAAGCTGATTGTTAAATATTTACCAACACATACTCTTGCCTATAGATATAGAAGAAAGATGAGAAACTAGCTTATTATTGTCAGTAAGCTATAGTTGTTTAAAAGACAAAAAAGGCAAACATCTGCTAAATGTAAGGTGAAACTACTTTACAATGAAAACTGTCTTAAAATAGGATGATATGGTTTCCCATATGACACAGATGACACAGTAGATAGAGCACTGCCCTAGAGACAGAGGACCTCAGACATTTGTCAGCTGTATGACCCTGGACAAGTCACTTAACCCCAATTGTCTTTAAAAACACACACACACACACACACACACACACACACACACACACACACACACACATATAGAATGAAATGCTTTAGGGAGGTAGTTCTGACAGTTGAAAGTTCCCTTAAAAATTCAGTCTCAGTCTTATGCAACCAGATCTTTACACAAATTTCCTGTTTTTCACGGGTCTCCACTTGGATTTATAGGAAGGTATGGACCAATGGAAAAAGTGCCGGTCTTAAAATAAATCAAACCAGATATTAGTCTCATCCCCACCACCAGCTCTGAATATTATAATAATAAAATTTGATAAAAGACATGAAAAGGAAAGGCAATAAGCATCTGCACCTACTATGTGCCAAGAACAATGCTAAGAATTTTACAAACATTGTCTCATTCGACCCTCACAACAGCTTTGGGAGGAAGGGAGGTACTGTTTTATCCTCATTTTACAGTTGAGAAAACTGAGAGGAAGAGAGGTTAAGTGACTTGCCTAAGGTCACACAGGGAGTTGTGTCTAAGGTCCCATTTGAACCCATCTTCCTGACTCCATGTCTAGTGGTTTGTCTGCTGCAAAATACTTAAAGTTGAAAGTGACATACACATGTTATGGTGCAAAAAAAAATTAGCCTTTCATAGGTCCTCAGTTGAATATTCTCCAATTGCATTTCTATATAATAGACTTTGAAGCCCCCACTATTGGCTTGCTTGTTTTGGCTCATGACACACAAAACATTCAACACAGTATTTGGGAAGTTGGAGGGTAATAGGAAGTGATGTGTATGGAAATACTCAATTAATGAATCCTTTGGGAAGGAGAGTGCTCAAGAAAGTCCCTGAGCTCACAAAATCCTCTTGGAAAGCAAGCAAAACCTGATTGGTGTATACCGCGGGGTTCAACAGTGGCGTTTCCCACTGTAGGAGAAGTTCTCATACCCAGCATGGGTTTGCTGGAGGCAAATAGGACAGAACTTGAAGCACCGCAAGAGCTGTACTGAAATGGGCTCAAGTGTTGGGTCTGTGCAGGAAAGAATAGTAGTTATATGTCCACAAATAAGAAAGTAGCTCATCGGTACTACCCATCTATCTGCCCCCAACTCAAAGACTTTGTGAGAATTACTGACTGTGGGGATAGTTCCACCTGGAACACTTTTATTCTTGATTGGATGGCAGGGAAAGTGAGTGGACCAATTCAAGAAGAAAGCAGGTTTTTCTTCCCTAACCCCCATTAAGGTTTATAAAAACACTTTGTTAGTTCATTTTCAATTTAATAAGTATTTAAGTGCCTACTATGGAACAGGCACTATGCTAAGAAATGGAAGGAAAAAGGGAGCAAAGACAGTCCTGGCCCTTGAGAAGCTTAAAATCTCCTGAGGGAACAATACACAAGCAATTAATTAATTAAAAGAGGGAAGAATGAAATAATTAAAAAAAAAAGCCCTGGAATTAAGAGGGGTTGGGAAAGGCCTCCTGTAAAAGATGGGACTTTAAAAAGCAAGGAAATTAGTCTGAATGGAGGATGGAGAGCATTCACAGGGGGATGGTCAGAGAAAATGTCCACCTGAGAGAAAGACTGTCTTGTTTGTGGAACTTCCAGGAGTCCGGTATCATTGGATTGAAGGGAAACATGGCAGAAAGCAAGGTAGAAGAAGACTGGAAAAGTAGGAGAGGGGTAGGTTTTGAATGTCAACAAGAATATTTTGCTTTTGATTCTGGAGGCAATAGGAAGCCACTTGAGTTTGTTGAGTAGGAGGTAAGAGTGATAAGGCTTGTGTTTTATGAAAAAAAATTTAGTGGCTAAATGAAAAATGAATTTGGAGTGGGGAAATTCTCGAGGTAGGCAAGTCCACCAGCAGATTATTACAAGGGACAAAGTGATGAGAACCTGAACCTGGGTGGTGTAGGATCAGGAAAGAAGGAGACGGATTCAGAAGACTTTGCAAACGTAAAACGTAAAAAAAAAAAAGACCTTGGCAACAACATGAATAAGGAAGGATGGGAGGGTCAAAGATAGGAGTCCAGGATCACTTCTAAGTTATGAACCTGAGGGACTGGGAGGATGGTGTTGCTTCTACGGCAGGGGTGGGGACCCATTGAATCATTGGTCCGGCCCTTGCCAAGGCAACCACAGATGATGATGATGGGCTAAAAGCTAGATACAGCAATCTCCCACTGCTTGAGTTTTTCATTTTTGTATAGTTTTTATGGCCCACAAATGATGTTATAAATATCCAAATGGCCCTTGGCAAGAAAAAAATCCCCATTTCTCCTCTACAGCAATAGGGAAGGCAGGAACGAGGAAGGTTTGGGGATGGATAAATGAGTTCAGGCTGGCATATGTTGAGTTTAAGATGTCTTCCGGACATCCGCTTTGAGGGGTCTGAAAAGCAGTTGGAGATTCAAGGTTAGAGTCAGCAGGGAGATTGAGATAGTTTATGTAACTCAAATTGCAAAGGCAGTGAGTGCAATTTATTTAAAAGATTTGAAAATCAGAAGAGCTTAATTTTAGTCAAGGCTCCACTGTTTATGGATCCTATGACCTTGAATTTACGTACTCTCTGCAAGATTCAGTTTTTCTAGCTATAAAAATAGGTGTAATACCCTCCCCTCCCCACCTCGCAGTGCTGTGGAGGTAATTAGATATGAAAGTGTTGGTAAATATGAAGAAGTACAAAAATAAAAATAAATAACAGTCATCATAAAGGAAAATTATACAGGTCATTGTCTCTTCTTAGGCTAATCAAGCCAGGGTCATAGAAGGGACCACCTTAGAAGAGCTTAAACTTTTTCTACTAGGAACCTTTCTTTGCCTGAGAAATTTTTACATGACCTTGGACATAAAGTATATAAAAGAAGACACATATCAAACATTTACTTATGATAAATCATAGTATCCCAACCCCCACATTCAGTTACAAAACCCTATATGGAATTGCAACCCATAGTTTAAGAAGCTGGATTCTAGTCTATACCTCCCACACACTGTTTATGTCCAGAGTCCCAGGGGTTGGGACTTGTCCAGTCATGCTAAGAAGCAGAGTTAGGATTCAAAACCAGGACCTTGGATGGCAAGTCCAATGTTTTTTTCTTCCTTCCCTGCCTTCCTTCCCTCCTTCTTTCCTTCCCTCCTTCCTTTCCTTCCTTCCTTCCTTCCTTTCTTTCTCCCTTTTTCTTTCTTTTCTCCATTGTATCAACCTACCTTTTTATTACATTCTGGAAAAGTGAAGAATGCAAGCACCCTTGTTAAATCTTTGGTTTTTAAAAAATCATTAACAATCAAAGTTTATCCAGTTGATTCTTTGAGGTAGAGGGGCTGATTAACAACCCCACTTTAAAGATAAGGAAACTGAGGCAAAAGAAGAGGAACCAAAGGAAAGTAAGGGACCCCAATACTTCAGTCTGTCTCATAGACTCAACCAAATACCTCCATGTGATCTGTTGTCCTCAATATTCTTCAGATGTCTCTCTGTTGAACTTAATCATCCCCAAATCCCCATAATTGGGGCCTGTATCAATGGGAGAAAAGATATTGTGGTGTTATGGACAGAATACTGGCCTTGGAGTTAGGAGAGACAGGGGACTGAATCCCATCACTTAAATTGGGCAGTTAGATGGTGCAGCAGTAGAGACACAAAGACCTGAGTTCAAATCTGGCACTATCTGTGGGATCTTGGGCAGGTTGCTTAACCCTCAGTTTCCTCATCTCTAAGATGAGCTGGAAAAGGAAATGGCAAACTCCTCTGGTATCTCTTCCAAGAAAACCCCAAGTGAGGTCACAAAGACCAGACGTGATCAGAATATGACTGAACAATATCATTTAAGTTGTGTGATTGTGGGCAAGAAGAGTTCTTTTATGAGCCTCAATTTCTTTATTTAGAAAATGGGAATAGTTATCTTACAAATTTAAAATTATTTGGTATTATTTAGAATTATTTGGTACCTTACAAGCCTTTACAAACCTACTCATTTTACAGGGAGACCAGAAAGGTAAGTAACTTGTAACTATGTACAGGTTGTACATAGCAGAGCCAGGTTCCACCAGAACTTTCTCCCCACTGTCTCATGTTTTTAGGATAAAATGAGATCATGGAAACACATACAAGGGTGTCCTGGAAGTCTTAGGGCAGTGTTAAATTGTAATAGCAAAAAGTTCTATATCAATCAGTTAATATTATTATCATTATTTGTAAATAACCAGACTAAGGAAGGGGACTTATCACTCTTAAATTCTGGATTAGCTCTAGATTCCCACCCAGGGAGAACCACACAAGCCAATGATTCTAAGTAAAAACAGATCCTTCCAATGGCAAATGGGAAAAATGTCCTCTTTCTCCAAGAAGTTTCTTGAATTATATGTCCAAGAGAACTATCACTAAAGTCAGAAATGGAAAGAAGAATCTCAGAGCAAGAATCCAATGTGTCTCTATTTTATAAAGAGGGAAATTGAGGGAAACTGAGTGATGATTTGTCCAGAATTATATCTTGGGTCCAAGTTCCTTTTCAAAAGCACATTCTCCAGGAGGACAATCCTACTCCAGCCATTGTTGAGATTTAATGAAGGATTATAAAGTTCTACAGTCATTTACTTGTCATCTTCCAGATATGGAAACTGAGAGAAAGGGGAAGGAAAGAGAATGGAATAAACATTTATAAAGAGCCTATTATGTGCTAAGCGCTTTAAAATTAAAATTTAATTCAATAAAGTAATTAATTAAATTTTAATTTAATGATAATTTAAAATTTCCTATTTGATTTTTCGTAGGAGGTAGGTGCTGTTGATTATCTCCATTTTATAATCGAGGCACACAGGTGAGGTGATTTGCATAGGATAATAAATGTTTTGTCAATAACAATAAAAATAATTTGTCAAAAACAATAATAACAAGTCAAATCAATAAGATCTGAATTCAGGTCTTCCTTATTCCCATCTTAGTGCTCTATCTCCTGTACCACCAGCTGCCTCAATGGAAGCCAAAGGATGTTTAGTGACCAAGATCCCCTAGTTGAAAGATATCAAAGAAGGAATTTAAACCTGCTTCTCTGATTTCAGCTTTCCACTGGAAACAAGGACCTGACAGGTTCAAAAGTAATTGAGGGTTTAAGGAGAGACCGAGTAAGTGATTTTTCTCAATGGGTCAGAATATTCCCTAGTATGTGCCTCTTACTGGAACTGCTCCTGTGCCAGTCTAGAACTCTTAGCAGATTTCTTTTAGAAATCAAATCTATGAGTCCCCACTTGGACCTGCCCCACTCCCTTTACTGGTCTTGGGGCCATTTGACTATGTTCTGAATGCCTCTGTTCTCTCGCAGACATGTTCCCTTTTGGAAAAAGTATGTTGCCTTGACTCCCCCATTTTCTTTGCAAGTTCCCTTGTCCAAATAATAAGGAAAATAAATCCCACTAGTGTCACATTTTGTTTGTCCGATCCTCTGTACACCCATGAGAAATGGGTGGGATAAATATGGTGACTTGTTTTACTGCTGATGACACTGAGGTTTCCTAATTCCCTTCCCATATTTTCCAGATGAGAAAACTTAAGGCTTACAGAGTGACTCTAGGTAGTTGGTGATATAGTAGAAAGAGCCCTGGGCCTGGAATCAGGAAGTTCAAATCTGCCTTTAGATAGTTACTACAAGTCACTTCACCTGACTGTCTCAGTTTCCTCAAACATAAAACAGGAAGGAAGGACGAAAAAAGGAAGGAATGAAGGAAGAAAAAAAGTAAGGAGGAAGGAAAAAAGGAAGGAAGAAAAGAGAGAAAGAATAATAGTACCTTCCTTCCAAGAATGTTATGAAGATCAAATGAGATAATAGCACCTAGCTCAGTACCTGGTATGTGGTAGGCACTTAGTAAATGCTAATTTCCTTCCCTTACCCCATAAGTCACGGAACTAGAATTCTAAGGCAGAAACTAAGGCAGAAATCTTAATGAGATTCTCTTGGTGCACATGTTGGGTCCCTGAGCATGAGCTCAGCATAGGAGCTGAGGCTGGCTGCTGGGGTATGTTCCACTTGGCCGTTTGGAACAAATACAGTTTTGAACAGAGCAAGGTACCCCGTAGGAGTAATATTAATTGTTATTATAGTTGGCATTTACAGAACTCTTTAAGATATATATTCCTTGAGGAATTGAGGGTGGGCTCTCAGATGTTGGAGTCAGTTGTCTTAGTCTATCCTTTCCTGCTCAGGAGTTTGTTAGAATTAGTCTATAGGGCTGGGGGGAATCAAGTATAGTTAGAGAGATTCAGTACTGCAGTTCTGGGACCCCACAGTGTCTTCCCTCTGCCTGCCTCCTTCTGGAGGCCTCTTAGTTTACCTTGGATCCTACAATCAGAACATTAATAGATTGAGATTTGGAAAATGATTTTAGAAATCATCCAATCTAGTGGTATCAAATTCAAATAGAAATGGATCTCCTGCAGGTAGCATAATGACTTGGAAAACCACAAATTAACATTAGCTTTGTTGTTTTCTATTTTTATTTCTTTGTTAAATATTTCCCAATTTTAATTCCCATTAAGAACTCAGTTTTAGTCTGATGTTGGCTGCTTTGGGGAGTTTAGCTTTGGAACTTGAATCTTTTGATCTAAACCAGAAAGAAAAAAGAGGGAAGGAAGAAAGAAGGGAAAGAGAGAAAGAGAAAGAGGGAAGAAGGAAGGAAGAAAGAGAGGAAGAAAAAGGAAGGAGGAAGGAAAAAAAGATAGGTAGAAAGCAAAGGAAGAAAATAAGGAAGGAGGAAGAAAGAAAAGAAAAAAAGGAGGGAGGGAGGGAGCCTGAGGCTCAAATGAAGTTGAGGATCAGTCCTTCATACTCCATTGCCTTACCATACTTGTTCCAAGCTCTCCTTTCTTTATCTGACATGAAGGCAAAGAGATTGCCCTTCTTCCCCCTCTTCCTCAGTCCTTTGTGATAGCCTTCCCTTACGGACCACCATCCATATCTCTGCCATCTGATTTCATCAAGAGTTGTACAGATGGGTTGGGATATGGGAGGAGTATAGAGAACATGTAGTATCATTTGCCTATATCATGTCCCAGTAGGGACAGCACTATCCAAAGAGAGCTCCTTGCTTAGAAACATCAGTGAGCCCCCTCTCTACTTCTCCCCTGTCCTTGAAAGGAGGCCTTTTCTTTCAGTTATTAATGGGCAGACATGAACACCAAATGCCATAAAGAGAAGGACTTTGGAGGGCATCAGTTTCTTCTGCTGGATTGTAACTTCAGCAGCTCTCACATTTTCTCTTTGAAAATAGATGCATCTGTTTCCAACAAAATAAGGGAAAAAAGCCATCACTTAAGCTTCCAGGAGGTGAAGGGGGTTAGAGAGCTGGCATCCTCCAAGTCACCTGCAAGATCTGTCTACACATTTATTGTGCTTGTGGGTTGGTGGAAAGCAATAGTGAAGGAGCTGGTATAATGTAATCAGAGGAGATTTGTGTTAGAGAAATGCTGGGTTCAAATGCTAGTTCACATAGTTGCTAGTTATGTGGCCCTGGACAAGTCACTTAATCCTGTTTGCCTCAGTTTCCTCATCTGTAAAATGAGCTGGGGAAGAAATGGCAAACTATTCAGGTTTCTTTGCCAAGGAAACCCCAGATAGGGTCATGAAGAGTTAGACATAACTAAAATGACTGAACAATAATAACAACAATTATCCTCTGATTTCACCTTCCTCTCCTCTTTTGAACCCCTAGTACCAATGTCCTCACTACTCTCTTGCAAAGACTCTTTCCACCAGAGCCCTACAGACTCCTACAAAAGATCAAGTGAACTGATTTCTTTGACCAGATGTCCCCACTTGTTTTGGTATTCTGCCTTTGAGCTATTGGCTTAAATTGAGATAAGCCCCTGCAGGGCTCTTAAGGAGAAGCTAGTTATCTCTTCACCTTCTCCTCACAAATTGGAGAGCAGTGCACTTTTTTCCCCTAAGGAAAGAAATTTATTTTTTGCATTTTTCTTTCTCAAGCTCCCTAGAAAGCCTGAAGCTTATCCTAGAGCCTCAGAACTGATAGGCCATCAGAAAACACTCCTCCCTTGTGGTGAAGAGTCCAATCTGATGAGTGTAAAGGGAAAGTCCTGTCCAAAGTTGTCCAACTAATGAATTGCAGAGTTGAAACTAGGACCCAGGTCTGTTTCCTGACTCCTGTGATGTTCAAAGGGCTTTTGGTTTATTTTGAAACATTTAGAACTACTGTGAGCCTTTAGGAATGACCAGGCTGAACCAGGGAACACCATGTTAACTTTCTTGTCCATTTTTAAACAATCCATAGCAAATATTTAATGCCTGACCAGTTCCCTCTAACATTTATGTGGTGCAATAGATAAGAGTGCTGGGATTACCTAAATTCAAATCTAGTCTCAGACAATAGCTGTGTGACTCTGAACCAGATGCTCAATTTCTATTTGCTACAATTTCCCCCTCAGTAAAATGGAGATAATTATAATACCTACCTCCTAGGGTTGTTGTTGTTGTTGTTGTGGGTGTGTGGGGTGAGATAATAAAAGTATTTAGCTTAGTGCCTGACACATTATTATTTCTTTGGGGTGGGGGGTGGGGACCACAGGGAATTTGGGTTAAACATTTAGTGGATAACCAGTCCCATGCATCTCAACATGCTAAGTACAACCCAAGGAAGTCCAAAGCTTCTTTCTACCAACTAAGCCTGGCACTCCACTTGCTTCTGTGCCCTTTGTCATGTGGTCTGTGCCCTCATAGGCCATTTCCCTGGGCTCCATGTCCATAGCTAAAGTAAACATTGTCATTACCTAGGGCAAGCTCCTGAAATACCCACCTTAAAGAATACATGATGTGCATGATGAGGTCCATAGAAGGTGGGTGGAGGATGAGAGGAAGGATATGGAGAGTGGATCAAGAGCCACTGAAAGGAGGTGAAAGCATTGACGATGGTCACAGAAGAAAAGGAAAACATGTGAGGAGGAGGAAGATGGGGATGGGACCAGATGGGGCCTTCCCTGATTTCCCATTTATCAGAAGACCCTTCTCTTGATGTGATCTCATGTAACTGGAGGACCACGTCAACAAAAGTGTCGGGTTCCGAGGTGAGCCAGCTATTTATTGCTTTGTCTATTTAGCAGATTTTCTCCTCTCAGCAGACGAACCAACCTCCCCTAAAAAACCAAAGAGCATTCCTGGACCCTGTGATGTGGATGGCCAGAGGGTTTTGTTCCCTGCAGAATGGACTTCTGTGAAAATTGGCCCTGAGGGAGAAGGGAATGAAGATGGCATCCTGGCCATATGTGTCATGGTCAACAGTGATGGCAGCAGGTCTGTATATTTCCAGCTGCAGCCATCCCTTCTGTGGAAAGCAGATGGAAGTTCTATGACTGGGGGCCTCCTTAGCTTGTGGGCTTCTCCACCCAGAGGAGTGAGTCACGTTGCAGGCAGCGGGCCCAGGCAGGAGAGACCACACAAGCCCTGCTCCACCTCACATGAAGCACATTGTGCTCTAGTGCCTGGCCCTGCAGATCCTTTGGACCCCAGTTCCTTCCCTTCTGTCACTGATGACAATGTCTGGTCAGTGGATGCTATGTGTGTGTGTGTGTGTGTGTGTGTGTGTGTGTGTGTGTGTGTAAGAGAGACAGACAGAGACAGAGACATAGAGAGAAGTAGAGATAGAGGCTCAGAGAATCATAGAATCAAATAGAGAAAGAGACAGAGGCAGACAGACAGATACAGAGAGAGGCAGACAGAGAAGAGAGAGGCAAAGAAGGGAGAAGAGACAGAAAAAGGAGAAAGCGAGAGAGTGAGAGCAGGGGGAGAGAGACAGACAGACACAGAGAGAAACAGACAGAGAGAAGGAAAGACATACAGACATAAAGAAAGGAAGAAAAGAAAAAAGAAGGGAGGGAGGGAAGAAGGAAGAGAGGAAGGAAGAGATCAGGGAAAGGAAGAAAGAAAAGAAAGGAAGGAAGGAAGAGAGGAAGAGAGAGAGAGGGAGGGAGGGAGAAAAGAGACAGAGACAGACACACACACATGCAGAGATAACAGCAGCGTTAGGCTAAAGGAACTTTATGACTCGTTTGGCAACATTACTTCTCCTCCTCCTCTTCCTCCTCCTTCCCCCAAATTCACATATAATTAATGAATATCAGACTCAGGATTTAAATCCAGGCTTTATAGACTCTTGTCCTCCCATTGCTCCCCACCCCCATCCTGTATTCTTAATCCTAAATCATTAAGGGAAGGTCTGATAGCTCTGTTTAGAAAAGAACTCAAAGGGAGAAGCCTCGCTGGCTGTATGATGGTACACTGTAGCCTAAATGTTATTTTCTTTTAATATTTTGATCACTTTATTTCAATATAATTGGTTTTTCTTTGTAATTCTGTTATCTGATACATTTAAAAGCATGCTTCTGAGAAGGGCCCTAGGGTTCCCCATCCTGCCTGAAGGCTCTATGACACCTAAAAGGTCAGGAACTTCTGCTCTAATAAGAAGGTCCCAAGCCACATTAGTAGCAAACTGAAGCCTCATGTTTTGTTCTCCCAGTCCCTCCTCTCCCTCCTGTTTTGGACTCTTGATGACCCTAAGGCATCTTTTAAAGAAGGCTGGGGAAGGTGGGATTGGGGGTACAGAGAATGCATACTCTAGAACTGGAAAGAGGGTACCAACCTACATTGGCAGAGGAAGTTTCCGAGCCATCCTGGAATTCCTTGCCAAGGAAATGACAGTCCCAGTCCCTTTCTCCCCATCCTATCTTTCTAAAATAATTAACAGTTTAAAAAGCTTTACTCTTGATTTATTATTATCAGGTCAACCAAAGGATTGTACACTAGCTGAAGAAAAGTTTAAACTGCCCCACTAAAATAAGGCAGGGAGAGATCATAGTGAAGGGAGGATTCTCATATTGCATGGCCCTTGCTTAATATCTCTGGTCCTCAGTTTCTCCTTCTATAAAGTGATCAGAGTATAGTCAAAGACCTCTAAGGCCCCATCCTGTTCCAAGCCTATGAGCCTCTGGACTTTCAGGAGCCAGCCAGCATCTTAGAACCTTTTTCAACATCACTGAGAGGTCTGGCAGTGGGGTAGGAGACATGTAGGAGTGAATTGGGTCTAAGAGCCTAAGGAAACCCAAGCTCCTGGGGGCTATTTGGATATATCTTCCCCCCTCTTTTATTACAGCTCTGAGACAGAGTCAGATTCTGGGGGTGATTCTTCCAATACACAGTTTAATGAGGAGAGGGCGTCCAGGACTGAACAATTTCCCTGCCCAAAGCCCCTCCAACGTCAAGTTTCCCTGACCATCCCCCAGACCACAAGGACCAGCGTTGGGTATCCTGAAGAGTCAAAGGCAGTTAACGGTGAGTGTTCACTCATTCATTCATTTTACTTTTGCTTTTATTCATTCAGCAAATATTTCCCCAAAGCCAGCATGTGCTATAATATACTTTACTCAGTTTTATTAGAAGAAAAATGATGTGGGAGAGCAGCAAGAGCACAGTTTTTGAGCCACAGAACCTGGGTCCAAATCCATGTTCAATTGCTTTTTACTAAGTAACTTGGACTTGATTTTTTCTGCTGAAAAAGGAAATGGTTAGAGCATATTCCCTCTAAGGACCTTACAGCACAAAGTCTAGAGTCGTATGAAACAGAAAATAGGGATTGGATCTGTGTTTTATTGGTCTTGCAGGGGCCCAGGGCTATGAAGCTTATTTAAAGGCCCACAAAACAAAGTTTTTGTTTTTACTATAGTCCGACCCTCCAACAGTCTGAGGGACAGTGAACTGGCTCCCTATTTAAAAAGTTTGAGGACCCCTGGTCTAAGGGAACTCCCAGATGAGAGAATTCTCTCTACTGAAGCAGATTGCCACTATCTCTACAATTTCTGCTCTTAGAGATTTGCTCAGAGCACTGAGAAGTTAAATCACTTGAACCAATCACATAGCTAGTATGTATCAGAGGAAGACCTCGAACTCAGGTCTCTCTCTAGATTTCTAATGTTGCAAGCCTTTCCCCCATGAAAAAGAATCAGAGAAGATGTGAACTATAATTCATCAGAAGAGATAAAACCCACACAAATATCCATGATACAAAGCAGTACGTGACATTTGTAGAGGAGAGCTACAAAGTACTTTTCAAAGTTCCAACTGAAGGGACCAGACTTTTCAGAGGAGGTGATATTTGAGCTGAGTCTCAAAGGATGAGTTCAAATATTGCCTCTGATAAGTGCTAATGGCAGATAGGGTGAGAGATATATTAATTCTAGACTCAGAAGAACTGAATTCAAATACTGCCTCTGATAAGTGCTATCTTTTAGATAACTAATTGTTGAGATTTTTTTTAATTTTCCTTTTTGTTTTTCCTCACATGCTTAAATCTGCCTCTGTGTAATTTCTTCTCCTTTGTAGTCCTGCCCTTTAGGGCCAAGAAGTACACGTTTATTCCCTCATTCTTGTACAACCCTTCAAATTTTTGAAGACAGCAATCATTTTCCTCTTCTCCCCCAAGTGTTCTTTTCTCCAATTAAATTCAATTTAATAATTGATCAATTAACTATCTCCTTCCTCCCCTTCCCACTTTACAAGTCTCTTCTTTTCCAGGCTAAATCTCCCCCTTTTTAAAATGATCCTATATGTAACTTAATTTTTTCACCATCCTGATCCTCCATCTGACTAATATCCCTGTCCCCTCCATGAGTTTCCCAGAACTCTAAATTCAGGAAAATGCCTAGATTTTTTTACATGAACTGCTGTTTAATAACATCTCTCTCATTCTGTACTTGCCCAAGTTGTTTTGTTTTGTTTGGTTTTTTTGTGAAATATGTAAAGTTTGCAGTTTTTAAAAAAATGTATAGCTCATGTTATTAGAAATGATGTTCTAGTCATTAATAATGCTTTTGGATACTCACTCTATCATGCAGTGTGCTACTTATCCCTCCTATCTGCACATTTGATAAGTATTCCATCTATGCCTTTAGCTATGTCATTGATAAAAATAGGACTAATACAGATTCCTGTGGCACTCCACTACAGACCTCCTTCTAATTCGTTATGTAACTCTTCTTTAGTCCTAGTCTTTCAACCAATTGTAAATTCACCCAACTATACTTTCATTTAACCCACGCCTCTCCTTCTTATGTACAAGTATAATACGAGCGATTTTGTCAGGGGCTTCCCTAAAATATTCATAAACTGTATTGCCAACGTAGTTGAGCAATTTTGAGAAGAAAAAAGGTAGGGGGAGGGAGGAAGAAATTAGACTATTTAGGTATGACCTCTTTTTAAAAATAAAGTTTTATTTGTATCTTTTATTTTTACATTTCTTTTGTTTGTAAATACAATCCTTTCATGCTTCCTGACCCCCAAAGCCTTTCCTTTTCATTGTTTAACAATCTTAAATCTTGATACCATTCAGGATTTCCTCAAGCTTTTGGATATACCCTGAGAGGAGTCTTGGGAAAACAAATGGAAGGGTTTGGACTTGGAGTGAGGAAAACCTGAGTTCAGATCCTGTCTCATTTGCTAACTGTGTCATCCTGGGCAAGTCACTTAATTGCTGTGTGCCTCAGTTTCCTCAAATATAAAATGGGAATAATAATATCACCTACCTCCTAAAGTTGTGAGACTTAAATTAAATTATATTTGTACAGTATTTTGAAAGCTCTAAAGTGATATGTAAATGCTAGCGATTATACCCTTTAACCTTCTCT
This sequence comes from Sarcophilus harrisii, assembly GCF_902635505.1. Taxonomy (NCBI): domain Eukaryota; kingdom Metazoa; phylum Chordata; class Mammalia; order Dasyuromorphia; family Dasyuridae; genus Sarcophilus; species Sarcophilus harrisii. The sequence continues at coordinate 204,754,010 of NC_045431.1, forward strand.
TCTTTCTGTCTCCTGTTAGAAGATGGAGACAAAGACTCTGGTTATGAGATAGGGCAGATGGGAGGGAGGAAGGAGCTGTTCAGGTGGAGTCACCATGGGAGATGTCAAATCTAAAATAGTTCCTATTTATATAACACTTTATGGTTTATAAAGCATTCTTCATAGGTTAACTCAATTCATCCTCACAAGAATCCTGAGTAGTGCTATTAACGCCCCCCCCCCCCAATTTTCCAAATTAGGGAAATTAAGTCACTGAAAGGTTTATTGATTTGTCCAGAGCTACATAGCAAAGAAGTAGCAGAATTTGGACTAAAACTCAGCTTTCCCAGCTCCTTTTCAAGTTCCTCAGTTTCCCTTCTTCCTGCTTCTGAAGAGAAAAAGCAGGCAGAAAGAATCAATCTAAATGCCTCCTTTTAAGGCTGTGGGAGCTATAATTTATGGTACAGGATTGCCCTCTTGTGGCCCAAAGTTGTTTTTCCCCAGTCTACTCTTCTGGAGACTAAGATGCTCACAGGCCCTTTCGAGGGATCAGAGAAGCAAAAAAGTAATAGCTATGAGACATATAAACCAAGAGTGGGGAATATCCTGGCCACAGGTTGTATAAAGTCCAAAAATCATTTGCTAAGGCAACTTCAGGAAATGATGAGCTGAAAATGAGGTACACCAACTTCCCACTGCTTGAATTCTGTAAGTTAATAACTTTGTATGACCCATGAATGATATAAATATCCAAATGGCCCTTAGCAGAAAAAGATCCCCCACTCCTGATAGAAACAAAAATTCTTTAAAGGGTCCTAAATAATTTTTAAGAATACAAAGGGATCCTGATACCAAAAAGTTTGAGAAGTTCTGATCTACATCAACCCTCTCATTTTTACAGCAATAAAAACTGAGACTTAGAACACTGAGAAGAAAAGGATTGGCTTGTTCAAGATCACACAGCAACATAATAAATTCTTAACCCAAGTCCTTTGATTCAAATTCTATATTCTTTCTAATATGTTATACTTCCTCCTCAACTTCAGAAATCATCTGTTTTATTCTGTTCCTTTTACAAATAGGGAAACTGAGGCCCAGCGATAGCCCCACTTACAGGTGCTTTCTGCAGGCTGTCTCTGAAGTGAAGAACAGCTCTGACTAATCCCCAGTCTTCTTCCATGAGAAGTCAGGCTGTTATCCTGAACAGAAATATGAAAGTTCAGAAGTGGGCAGGGGAAGATAATGGGCTTTATTTTGGGCATGTTGAATTTGAAATGGCTACAGAGCATCCAGTTTAAGAAGGCAGTTAGTGATGGAGCTCAGGAGGGAGACTGAGTCTGTATTTATAGATCTAATGTCATGAAACAGGAAAAAGAATTGAAGTGATGGTGTGCATATGTTTGTGAGAGAGACAGGCAGACAGAGAAAGAGACAGAGACAGACAGAGGTAGACAGCAACAGAAAGAGACAGAGTCAGAAATAGAAGTAGACAGGAGCAGAAAGAGACAGAGACAGGCAGATTTGGAGGTCAAGTCAGAGACAGAGAAGAGACAGAGACAGAGAAAGACATACAAAGGGAAAGAGAGAAAGGGAGGGAGGAGGAGAGGAGGAAGTAAGGGATCTCTCTCTTTCTCTCTTTCTTTCTCTCTCTCTCTCTCTCTCTCTCTCTCTCTCTCTCTCTCTCTCTCTCTTTCTCTCTCTCTCTCTCTCTCCCCCCCCTCCTCTTCTTCCTCCTCCTCTCCTTTCCTCCTCCTCTCTCTCTTTCTCTCCCTTTCTCCCTCCCTCCCTCCCTGAGGTTCAGAGTAATTTTTTTCTGTGCTGATTTGCTATACAGAAACTGAATGTTGTCCTCTTTGGTCCGCTATAGGCTCAAATGACTTGTGGAGTGCCATCATTGTAATAACTCTATTTTGGACATTTTTTACCTATTTTGTCTCATGGCATTTGTCCCTTTGGCAATTTAGTGAAGCCTGTGGACAGACCTCTTCTCAGAATAATGTTTTGAATAATTGAAAAAATACTATTTTCAGTTAGATGTTAGAGAAAAATAAAGATATACATATATATTTTTGCTGAGGCAATTGGGATTAAGTGACTTGCCCAGAGTCATACAGCTAGGGAGTGCCAAGTGTTTTAGACCAGATTTGAACTCAGGTCTCAAGGCTGGTGCTCTGTCCACTGCCCCATCTAGCTGCCCAAAGATATATATTTTATCCAAGTTCCTGGATCTCTTGAAATTTATCCAAAAAAGGACCCTTTGGGGATACATGAACTCCAGGTTAAGCGCCTTTAGGTGTATTATATCAAAATAATTTGAATGTTCCTTAGAGGTCATTTTAAATGGATATATACATAATGTATATGTATACATAAATACACTTATACATTTTATATATATAAATATGTATTTATAACATTAATGTATATATATAATGTACAAGTATACTAATGTATTTATAACACATTAATGCATGCATATATAAGACTGTGTATCTGTTTAAATGTATACACAAATATTTCATATGGAATAAAATACTAGTGTATATGCCTGTATATACGCATGTACAAATACATATGTGCAACAGATATATTTATATATATATATATATATAAAATGCAGAAGGCATTCCCAGCTGTTCTGTGTCCTCACAGGACAAAGCAAAGGGAAATCAGTTGTAGATAGAGGGATTCAGGTTGGATCCAAAGATCTGAAGTGGGAATAAAAAAATCAGGGTGTAGTGAAAGATTCTGAAAAATAGAATCAGAACTTGGTCTTTGATTCAGTGTGGGATGTGAGGAGAGGTCCCAGGTGGTTCTGAAGTTTCCCACCTAGGTGCCTGGAAGGAACAGTGACATCAGCAGCCGTGGGGAAGGAGAGGAAGAGGAGCAGGTCTTTGTGGGAGGAGGGCGAGGTCAATTTGGGGCCCATGGAGAACTTAGGCCCAAATTGCTGTACACTAGAATGAGTGACAATGAAATCACCCTCCCCTGGGAGTCTTTTAAAAAAGGATTCATTGTCCTCCCGGATCATTTGTTTAGGACCATCTGGGCAGCTGTCTGGAAAGGTTTGGGGAGAGTCCCTAGAACAGAGAAAAGTGCCCTTCTGGGTCAGCTAAGGGTCCTGTTTTGGCCCGAGATGCTGGGGAATGGTTACAAGCAGAGTGAGCTCTCTGCTTTTTCCATCACTCATTGCAGAAGGGCGGAGGGTGGTCTGAAGACAAGGGGGATAGGGAATGGACTTCACGGACCCCACAGAACCCTTCTGGCCAACGACTGGAACACATAAAAACCTTTAAAAACCCTTTGTATTTGAGTGCAGGAGCATATTTATGTCTCTCTGTGAGTGTCCCCCTGTACATTTGTATATGTCAACACCTGCACCCTACACTTATGTCAATGTACATATCTCTGAGACTTGGGGGGGGGATTCTTGGGGCCATAGGTGAGGAGTATGGAAAAGAGTACTGAATTTGGAGCCAGAGTATCTGGCTTCCTTACTAACTGTGTGCCCTGGGTCTCAGTTTTCTCATTTGTAAAATGGTGAGCTAGACAGGATGCATGTTAGGGTTGCTTCCAGTTCTAAATCAGGGGTGCTAGAGTACAATTCTCAAATTCTGCAGCAATGAACCTAGAAACACTCCAATTTTTTGGTTGTTTATGTTGCTTGTAAGTAGATATTAAAATGATCATTTGAGAAAATTTTATTACAAAGGTTCTATTAGAGTTTTAAGTAGAAGGATTCCCCTCCCTATAGAATAGTTTGAGATCCCCTGTTAGAATTCATTTCCCTAGATTTTGTCCCATATTTGGAGACCCATTTGGGCTTTCGGATATATTGTTGCTTTGCTAATGAGACCTGAAGTGCTGAAAGGAGAGTCCTTTTCAATTATATAATCAGTTTAACTTAAAAACTCCTTGATGTACCACCCTTGGATAGGGAGAGAATGTTTCCAATAGTTGTGTTTGCTTCTGATCTATTCATACTTTTTTTTAATGTCTCAGATTTGTACATGACACAAAACTCATGTATTGTTAAAAAAAAAAAAAGAAAAAGAAAAGAAAAGAAAAAAGAAAAAGAAAAAGGGAGGGGGAAGCTAGGTGGCACAGTGGATAGAAAACTGGCCCTGAAATCAGGAAGACCTGAGTCAAATCTGGTCTCAGGCACTTAACACTTCTTAGCTGTGGGACCCTGGGCAAGTCACTCAACTCCAATTGCCTCAGGAAAAAAAAATTAGAACCTGAAAGGCTCAACAGGCTGAAGCAATTTATCAAAATGTACAAATTTGGAATTTAATATAAATAAATGTAAAATCCTACATATGGATTCAAAATATAAACTACACCAATACAGGATAGGCAAGCTGAAGCTAGAAGACATTTCATCTAAAAAAGACTTGGAGGTTTTAGTAGACTGGGAGTTAATAGCTTAAGCAGCTAAATAGTACAATGAATGGAGATCTGGGCCTGGAACCAGGAAGGTCTGAGTTCAGATTGACCTCAGACAGTTCCTGACTTTGTGACCTTGGAAAAATCAAGTTATCTCTGTCCACCTCAGTTTCCTCATTTGTAAAATGGGGATCATAATAGCATTGACCTTCTAGGGTTGTTGTAAAGATCAAATAGGATAATATGTGTGAAAGTGCTTCACAAAACTTAAGGTATTATTATGACATCCCAAAATGCTCTTGTGATCATAGACTTCATTAATAGGTGAAAGGGGCATAATGTCCAGACAAGAGGCCTGCTATTCTAGGTCATTGTCAGTCCACGTTTAGAGAACTGGGTTTAGTTCTAGAGACATTTTATGAAGGATGTTAGAGCATCCCAAAGTAAGGCTTTGACGACAAATTATGTCCTATGAGGATTAGGTGAAGGACCTAGTGTTGTTTAATCTAGGTAAGAGAAGGCTTTGGGGAAAGGAAACATTACAGTAGTCTGCAAATATTTAAAGATTTGTCATATTGGACTTATTCTACATGATCCCAGAGAGTAGAACCAAAATCGATATATGAAAGTTATAGGAGAAAGGAAGAAAATAAGCATGTATTAAGCGCTTACTGCATGCCAATCAATACACTAAGATCTTTACAAATATTATCTCATCACTTCTCACAAAATCCCTGTGAAGGAAGTGCTGTAATGATCCCTATTTATAGCTGATAAAACTTAGGCAGACAGAAACTCACTTGCTCCAGATCACATATCTACTAAGTATTTTAACTCAGATCTTCCTTAACTCCTGGCCCAGAATTGCCTAACTATTATAGGCTGTCAATTTTTAGCTCAGTATAAGCCAGAACTTCCTGGTAATCAGAGTTCTACTCTGGAATGGGTGGACTCAGAGAGAGTGAGTTCCTTGTCACTGGAGCTATTCAAGCAGATGTTGAATGATGATTGGTTAGGGGTGTACTGGAGGGTTTCCCATCCAGGGATCAAGCTGATGAATTTGAAGATCTTGTCCAAATATGTGGTTCATCGCTAACTAACCTTTAGCTTGGTAAAACTTTACGAGTAGCTTTGGAAACAAATCATTTTCCAAAGAAGGTAGATGTGGATATCATCCTATGATTGGATTGAATTGTCCATATTTAGAAGAGGTGAGAGGAGACCCTTTGTTGACAGATGATAATGATAATAATAGATGACATTTATAGAGTACTTTCTATGTGCCAGGTACTTTACACTTATTATTTCCTTTGATCTTCACAACAACTCTGGGAAGCAGATGCTATTATAATCTCCATTTTACAGATGAGGAAACTGAGGTAGAGAGTGAAGTGATTTGCCCAACGTCACACAGCTTAAGAAGTGTTCATATCTGAACTCAGATCTTCCTAGTTCCAGACATTGTACCCCCTAGTCTGTCCCAAGGCAGAGGGAAAAAGTGGGGTTCCATGTCATTAAACTCTTAACATCTGTACCCAAACCATAGGGGATAGAGTTTCTATATTTTTTTCTGAGCATCAGGAGAAAGAACCCTTTGCTTGGATACTAAATGACTTTCCTTTTCCTATCCTGCCACAGCTCTGCAACGGGCCCATAGCCTCCAGCATCCAGCTTCAAACAAACACCAAAACTGGAGAAGAAAATTCCAATCCAGTAAGTCATTCTCTGTCACCCAGTGTGGCGGCAACTTTCTGTTCATTCTTCAAGACTAACTGCCTCATTTCCCATCCCCTTCCTCTCCTTAGAGACTGAGGACAGAAGGAAGGGGCTGGGGGTGGTTTGGGGGGATGATTTTCTTTGTGTCTGTGCAAGGCCAGATGGGGAATCAAACCTGCCCTGGCTCTGGAAACATTCCCTCTTCACTTGCTATCCCCTACCCCCGTGCATCCCTCAAAGAAAATCACTGCCTTGGGGCTGCATCCTTGAGAATGGAGGGAAGCAAGGACTGGGGTGACATAACTTCATGTAAGTTTATGCAAATTGTATGAAAATGAGCAGAATTTGGGCTCCTTTAAACATGTTATTTAATAATAGAAATTCAACATGGATAGTACATACAACCAAACTTCTTTAGACATTCGAATTAATTTATTTCAATGCAAAACCATGATACTTCAGTGCTTCTTCTAAGATTCAAGTCCTCATTGGCCCTCTTTTTAAAAAACAGACTTAGCCAAATTCAAATCAGCAAGCATTTATTAGACATCTACTGTGTGTTGGGTGAAAGACAAGAGAGAGACAGAGCCAGAGATAGAAAAAGAGAGAGACAGAAACAGAAAACCAGAGACAGAGAAAGAAAAGACAGAGAAAATACAGAGACACAGAGAGAAAGGGATAAAAAGAGAGACAGAGACAGAGAGACAAAGAGGCACAGACGAGAGAGACAGAGAAAGAAAAACAGAGAGAGAGATGGAGAGACGGAGAATTATTACCCTCAAGGAATTTGTATTTTTACTAAACTGGTGCAGCACGTATACATATAAGTTATTTTAAGAGATATAAAAAAATAAATACCAAATTTTGGGGGAGGGCAGAATTAGCAACTGGGGCATTAGGAAAGCAGACAGAGCTACCCAACTTACTCCCTGGTATAAAGTAGAGGGAAGGTAGTACTTCAGAGGCCAGCAATGTTTTCTGGAGACGCCCCAGTTTCCCCATTTATAGAATGAGAGGTTTAGACTAAGTGACCTCCAAGATCGACTCTATGAGCCAAAATTCCTAAGTCTACCTCCTAGGGGCAGTCTGGCCTCCTCATTACCTGTAGGATCGTTAGATTAGAACAGAAATGACATAACCGAGATTACCACAAGGCTCTTCCCACTCCCCATATCCCACCTAAAAAAAAAAAAAAAAAAAAAAAAAAAAAAAAAAAAACAAAGGAAAAAATCCCTAAGGAACAAAATTGTTTTTTTCTTCCATCCCAAGTCCCTGAGTTGTTCATGGAAGCAGGAGGGAGGAGGCAAGGCGGGAGGGATGAGTCATACAGCACTGTCAGCAATGACCCCCTTCCCACACCAGCCTTCAAGGGTCACTAGTCACACAGACCCCCCTCTCTCTCTCCAAGTGTTTTGACACCCACTTGTGTTCTGACTTTTCCACCCACTCCAGCCTGAGAACCTGAGCCAGAACAAATGGCAACTGTTGTCCCAAAGTGAGATTGGGCAACAGACCAGCAGAGAGGGGACGGCCCCATCCTGCCCTTTAGGCTTCCTGGAGCTCAGTGGCCAGAACAGTTGCCTCATAGGACTGGAGTACCAGCATTTTGTGTTGGTGGGGCCCCACCTCACCCTCCTAAGAGTGCTTTGGGATATAAGATAAATGTTTCATGTTGAGAATCAGAGATTTCAGAAGGATTCTTAAATATCTAGATCAACCCTTCTTTCATAAAGGGAGAATAGAAATTCAAAGAGGTGACAAAATCATAGAGGCAATCTGTGACAATGTCAGAACTAGAACCCAAACCACCTGCCTCCCAGATTGGTGATTTTTTTTTAAGTTCCATTAATGCCTTTTTAAAATGTTATCATCACATCTCAACCACCCATTTTCTTGCAACAAATTCCTGCATTTAAAGAAATTCAAAGAGATGACAAATCATAGAGACAGTCTGTGACAGTGTCAGGACTAGAACCCAAGCCTTCTGCCTCCTAGTTTGATTTTTTTTATCAAAAAAATTTCATTAATGCATTTTTATATTATCATCATATCTCAACAATGCATTTTCTTATAACAAATTCCTGAATTTAAACAAAACAAAGCAACCCACTAATCACATCTAAAAATGTATTTCCCATTCCCTACTACCATGGTGGCAAGAAATGAGAGGCAAGTTAGAATTATAAATCTCTGTTGTTCTTTATACCATTCTGATTAAAATAAATAAAAATTAAGATTGTAAAAAAAATGAGACCCAGAGGAATGGTCATATAGTCACTCAGAGAGTGAATAGTTTTCCGACTTCAAATTCAGTCTACTCTAACATCCCTACTGTACTCATTGAGATCTTTTCACAGTCTAAAATCCTATATTCTTATGATCAGTAGAGGGTAAGCTTCTTGAGGGCAGGGGCCTTTATTTTTGTATTTGTATATGTACTGAAGTACCTGGCAAGTAGATATTTTATAAATCTTTGCTGATCAATCCATCTATAAAATGGGAGTGATACCTAAAGTAATTCACGGAATTGTGGGTAAAAGAAGCGGGAACAAATGTTACTTGTTAGTCTTTGCATAACCTAAAGAGTAACTTAAATGTTACTCTTGCGAAGAGGTGCAATGACTTGAATTTCAGAACAGAAACGATCGGTTTAATCTTGGGAGACAAATCTCACATGACCTACTCCAAACGCAACATGTTCGGGACTTTGGAGGTACCTGAATAGTTACTGTTATTCAGTGGAATTAGGAGGAGCCTTTCTCTGGGGATGTTTGCTCTCCATGATCTGAGTTACCATCTTGGGATGGTGTTATAGAGCAGTCAGAGGGAGGAAAGGGTTGAGTATAGGTCAGAAGAGACAGGATGCGCGTTTAGACTTCAAGTATGTGTGTGGGAGGCAAAGAGACAGACAGGCAGACACAGATGGTCTGGGACTCTCAAGTTGCCATACAATGGTCAAGCAGTAGGTGTCTTAAACCTTCCAGAAGGAAACAGAGCAGCTGCTCGGTGAGATAAACAATCATACGATTGTAAATTTAATTCTGGAAAGTCCGGCTTCTCTCATTTTACAGATAAGAAAACTGATACTCAGGGTTGTAGGTGACCCAGTAGCCAAGCTTGGATTGAAATTCAGATCGTCTGATCCCAAATCGAAACCTTGATGTCTCAAGATGGGGTTGGCATCGTTGGGTGCTTTATAAACATCTGTTAATTGATGAATCATTCAATAATGTGGGATGATGCTTACACAGAATGGTTGTAAGTAAAACAGGACAGAAGTAGGGCAGGGAATTGATCAGGGCTTTGTTAACTTAAGCTCCTACAAAGAAAGCCAAAGAGATTGCCATCATGTCCTAGGGATCCCAACATATAATTTTACCAGTGTATATATATATATATATATATATATATATATATATATATATATATATATATATATATATACTTTGCTGAGGCAATTGGGGTTAAGTGACTTGCCCAGGGTCACATAGCTAGGAAGTGTGAAGACCGTGTATTTTAAAATCAGCCGGAGTCAGGAATTCAGGTTAGGGGAAAGTCGTCAGTCTTTATTCTCAGTGAAGAAAGATCGGAAGTGGAAGAGAAAGGGTAATAGCAATGTGTGCAGCTGAGTCAAGAAGCTAGCTAGACCAGCAGCCACCCGACCAGCAGCTAGGAGTATGGTAGCCAGGCTCAATCTCCCCCAGCTTCTCTTCCTGTCTCTCTGTCTCCACCCACCAAAATCGTCATTTCCTATACAACACATCAGGACTTGCACAGAGAGTGGACGGGGGCCATTCTTTATCCAATCATGTATATTAATGTATATTAAATGTATATCATGTATACAATCATGTATATTAATGTATATTAAAGTATAATCTAATTACTATTTAGCCTCATGTACTTGGGACCTCAGTGCATCAACTCAAGCCTCAGCCCATTACAAGGAAGTGTTAAGTGTTTGAGGTCAGATTTGAACCCAGGTCCTCCTGGCTTCAGGGCTGGTACCCTATCCACTGCACTATCTAGCTGCTCCCCAACATATATTAAAAAACAAAAGATCTGGAGGATTTGGTAGACTTCAAGCTATTAAGCTATTTTTATGAACATTACTTTTTTATTAAAGCTTTTTATTTTTCAGAACATATACATGGATAATTCTTTGACATTAACCCTTGCAAAACCTCCAAATTTCCCCCCTTTTCCTATCCCCCCTCCTCTAGATGGCAAGTAATCCAATATATGTTAAACATAGTAGAAATATATTTAACATTATTTTTAATTTAAAATTTGTACTACGAAGATCAGAGGATTTAGTAGAGCTTCAGTTTAATAACATTTATTAAGCCAATAGTATGAAAAGTCAACCCAAACATAATTTCTATTATGTATCTTTCTGAGTTCAAATCTGGCCTCAGACACTAATTGTATGATCCTGGACGAGTCACTTAGTCCTGTTTGCCTCAGTTTCCTCATCTGTAAAATGATCTGAAGAAGAAAATGGCAAGCCATTCTAGTATCTTTGCCAAGAAAACCCAAAATAGGATCATGAAAAGTCAAACTGAAAAACAACTAAACAGCAATGTGCCAGGCACTGTATTGAGCAATGGGGATACAAAAAAAAAAAGTCAAAAGACAGTTCCTACCCCAAATGAACTAACAATCTAATAGCCCCAAAGAGAGTCTATTCTTAGGCTGTACTAAGAGACAAGGAGAAAGGAGTAGGGAAATTCAGGCAATGTAAAAACAAAACTTATCAATAAATATATATTCTTTTTTTTTTTTAAAGAAAGACAAGTAGCACACATCACTCTGTTATACTCTACCTCAATCAGACCCTATCTGAAGAATGGGACTCAGTTCTGAGCATCAGGTTTTAGGGGGGATACTGACAAATTGAGCCATTCAGAGGAGGATGGTGTGATGTTTCTAGTTAATGTTACATGAGGATGGGTTGGAGTTAGCAGGGCCTCTGGCCCCTGGTGATGGGGCTAGGAGGCTTCAGACACTGGCAGGGCTGTCATGTGGAGCAAAAAATTAGGTGGTTGTTCTTGGCTCCAGAAGGCAGAACTTACAGGGAAGAAAATTTGGGTCCCAAGCTGGGGGAAAGACTTCGTGAAATGGCCTGTTTTGGGGAACAGAGATGGCAAGTTCTCCTTAAATTGAGCTTTTCCTTCTTATTTGTTAAAGGCACTTGAAGAGTGGGAGGGATTTTTGATCTAGTAGGGAGTTAGGTCATTAAAGTTCCTTCTGGTCATTTAGTCTATGAAATGCCAAGTAATAATGGTTTGGGAGTGGCTGGATGGCAGAATGGATAGAACACTTGAAAGACTTGAGCTCAAATCTGGTCTCAAACAGTTAACACTTCTTAGCTGTATGACCCTGGGCAAGTCACTTAACCCCAATTGCCTCGGCAAAAAAAGGATAATGGTTTTTATGTGAGCTCCCTCTAAGATGAGAGGAAGAAAGCAGTTGCCATTGGGGAGATATTCCATGAGAAAGCCTGGGGACACAGTCCCACTGGGCATGGGGGTCAGCCAGGAAAAGAGGAAGGGAGGAAGATGGGGAGCCGGGAAGGGAGGAGCCAGAAGTTGAAGGCTCTTCCACCCAGGTCAGCTTTGGGAGCCCAGAGAATGGGCTCTGGCCGGTCAGTCTGGGGCTTTGGAGGAGCTGCCTGGAGCTCTCAGGGTGGCCTCCAGAGGGAGCTCCAAGGCTTCAGAAAGATGTTTCCGATGGCTCCAACAGGGACAGCTCTGAGGCTTTGGGAGGCTGGAGCTGCGTTGGAAAGTTGGCGTAGGGCGGGAGGCAGGACTTGGCTTCCTCTGGGAGAAGGAGGATGGGAGGAAAAGGGAGGGGTGGAACAGAGCGGGCCAAGGACAGGGCAGCTCCTTCTGGGTCATGGACCAAGTCATCAGAGAACCTGCTGAAGACTGGGACTTATCCCATGACCAGTGGAGACCCCGGAGCA